>NW_023416346.1:85011527-85510452 GCF_014108235.1 Myotis myotis
TTTTTTAAATTATTATGTTTTAATCCTCACCTGAGGATATTTTTCCATTGATTTTTTTTCAGAGAGGATGGAAGGGGAAGGGGGAGTGAGGGAGGGAGAAAGAGAGGGAGAGGGAGAGGGAGAGGGAGAGAGAGAGAGAGAGAGAGAGAGAGAGAGAGAGAGAGAGAGAGAGAGAGAGAAATATCAATGCGAGAGAGACACATCGATTGGTTGCCTCCCATATGCTCTGACAAGGGCTTGGGATCGTACGTGCCCTTGACTGGGAATCGAACCCGTGACCCTTTGCCCTGATGCTCTAACCACTGAGAAAACTTGCCAGGGCTTCTTCTTTCTCATTAAGGAATCCAAGGCATTCCCAGAGATCAGGTGGGCACACAATCAAGAATGATGAACTGAATGTCGCTTGTAGGATTCTTAGCCTTGAGCCAGTACCTGCCTTCAAGGAGCTGACTGGCTTAGGGAGGATGGAGAGGTCTACAAAGGTGGGCTCTTGGGTGCTGTCAGGACTTGGGAGGGTTGAATCTTCACTCTCCACCACAGGCAAGGGGGCGGGCAGAGTATGAAGGCTCCAGGAGGCTTCACTGGGGGAGCTGTAAAAACAATGGGGACAGGCCTCTGCTCAGACTCCGGATCAGATCAGGCAACACGTTGGTGCCCCAGGAGGTGGGAGGTGGTAGGAACTGGACTGCTCCCACTCCAGCGGAAGGTTCACCCCCATGTATCCCTTTTATCTTTTCATTACATACAAATTAGGAGTGCGACTAACTTTATTAAAAGCAAACAAAGCTGGTCAGAGAATGGGGCCTCCACACAGAGCTGTGGGGGGGGGGGGGAGAGTGTTTGGGGAGGAGAAACCTGGGAGCGCAGGGGAGGTTGTGGTTGCAGCAGTGGAAAGGGCAGGAGGCAGAGGGCTGGGGAGGGGCTTCCCTGCAGGATTCTCCATCTCCAGAGATCCCACCACTTTTATGGCTGTCTACATCCTTCTGAAGTTATGCCAGCACAGCGTAGCTTTCAGACAAAATTCCAGACTTTAAAAGCTGGAAGGAACTATAGAGACCATGGGGACTACCGCTGTTCTCCCCCCCCACACACACACAGCTATATATGGGGAAACTGAGGTCTAGAGAGTGAGAGTGATTAGCCCTAGGTCTCACTGCCTGTGAGTGATGGGGGAGTGATGTGATGAGAGTGGAGGCTTTCTGCTTTTAAAGATGTTCAGGGAAGGGCATGTGCACTCTGGCTCATGTCCTCTCAGTGCATGGAAGGTCTGATCTAAATCCTTCTTGCTGCAGATAAATCGTATACTTTTTGTCATCCTGCAGTTGAGTTATTGACCCATACTAGCCTTATATTTTTACTCCAAAGTGTCCATGTCCTGCCCTCTTGGCCTCCTCTTCTTCTGTGGCTTTTATCACTCTGAGACTTCAGGTTCCAATGGCTTTTGGGAGCCTTGACCACAATCCTGGACAACACCCGTGCCAACCTCAGGCATTTGTTCCCCAAGCACTTCAAGTTCTTGGAACTGATTTTCATAAGTCCTCATTGTTTCCTCCTGGAAACAACAATTGCTAGGCAAGACGGAGCCCACTTGCTTCATTTGTTTGCTGATTAATTCATTCAGAAAACATTTATTGAGGGCTTACTTTGAGCCCAGCAATATGGTACGTGCTAAGGATTCAATGATGGCAAGACAGATGTGGTCCTTGATTTCATAGAGCTTATAGAGGAGAAACTGAGAATTGGAGGGTCCACAGCACACCACTGACACCACTAGAGCGAACAGCAAGAAGGTAGAGATGAAAGAAAAGGACACATGCCACACATGCACAGTGCTTCCTCCTTGAGCCATTCTCCATAAATCTGGGAGGCCATCCAGGAGCAGAGATGGCAGGGATTCTGCCACCTTTCCTTCTATTCAGTCTCCACAAGGCTTGGCAGTGTCCCAGGATCACAGACACCATCTCCAGTGACCCATGCCTTTCAGCACCTCCAGCAATGCTATCAATATCCTTGATTATTCACCAATCATCTTCAGACATCTAAAAATAATTTATTTTTTCTAAAATCCCTCTTGGCTTTAAATATCAAGGACTCTAATAGTGTAAAATTGGTTCCAGGAGGAATGTTGCAACTTCTCAAGGAAGTGCTTGAGAAGCAACTACTAGAAAATATTTACTCTTTAAAGAAATGGGTCAGATATACTTAGCAAACTTCCTCAGCTGAGGTGGTAGGAAATAAGTGGGAACTGAACCAGCCCTTACCCATCCCCAAATGAACTCTCTATTGAATTAACCAAATGAAATAACCATTTTTCTAGGTCAAAATGGTCATGCATTGGCAGTTTCATATAGTCCAACCTGATAACTCCCAACAGTTCTGAGCGATTGGTAAAGTGGACCTTTGCTAAGACTGCCTGGAGCAATGGCCATATTGAATTATTAGAGTGGACACTTCAAGTTCTGCTCCGGGGCAATGCCAATCCTTGTTGAATCATTACAATAGGTCCCCTGGAACTTCCTACTGGGCAGTTCTTTTTTGTTGCTGGTGGTGATGCATTAGTTCCTTATGACATTGAGAAATATGAACACTAACATCTACACAGCACTTCCCCTGCTCCCAACACTGTTCTAAGTACTTTGCTAGTATTAACCCATGTAATCCTCATGACCATTCTATGGTGTGGGTGCTTTCATCATGCCAATTTTATATGATGAGAAACGAATGGACATGGGAATTCAATGACTTGCCCTAGGTTTCACCACTAACATGTTGTTAAGCTCATATTAATGTCTGAACCACTAGGCTGTGCCTGCACTTCGAATTTGCTCCTGTGTCTGAATCAGACTTGTTCCTTCCTGGATTCAGGATTAAGGAAAAACTGAGGTCTGCTCTCATCTTCCCCTGCATCCAACATGAGGGAGAGTGTGCTTCCTAAGGACTGAGATGGGTCAGCAAATGAGCAGATGGGGTGGGGAGTGAAGGGCTGTATCATTCAGGCTGGGCAAGGCCAGAATTGATCAGTGATCCATGAAAATAAAGGGATTCCTACATTGTTTCTTGCTTCTTATCAATTCCATTCCAAAGACACTTGTCAGATGTCATGGGGTGTGGAAGAAGCCTGGGGTAGCAGGTCCAAGGTCAAGTTGGGCTCTACCATTTCTTAGCTGTGTGGCCTTTGGCATATTGTTTAACCTCTCTGAGCTGCAGTTTCCTCATCTGCAAAATGGAACTAATAACCCTAACTGAAGATCAGTATTGTGGGGTTTTGATGAAAGAAGCAGAGAAATGTGCCTGGCAAAGTCCTGGCCCACTGATAGTGCTTGGTGACTACGGGCCTCACGCCCATCCTTAGAGCAGAACCCCAGCTATGGCTTCCAGTCTCCCACCATTTCTTGTGCCTCTGCCCTTGGCATGTAGCTTCTGGAAGGCTACAGGTCCCAGTGACCAGTGGCTTGGAATAGACTATGGCAATGAAGTAAGATCCAGTCAGTTTTATGAAAGTTATGATTTAATTTCATTCTGCAGTAAAGTCTTGAATGATGGTTTCCTCTTTTCTTCCCTGCTTTTCTAGTCAACCAAGCCCAGGGCCTTAAGGAAGGCTCCCTACTCCTGCTGCCCCATTTCAAGCTTGCAAAGATTTCATGTTGACTCAGTAGAGAATGTGGCAAGTCCACTTTGTGTCCCGGGCATTCTACAGAAAGTCAGGAGGATAAAACATCCAATGAAGAAATAAGAAGGGAAAGAACCATGTCACAAATGCCTGCCCCTGCCCCTGGTCATGGTGCGGTGGGTCTGGAGCTGATGCTAATCGATGTGGTTTCTCTCCCAGCCCCAAGTTTATCCTTGGGTAATTTAGTGTAGGAAAAGCTAATATTGATGTGTCAGGTTGGGTTAATGGAGATTTTTTTTGAGCTGAGCAAAGGCCCCTTCTCCTGCCACCTCTATCCCCAGGCTCTTCCCCAAAGGAGGCATCCCACCCACATGCCACAAATAATGCTGCTTCTGATGGACAAAGATCTTAAAGGGGCCCTGGCAGGATTCTCCTCTTTCTGAAAGCTCTGGAAAAGATGTCCTAGCCACTTTTGCTCACCCATTTCTATTAACCCACAAAGCCTACTGGCAGGAAGTAATTTCTTATCTGACACGGACCATTCTTCTTCCTTCTCTTGCTCATCCACATCAGAGTGTTTCCAGGCCTGCCACGGGGCTCCGTGGCTCAGGGTGAAAGACCTTCCTGGCACTGTTCCTCTGTTTCCCTCTCTGAGTCACAAGGGATTAGGCTAGATGACCTTAGTGGGTCCTGTGGTCTCAAAGAGCCTATAGCTCTAGGGTTCTAGACCAACAGAAGGAGTAGGCTGGATGTCAGTCCATCCTGAAATTCATTGTTGGAGGCAATGGTCCCAGGATCTCCATGTCCCTAGCACCTCCTCCAGCATCATGTCACTGATGGCCCCTGGAATCTTGTTTTGGGTATCTGAGATTCTGCTCCTGTTATCACTGTTTGACCAACAGTCCTTTCCCCTCTCCAGGTCTAGGTTTTCCCACCTATAAAAAAGAGAGAGCAGGGTTGGACAAGCTGATCTCTAAGGCCACTTCTAGCTGGCGACTCCCTACCAGACAGAGGGCCTCTTAGTATGCTGCTTGAACAGGCCCCTCCTTCAGAGGTGGGGAATGAGAGCAATCTAGAGCTAGCTGGCTGGGCTAGGGCTGGCACTTAGAAAAGAGGAGATGAGGGTGGAGGGTAGCTCTCAGTAGGCAGATTTGACAGAAGATAGAAGGTGGGAAGGCAGACAAAGAGAAGGCCGGAAGAAAGACAAGAAGGAGGTGGGAGGGTGGGAGCAGGAGGCAGGGAAGGGAAAGAATAAACACATAATCAGGGTTACTGAGTTTCCTGTGCAGCTGGAATCATCTTTTGCTCTTAATAAACTCAGCTGCGGCTTCACCGCCCCCTCCGGATGGGTGGCTGCTGCCCGGATGGGTGGCTGCTGATCCCAATGCAGCTTGCCTGAGACCTGAATGGGGCAGGAGGTGGCTGCTCAGGTCTGGGTCTGGTTCTTCTTGCTCACAGATGCCCACCAGCAGGACAAGGGAGCCATATCTTCCCTTGAGGCAAGATGGTGAGGAGGAGAGAATAAAGGCATTGGAGTGAGACAGACTGGCTTTCCATTCACAATTTGGCCACTTCTGGGTTGAGGGGCCTTGTTTTCCCCTCTCTGAGCCTGCTTTCTCATCCACAAATGGGACTAATGTCTCGATGGATACACACAGTTTTATGTACCAGGAAAAGGAGAAGATGATGGTTTTGGAGCCCCCAGGCTGTACCTGAATGGCCATTCAGTAGCTGGTGTTCTTTGCTGTCTCCTAACTCTTGCTTCTGTTCCTCCCACCCCCGGTCTAAGCTGACCTAAATCTGGTAGACTCTCTAGCCTCACCCAGCCAGTCTTTGGCCTTGGAAGGGAAAGGGTGGAGGAGCCGCACTAGCGCAAGATGATGAGGGACCCTTTCCCTTGTTGCAAATCTCCCTGAATCCTCCTTGAATTTCTCTTCCTAAACTACCCCTTCCCAACATGTGGATCCTGGGGAGGGATCAGTGGAGGGAAGAGCAAAGACCACCCTACTCCCCAACATCATTCCTGTGAGGGTACCTGCAGCCCTAATCTTACATGGGAAATTGGGCAGCTTGGTAGATTATTCTAGGATGACAGTCCAGAGTATTTATTAGTTTCTCAGAGAGGCTTCCTGAAAGTTCAACAACTACCAGTTATTAAGCACTCACTCTCTGCCAGCTTATATTTTCTCATCTCAGCCTGTCAAAGAGCCCTGGGAGGGAGTGGGGAGCCTATGAGGGTCACCCAGCTGATTATTGGTCAAGCCAAGATTTGAACCCAGGCCTTGCTGACACAAAAGCTCATGCTTAGCTGCTATGCTCTACTGCTTCCCAGGAGCTGTTGTGGGGGCTCGGCTCAATACACCACTCATTCATTTGTTCACCCAACCTCCAATTATCTATTAAATATCTCCTTTGTGCCAGAGCTGTGCAAGGTATGGAAAGACCATACAACTTTCTTGGATTTCTCCAAATTGCCCCAGATAGGTTTGAGGGAAAGCCAGCCGAGTCAGAGATGATGTGCAAGACGATCAGGGTGGTCAGCTCCTGCAATTACTAACAGGTCAGGACCAGCCTTTCTCCAGTGGGAGTCTTTCCCTTCAAGGGGAAAAATCCAAGATCAAAATGAGGCTAAATTCCCCTTGACTTCTTGGAAGCACAGGAATTGTGACAATGTCCCTATGGAACCCCCTCAAGACTGTGAAATCTTGAAGTTAATAGGTATTTAGTATAGCATAGCACTTAAATGAGTGTAGACTGCTTGGGATCAAATCCTGACTCTGTGACTTACCAGCTATATGACCTTGGGGAATGGATTCACTTCTTTGAGTCCTAGGCTCACCATCTATAAAACGGGGGTAAGAATCATGCTTACCCAAGGGGGTGCCATGAGGATTAGATAAGTACTTACCTGCACAATGCTTAAAAGAGTGCACCCAACAGGTGACTACTATTCTTATTGCTCCTTGCCTCCAATCCTTGCCTCATGTAGATCCAGCCCTCAAGAGGAAATCAGCACTTTAGGATCTTGACTGAGATAGGGTCAGGAGAAAGAACCACCTAGGATGGGCCAGTGTCCAAGCTTGTTCCACAGTGTCCCCAGAGTCATCATTCTAAATATAAATCTGTGCAAGTCATTCCTCTGCTCACGACCTGGACATAGCTCCCTGTTGTCCTCAGGAGTAATTCCAACTCCTCATAGGGCCTCCAAATACCTGCTCTCATCATCTAGGTCCTACCCAGATCTCATTTCTCATCTTTTGCCATGTCCGTGTTTGATGCCAAGGCTCTGGTCATATTAACCATCATTGCTAAAATAAGCCCTCTTCTTTCTCACTTGTCTGCTCATGATGTTCCATCTCCAGGAAATACCTTTCACCTGCTTCCATGCCAATCAAATTCCCATGGACCCTTCATTGGATATACTACTAGAAGGAAAGCTCCAGGAGGACTTGAACTTCCTAGTGGTCACTGATATATTTCCAATGCCTGTAACTGTCCATGATACATAGTAGGCGCTCAATAAATAGTTCCTGAATGTTGGTTGCATAGATTATTCAGGTTCGAATGCTACCTCCTCTGTGAAGCAGGCTGGGAAGACTTTTACATTCCTGGAAGAGTTCACACTCAACTGCTTTATTGAGATGAGAGCTGAGAGAAACCCCAGCTCTCAGCTCAAGCATCTTGGAATCCCCGGCAGTACCTTACACAGCACTTGGTGCAGGTGCTCTCATTAGAATCATGTGGAAAGCTTCAACTCAGTGTCCACAACCAGGACCCTGTCCCATCAATAAAACAGAGTCTGGGGGGCCCTGGCAGGTTTGGCTTAGTGGATGGAGCATCAGTCTGCGAACTGAAGGGTCCCGGGTTCGATTCCAGTTGGGGGCACATGCCCAGGTTTCAGGCTTGGTCCCTAGTGGGGGGCATGCAGGAGGCAGCCAATCAATTATTCTCTCTCATCATTGATGTTTCTATCTCTCTCTCCCTCTCTCTCTTCCTCTCTGAAATCAATTATATATATACTAGAGGCCTGGTGCACAAAAATTTGTGCACTCGGGGGGTCCCTCAGCCTGGCCTATGCCCTCTTGCAGTGTGGAACCCCTTGGAGGATGTCCACCCCAGTTGGGATCCTCACCCCATGGAGGTTTGGCCAGGCTGGGTGAGGAGCTGATGGCTGTTTGCATGCTGGCCACACCCCCTTTAGGGTGGGGGGTCGGTCCCACTGGGGTGCCTTGCCAGTCTGAGTGAGGGGCTGATGGCCGTTCTCAGGCTGGCCAAGCACCCTGGGGACGTAAGCTCCCAGCCTCTCCTTTTTTTCTTTTTCTTTTTTTATTCTGGGATTTATTTACCTTCTATAATTGAAACTTTGTTGCCTTTAGCGGAGGCCTGTGGAAAGCATGGCTTCCTCCATCACCAAGGGCAACCCACTCCTGCTCACTCCAGCTCCGTGGCCATGGCTGGCTAAAAGCAGGTATCTGGGGTTTGTTTACCTTCTATAATTGAAACTTTGTTGCTTTCAGTGGAGCTCAGAGCTGGCCTCAGCAGGCGGGGAACCTTGGCTTCCTTCATCACTGGAGCAAGCAAGCCTTCTGTTCGCTCCAGCTCCGTGGCTGCCGGCCACCATCTTGGTTGGGTTAATTTGCATATAGTCACTCTGATTGGCTGGTGGGTGTGGCTTAAGGCATAGCAAAAGTACAGTCAATTTGCATGTTTGTCTTTTATTAGTATAGGATATATATATATATATATATATATATATATATATATATATATATTGAGAGAGAGAGAGTCTGGGGGGCTGGAGCCCAGGTACTGGTGTTCTCAAAGCTCTCCACATGAGGATTCTGATATGCGGCCAGGCCAGAAGCAGGCACTTCATGACAGCCCCTCTGTCAAATAGCTCTGACTCCACCTTGCCTATGAGCCTGTGTCAACACTGTGAGCAGAACAAAACTGGCTTAAAGGGACCCCAGCAATGACCTCCAAGGAAGATGGGTCTCCTGCTTGGCTCAGCCTAAAGAACAACACAGAGAAAGCCATGCTTTCCCCCTCAGGCAGGGAGAATGAGTGATACCTTCATACTGCCACCTGGCATCTCCTTTGTCTTTAGGCCAGGCTTCTGACAGGTCATTTCCATTTTAAGCCAGTCAGGCTGCTTTCACTGCAGGCACAGAGGGTCTGAGACTAGAGGGGAAGAATATGCCAGCCAAATGGGCACAGAGTCTGTTGGTGACCCCAGGGGTTGGTCTGGCCTGCTCTGTAAATCACACCTGGGCACCAGCACCAGCAGCCTGGTACAGTGAAAGACCTTTGACATAAGAATGACAACTAACATGGGTTACTCTGTGCCAAGTCCTGTGCTGAGCACTTTACATGCATTATTCCAGTTCTTCCTCTCAACAACACTATAAAGTAGATATTATCATTCCCACTTTACAGAGCAGGAAACTGAGGTTCCCATGAGTTAAGTTCCTTGTTTGAGGTCACACAGCCATCACATACCATCAGTGCCAAAGCCCAGATTTGAATCCAAGAGTGAATGCTTAACTACCAACCTAGACTAAACCTGTGACTAAAAGACCAAGGTCACAGCCCCTTCTTTGTCACTCTCTCTGCCTCCTCCCTGAACCTTAGTTTCTCATCTATTGGGAAGTGGGGAGTGGCTGACTTCAAGGGATTTTGAGGGTTTTTTCAGCTGCAACAGCTGTAGGTTCTATGAATCTCTGACAGAGCAGAGAAACAGACTATTATTAGCCTCTGCACTCCTGGCAATAAGTTTGCTTGGGATGTCCAAGGCAAGGCACAGAGCAACACACCTCTGACCTCAGGTTCTGGGAGACAGCAAAACTACAAAGAGCTCATCTTTATTCCTACTATTTAGGGCCAAGTGCTATTCTAAGCACTTTGCAAACATTTATCCATTTAGTTTTTGTGAGAACCCAATGACATAGATACTAGCATCGTCACTCACATTTTATGGATGGAACAATAAGGCCTAGGATAGTTAAGTAACTTGCCCAAGGCTATACACAGATAGGATTTAAACCTTGGATGCCTGACACAGGATTCTGTGTTCTTAACCACTATACTATGTTGCTTCAGCACTTTCCATGAAGGATGGATGAATGGGCAAGAGGAGGGAGAGGCCTCATTCTGCCACCTGGGACCCCAAAGGTGAGTCAGCCTTGACCCTGGATACCTGGACTTTCAGCTTCTCTTTTCCCAGTGTCGGCTGAAACAGAGGGGAGGTTAGCCTCCTCTCCTCAGGGCCTAGGCAGTTATGTAGGTACATAATGGGGAGAAGAGGCCCCCAGGAAGGGCAGATGCAGAAAGTGATGCTCAAGGTCCATAAGCTGGGCCAACAGGAGAGCCTAAGTGTGGGCAAGCCTAACCTGTCCCAGAAAAGGCAGAGAAGTGGGCCCCCCTGTGATTTCCCATGAGTTGTTTATGGGCCAAGCTCTCAGGGATTTTGGAGGCCAAGGAAGAGGAAGCCTCATTGCTTTCTAAAGAACCATATTATCTAAGAGTTGGGAGTGATGTGGGGACATGTGCCTGATATCTTGTGAAGTAGAGAAGAAGAAAGCATGGACAGTGATGCTCTATAGTTGGGCATGAACATTGCATATACTCTTTTGTACATATATTTTATAATTTAAAAGTGTTAAAGCCATCTAGTATAGTTATGAAACACACAGATTCTGGAAGTCAAGACTGTCTGGGTTCATTTTCCATCTCTGCAACTTACTAGATGAATGACCTGAGGTTGGATATTCAACCTCCATTTATCCCAGTTTCCTCAGAAGGAAAATGGGATTAAAGATAGTATTTACTTTTAAGGATTGTTGGGGGGAAAATCCTGTGAATGCAGGCGAAGTGCAGAGAACAGGGCCTGGCAGAGAGTAGGCATACGATAAGTGATAACTATTGTTATTACCCATGCTCTCAAGTTATATTAAAATGTGTGTATAGGTATTAGTACAGCCACACGGGGCTCTAGGTCGAGTCATAAAAATGACAGCAGGGAATAAACCAAAATGTGAACAGGGATTTTATCTGGATAGTAGGTGATAGGAAATGTATATTTGTCTTCCTAATACTTTCTGTATCTCCTAAGTTTTATATAATGAGCTTGATTAACTTTTGCAATAAAAAATTATTAATATTTTTTAAATGTGCATAATAGCCCCACCAATGTCAAATCATCAAAATTCAAAGCAAATGCATTTAGCAGAGATAACGAGCTGCCACTAGGCCTGCAGTCCCCAAACATGTGCAGAGGGGAGGCCTCGAGGGGTGCAAGACCTCATGAAGAAACCTCTCTTCTCTGCCACCTCAATCTCCTCCTAGTCTGAGGACACTCTCACTGTCTCTCTACTCCCCTGTGGGAGCTCCACCCTCCACATGCCACAGTACCCTCAAATCATGGCAAGGAGACTGGTGGGAGGGACTGAACTCTGGAGGGCATCTGGGAAGCCAAACTGACTTAATTCCTCCCTCCTCTCCTTTTAGGTCATAGAAGATGGCATTAGTACCACCACAGTGAACCCCAAGGTGCCTCTGAGTTGTTGCCTTCTAGCTCATGGGTGGAGGACAACCGCAGCCCCAATTGGATCTAGAATAGGAGACAGGGGTGGGATGAGGAGGAAGATGCATATATGGGGCCCCAGGCTTGAGAGGTTGCCCAGGCTGACCCCAGGATACAGCTAAGGAGACTGGCTGGAGGGAAAGCAGAAATGCCTTTCTGCCCAGTTTATGAATGGAGCTAGGGAAGTGAGGGAGACTTGGATCTGGGCTGAATCAGGATCAGGGCCCTGGGACAGAAATAGTGTCCTGCTCTGCCTGTCCAGCTGGGCAACTCACAAAAAAAGGAGCTCTGTGGACTCCAGAGGACAGAAAGATGGTACAGGCTGAGCCAGAGTTCCACTACCCTCACTCCCTGACATCTCTTCTGGCTTTATATTTACAGGAGTCATCACTCCTTGATAGTATAGGAGCTATTTCCAGAAAGAATGCTTCTCAAAGGCAGAGACTTTATTTCCTCTGTTCACTGTGGCATCATCCCAAGGCCCCAGAACCATGCTTGGCACATGGTAGATGCTTGATCAATCTTTTATGAATGGCAAGTGAATGACCACCATTTGACCTGGGGCTCATGAGGTAGGTAGGGCAGGCAAGCACTTGAGATTACCCTCATTTCAGTTGATGAGACAGTGGAGGCCCAGAGAATGTCAAAGACTTGTTTAAGCCACACAGCTAGGAGATGGCAGGTCTTAAATTAAACCTGGGGTAACAAACTTGAATGTTCTTTTTTTCAATATTATGCTGCCTCTTTGAAAGAAATCAAATGAGTTGGCTGCATGGCAGGTGCCACCTGGGCACCCATGTGGGCAGACAGACTACAAAGGCAAAGCGCAGTCCTTGAGATAGCCAGGCCAAGTGATCCCTGAGGTGGATGGGGAGTGGGGTGCTGGGGAGGTGTCTCTCACTGCTGGCAGCACTTACTTAGGAACAGACTCTGGTCTTATTTAGGAATGGGTTTTGGTCACTTGGGGCTTCTGGAACCCTGGCTCTGCCAAGGGAGGTCTAACTGGGTGATTTCTACTGACTAGCCTCAGTATTCCAAGTTATGAAATGGGTAGAGAGCATGGGGATACTGTTTCTCCGTAGTGACCAGACTACATGGGTCCTCCTTTGGTGTCTGGGTTACAGCTCAAATTGGGGAAAGGGTGCCAGCCAAGGGCCTGACTGTGACTGGGAGGCCAGGAAACATGGGGTCAGGCTGGCACAGATCACTGCCAGGCCTCTCCTCATTCCCTGGGACTATCTCCCATCCATGCTATCTGTGAGCAGCCCAACCTTTAGGGAAGGTCATCACACCAGCCTCTGCAGGGCAGAGGGCATAAAGTTGAAGGAAGAGAGGCACATGCTTCTTTTGTCATGCCACCAAAAATGCCCTGCTCTGTCTATCCCCCAGGGAATGAATAAACGGGCTTCAGATCTCTCCTCTCCTCCAGCAACACCTGGGCAGTGACATCTCAGCTGAGATAGAGAATTTTTGCTTCTGGGTTTGAAGTAGCTGTTCAATCTCATCAGGTCAAGTATTGTCCCCAGGTCCTCTGAGAGCAGAGCCTGTCACCTTCTTTCCACACCCCAATGGAGAGGCCATGGCTCTCTGGGAGTGTACTACTGCTAGGGTGCAGGTTACACAACCTCCCATGTGCACACATACATGTGTACACACATATGCATGTGCACACAAACCCACCTCAATTCCCTAAGCCCCATGGAACTCTGGGGTCTCATCACTTTAGACAACTGGCAGAGGGCAGGGCTGCTGGCTGAGGCTGAGTGGGCCCAGAGGAGAAGATGCAGACCATAAGGGCTCCAAGGATGCTGGCTGAAATGTAGAAAGTGTGATGGCTGGGAGGGAGGCACCCTCATGATGGCTCTTGCCTGCTCCAGACCTACAAAAAAGAGCTAGATCTTACCCAGACTAGCCTGATCAGGCAGGGCTTGCCTGGCAGGGAGAAGCTTTCCTTGGAGCCTTAGGGCCTTCTTCCTGGGCTTAGGTAGGTGGCAGCCATGGCGTCTTGAAGCTGGCAACCTGGCTTCCAGGGGCCCAGTTGGCTGGGAGGGGGAGATTGGAACTTGGGGCTGATGGACAGGTTGTTGCCTGAAGGAGGCAGCATTTCAGGATGGTGCAGTTTTCAGGAGTGAAGACAGAGTAGAAGGTGACGAAGGTGGGTGTACAAATAAATGCAGGAGTAGAGGGAGGAAGGGTGGCCAACTGTACCTGGAGCACACTAGGATTCCTTGTGGGCCCCACGTTGGCCTGTCACTTCTCAGTCCTGCTAGTGGGTCAGGCATGTTGGGTTGTTGAGACACTGGGAAAACAGAGAACCCGAGGAAAAAGGGGAAGGGCCAAAGCAGGGCTCTGGGGTTCTCCTAGCTGTAAACTAGCTCTGCTGCCAGGCTGAGAGCCCAGCAGTGTTTGAGGACAAATGGGTTACAGGTCTAAGGACATATTCACCTTCTCAGCCCTCAGGGAGGCCCAATGAGGCCTGAGGTGGTCCAAATCCCTTTAAACCCAGTTTGCTAAACAAATAGTATTGTTTTTCTAGTGTGCCCAGAATGAAAAAGTCTGGGTGGGGGGGATGGAGCAGGCATCTGGGACGTGGGCCTGCTATCCTGGCTATCCCCCCCTGGACACTCTTGGAAGGCTCAGGTATGGCTCAGGCCCCCATCACTGCTTCCTTATGTCTCCCTGCCACTTCTCTTTGCCCTTCTGGGCCCCTGACTTAGGTTGCTTTTCTCCATGTCTCTGTCTCCTGTCTTTTTTTTTTAAATTAAATCTTTATTATTACATTTGTTCCTCTTTTTTTCCCCCATAACTCCCCTCCTCCCAGTTCCCACCCCACCCTCCGCCCTCACTCCCTACCCACTGTCCTCATCCATAGGTGCACGATTTTTGTCCAGTCTCTTCCCGCATCTCCCACACCCCTTTCCCCCTCAAGAATAGTCAGTCCATTCCCTTTCTATGTCCCCGATTCTATTATAATCACCAGTTCATTCTGTTCATCAGATTATTTATTCACTTGATTCTTAGATTCACTTGTTGATAGATGCGTATTTGTTGTTCATAATTTGTATCTTTACCTTTTTCTTCTTCTCCCTCTTCTTAAAGGATACCTTTCAGCATTTCATATAATACTGGTTTGGTGGTGATGAACTCCTTTAGCTTTTCCTTATCTGTGAAGCTCTTTATCTGACCTTCAATTCTGAATGATAGCTTTGCTGGATAAAGTAATCTTGGTTGTAGGTTCTTGGTATTCATCACTTAAATATTTCTTGCCACTCCCTTCTGGCCTGCAAAGTTTCTGTTGAGAAATCAGCTGACAGTCGTATGGGTATTCCCTTGTAGGTAACTGAGTTTCTTTCTCTTGCTGCTTTTAAGATTCTCTCTTTGTCTTTTGCTCTTGGCATTTTAATTATGATGTGTCTTGGTGTGGTCCTCTTTGGATTCCTTTTGTTTGGGGTTCTCTGTGCTTCCTGGACTTGTAAGTATATTTCTTTCACCAGGTAGGGGAAGTTTTCTGTCATTATTTCTTCAAATAGGTTTTCAATATCTTGCTCTCTCTCATCTTCTGGCACCCCTATAATTCTGATGTTGGTACGCTTGAAGCTGTCTCAGAAGGTCCTTACACTATCTTTGTATTTTTGGATTCTTTTTTCATTTTGCTTTTCCGGTTGGGTGTTTTTTGCTCCTTCGCATTTCAAATATTTGACTTGATTCTTGCGCTCCTCTGGTCTGCTGTTGGGAGTCTGTATAATATTCTTTATTTCAGTCCGTGTATGCTTAATTTCTAGTTTGTCCTTTATCACAACATCGAGGGTCTCATTAGATTTCTTGAGGATCTCACTATATTTATTGGCGGTCTCACCAGTCTTTTTGAGGGCCTTACTAAATTTATCGGCTGCTTCTAGACAGTTCTTGAGAGACCTTAAAAGTGTGGTTTTGAACTCTATATCCAGCATTTTGCTTTCCTCCATTTCTGTCATTTGTGTCCTGTTTCTTTGTCTCCGCATTTTTTATGCTTTCTTGGTGCACCCCTTAGTGGTCTTTGTGCACAGTTTTGTTATAGTTAAGCCTTGATTGTTGTAGGTAACATTGGGGGGGATTTGACCTCCAGGCCAACTGGCTGTGAGAATCAGCTGTGTCTGCAGTGGGAGAACTTCTGTCCTGATCTCTAGGGAGGTGCTAATCTAGCCTTTGCCTGAGGCTACCCAGCAAAAGCCTCTGTGCAGGGCTTGGGCCGGGCGGGTCTCATGGGATCAACAGGGTGGAGCGAGCAGTTATGGCTGCTCTCAGTCCTGTCCCCAGAGGCTCTGCCTCTCGGTGTCCCAGCAACCGCTGCAAGTACCTTGGAGAGAAAGCTGCCCTTGAGTTCTGACTGATGCCAGACAGTCCTGCTTCTCCCGTATGAGTCTGGGTCCCCAGAGACTCGCCTGGAACTGGAGCTCAGAGCCTGAGACTCCCTCCCAATTGAAAATGACAACCGCGCCCTCAGCTGCCAGCCCACTCCACACGCACCTCTGCACCTTAGTATTTTACTTCCGCACTGCACCTCCTCTAAGTCTCGGTATGCTTTTCTCTTTCCTTCTAGTTGTAGAATTTCCCCTCAGCCAGCCTTCCTGTGGTTCTGGGTGATGTCTGTTCTGTCTTTTAGTTGTATTTTTGAAGTGGTTATGCGAGGCAGCAATCTCTGGTGTTTACCTATGCTGCCATCTTGGTTTCTCCCTTTGTTTTTATCTCCATTTCTCTGTCTCCCTATTTCTAGGCCCCAGCTTATCTCTCCCTCTCTCACTGTCTTTCAGATTCTGTGTCTGCCTTTTTCTATGTTTTACTGCCTCTATGTCTCTCTCTTGCTCTCACTGTTTCCCTTGCTCTGGTCCATCTCCACTTTTCTCTGCCTTCAGTTCTCTCTCTCTCTCTCTCTCTCTCTCTCTCTCTCTCTTTTCTCTCTTTATCTTTCTGCCTCCTACAGCCTCTCTGCCTCCAACCTTGTGTATGTGAGACCTACTCTGCTCTATACCCGGGACTGGTTGGCAGCTTCAAGGAGCTTTGGCTGCAACCCCCACTCTCCTTTCCATGGGTAAAATGAAAGCTCCAAAGACCAGGCTCTATGTCCAGCAGAGTCACTTAGAGATCAGGGCTGGGACAGTGCCAAACACAGTTATTAGGGATAGGGTAGGGGGCACAGACACAGGAACACATGACCTCCATGGCAGATGAACCCATAATTTTCCCCAGGATTCCCTGGGCCCTCTCCTACATTCTAGCTCAGTCCCATAAGCTGTTCAGGTTACTGCCAGAACCTCTGACTCAGGGCCAAGCCTCTGTGGGATAAGGAAACTGCCAGTTAGAGTGACAAGGTCCAACTGTCAGGGAGGTCTCCTGCTTTAGTCACGCGGGACCTTAGGGGTGCCCCCTACCCAAACCTGGCATATGAATTCTAGATCTCAAGTCTACCACCTACTGACCTTTAGCTAGCAAAGGTGCCCTTCTGAGCACTGGTTTCAGGCATCCTAAGTTGTGCCCCAAAGAGTGGCTCTGAAAATTAAGGGGGATAATTTTTGTGAAGGGATAAGCACTGTGCCTGGCACCAGAAGGGATGAGATGGATAGGACCCTCTTCCTTTCCCCCTCTCTTCCTTCTCCTCCCCCCATTTAGGTTGATAACATTAAGAACAGCACAAAGACTTCGAGGTATCCTTCAACAAATTAGCAAGGCTCTCTTGGCTGTGGTTTCATCCCCCATTCTTCCAGGAGAGTCATTAGGAAGTGGGTGGTGGCTGCAATGGCAGAGGTGGTGGTAGCAGGGCCAGAGATTCTGGCCCCAAGGATGTCAAGCTGGGTGGGCAGCTGGGGTGGTGGGGGAGCAGTTTTGTCTCTGAGAATGTGTGATCTCCCCCCCCCCCCAGAGGCTTTGAGTCATAGACAAACAATTCTGCAGCTCTGCTCCCCTCATCCCCCAGCCACAGACACACTTGGAATTTCCAGTTTGGTTTGTGCTATTTTTCATTACTGTGCATTTCAGAAACACCCACTGCCAGAGTCAGCCTGGGAAGGTCAATTTCTCTCTCACAGAATTTGAGAGCATTGGTGCTGTGCTGGTGGGACCTCAGAAGGTGCTAGTCTTAGCCCTGCACTCCGCAGCCTGACAAATGGGACTTAGAGGCTTTAAGAGAGGGACTTACTGGTCACAGGACCCACTGCAAGTCAGTGACAGAGCTGGGCCTAGACTACAGCCCTCTTGGCTCCCATTGTCTTCCTTGCTCATTTGTTAGCTTGTGTTCTCTTTGTTCTCTCACCCCCTCTGTCTGCAACGGTCTTTCTATATCCTTGTCCTTCACTATGGATGCATTCTTCCTTCCCCAACAAGAGTCTGAATGGTTGAGACTCCCCACTAATTGCAGCTTCCTTCAGCACCCTCTGGCCTGCCCTGCCACAGATGAGCTGTAGTGTGCTGGCTGCACCTGTGCCTGGGGTTCCCATTTTCTGTGGAGTAGCCTCCATCTTGCCTCCTCAACCAGGCAGTACCAGGCCCCCAGGCAGGCAGCTCCAGCCCCCCCGCCCATGACTCTTGGGTCTTCTGGAAATAGGGTGTCAGCAGGCCTTCTTCCCATCTGTCCATCTGCCTCGCCAAGCAAGCCTAAGGCAGAACTGGAGCTGACAGTCCTTCAGGGGAGGGGGTGAAATTTGCAGGTGCCCCTTACACTAACCTTGACCTAAAACTTCCCAGATTGGAGACAGGAATTCATACAGCTGGGGCCTGATTCCTGAGCATACTCTTCAGCCTCTGCCCCTAACCTGAGCAGGTTGGAGAGTAAAAAGCCTGAAGAGCAGCTCTCAGAAGTCTTACCACAGCTCTAAGTGGCAGGGTCAGTGGGTTGGACCAAAGTCCATCTGTCCCCTAGAAAGAAGCCAGGTGGGAGCTACTATCTGGAGTCACATAGCTGGCATATACAGCACATGGCCAGATATTCAGTTGTCAACTTGACACAGATACCTTGTATCAGAGAGGATGGGAAGGTCTGTCATCAGGCACCCAGAGGGAGAACTGCAGGGGGCAATGGGCAAAGCATGAGTCTCAGAGTTGACAGATCTCAGTTCAAATCCACATTGGGATGTCTTTTTTGGGTGACCTTGGCCAAGTTATGTAATCTCTCTAAGCTTTAATTTCCCCATTTGTAAAAGGTCTGCCCCATTACTGTTCAAGGTTCCATGAATACAGTAACTACTAAGCACACACAATTGGGTAATGCATGAGTGCATGGGGAAAGAGTTCCTGCAGAGGCTGGTGTGCCATGAAGAAGTGAGCCAGGGAACAAGCAGCAACGGAGTTGGGGTTAGCTGACCAGAAACTTAGTTCAAGTCAGCAGTGGGATGTGGTAGCCTGGAGACCATTAACTAATGGCTGGGCACCAGGAGGGCCAGGGCATCCTGCCTGCTTGGGTTTCCCTCTACAGGTGGGGTGGGCAGGCCATGGGCAAAGGTACATCTGTTTGGAGAAAAGAGAGCAGGCTACTGAGGAGACTAATTCTTTGGCCCTCCAATGTCTCTAGCACAGTCACCAACCTATACAGTGTCCTAGTGTTAATTAGCAAAAAGGGAGTCTGCAGCCCTGCACCAGGGCGCATGGCTTGGCGAGTACAGCATGGGCTGGATTTCAGCTCCCACATGCTCTCTGGGCTGAGTGCCCTCATGGCCGTCCTCAAGTCCCCACCATTTGCTGACCCAATTTTTTTTTAATTCGACAAATGCTTATTTGAGCTCCTATTCTGTGCTTTCCTTAGGCACTGTTCTAAGTATTGAGGAGGGGCCCTAGGAACTGTGAGTGCTCACTCTGGAGAAGAGAGGGTGACAGCATGTCTACAGGGTTTTCTGACCAAATTCTCTCTGGACTCTGGCTCAGAAACAAGCTTCAATTCACTGGCTATTTACTGAGTGTCCACAAAAGCCCTGCTCCAGGGTTACCACTGACTGGCTGTGTCCCTTATATGAGTCACTTTCCCTTTCTGGGCCTCAGTTTCTCCATATGCAAATGAAGGTACCAGGCTAGATGATCTGTGAGGACTCTTCTGGCTCCCTGCAGGAAATCCTCCAAGTTACTCCTGATTCACAAAGCCAAAGACTTCATTCTTTTCTTTGAAAGTGTTTCTAGTGATTTTCTATCCAGCGTTTCTTAAAAGTCCCTCCTCTCTAATCCTGCCCTTTGTTCACTTTAGGCACTTTGTGTGCCATCCATCTGCCCGGAGGCTAGCAGCGCTGTGGAGGGAGCACCAGCAGAACCCTTCCATGCACTCAGATGTGGATTATTCTGCCCAGAAAAATCCCACCCCAACCAAACTAAGGGCTCTCAGGCTTGAAAAGCCTGGGGTGGGTACTGGAGGGAACCACCATCAGCTCCCTAAGGCCCCTGTGCACCCAGGGACTCTCTTCATTCTTGCTTCCCAAGCAGGCCACTCCCTGTCTGAGAGATAGCATGGGATTTAGTCTGGCAGGCCTGAGTTCTATTTCAAGCTCTTCTACTTTCTGCCTGGGAGACCTTAGGCATGCGGCTTGGTGTCTCTGACCTTCACTTTGCCTATATGCAAGATACCCCTCGCAGGACTCTGTGAAGATTCAAAGAGATTGTGCACAATCACTGCTTGCCATAAAACAAGTGCTCAATTAATGGCAACCAACTCTTTAAAAAAGTAGTTGCTGAAATGCCTGGCATATTGTGGACATTCAGTAAATATTCATTGAATTTAGGCTTGGTTCTGAGCAAAAGTCAAGGCACAACATTTGATCATAAAACTTTATAGATATTCTGTGGGGCCCCAAAATTTGCCTTTTCTGCTCATCCCATGGTAGCCTGACCACTGTTGCCTGCCTCGTCACTGGAGGCCCAACAAGAGTTTCTGAAAGGGCCTCAGAGATAGGGCAAAAAGAGAAGGCTGTCTTCAGAGCTAGGTGCCTGTGGTGTTTGTGGCATCAGTGATATTGAATGCAGGCTGGGAGGGCAGGAGCCTTGGGCCAGCAAGTGGGGTCCAAGAGCTTAGACCTTAGCCTGATGCAAGACAAATGGTAAGGCTCTATCATGAGGCTGGCTTGGGCTCAGGTCCTAGTGATGCCATTCATTGGCTGAGTGACTAGAGGGTCCTTTCAAGTCTATGAAATGGGATAAGAGTGCCTGCCTTCTTCACTACACAGGCTGGGAGTAAGGATGCAATGAGGTAACAAAAGTGCATGGAAATGCTGGAGTGTACTTTGAGCAGTTCAAATTGGAACCATGAACACCTTTTATAGAAGGCAATAGGGTAAAGAGGAGTGCACAGACCTGGGATCAAATCCTGGCTCTGTAATTTTCTTGCTGTGTGACCTAGGGCAAGCCACTAAACCTCTCTGACTCTGTTTCCTCATTTGTAGAATGGGAATAATAATATAGTACTTTCCTCATGGTTGTGAGGGTACCATGGGGTGATGCATAAAGCACAGCCTTCCTGTGGGAGATAGCAGGGCCCACTTAGGAAGGTGTCAGGAAGTTCCAGAAGCAAAACCAAGCTGGCACTGAGGCACATGCAAAATGGCGAGCAATTAATTATCTCCAACAAACACTACCTGAACCCTTTGTCTGGCTATGTCCTGAGCTTGGTTCTGAGGCTGCCTAGAGGAATAAATCCCAGTCCCTGCCCTCCAGGTCCTGTCCCCAGGCTGGACTGGATCAGCCTCAAGTGGGTCTTGTGCCCTGGCATCCATCTCTGGCCTGTTGCTTCTTGCCCGGGGCCTCACTCTTTTCTTCGTCACCCTGGGCCCGCCCCACGGCCTGCTCTTACACAGCTCCAAGAGAAAACTCTCCTCTGTTAAGCACTTGCCACCCCCTTTCTCCATGGTTGGAACACAGAATTTCACTTGCAACAAATGGATGAGGGCACCCAAAGCTGAACAAGCCACAGAGACCACCTCACACCTGTTGTGGAGTTCAGGATCCAGTGATGATGGAGACAAGGCCCCTGCCCAAGTGGAGATGGTGCTATAGGGGAGGGGACAAAGAATCTGTGATGGGGATGTGTATGTGCAGGAAATGAAGGCAAGATTTTCAGTAGAGATTCTTCCCATTTGACATTTGAGGAGACAGAGGAACAAACTGGCCCAAGGTCACCCAGCATGTGCTAGCAGAACTGGGGCAGAACACAGAGGCCTAGAGCCCCATTCCCCTCCCTGCACCAAGCTGTCTCTGGGGGGGCCCTTACACTCTTGCCTTTGCCTTGTTCTGCTTTTTCATGTACCCATGCCTCCACAGGGCTCCCGGCCTCTTTGCCCTTTCCTCTCTTGAGGAGTAGAGGCTGCTGGGACAACCTCAGCTCTGGTTAGACAGGGCTCTGTCAGGCCCTGAGCAGTGAGAGTGTGTTGGGGGCCAGGAACTTGCACAGGCATATGGTGTCTGTGAAAACTTTGGCTGCTGAGAGCTCCATCTGTGGGGGCCAATGGTGCCACCCCCATGGTCCAGATGTTGGCCTCACCCACCTCCCGCCTGCAACACCAGATTTACAAAGAACTTCACAGCCCATCTCAGTGAAACACAAGACTGTAGTGTTGGAAGGAGGTTGGAAGGAAGTCAGAAAGGCCACTCAGTGCAAGGGACCAGAGAAATTGGTAGGTTTAGTCCTTGGCCTTCAAGGTTGTCTAGACAGCAGGGGTCACTCCTGGGCTGAAAGTGTCCCAGGGAAGGTGGGGCCACAGCCTCCCAGGTCAAATGTCCCAGGTTTTCTGCCCAGAAATTTGAAATGAGAACTAAGTCCAAGTGGAAAAGCAGCGTGATGACTCCAGAGATCTTCCCAGAGGGAGCAAGCCCTTTTTCTTGCAGGTGTGTAGGCAGGGTTTGCACACCCGAGCAGGTGAAGGGGTGCTGTATGGAGATGAAGCTGGAGGCTTTCTTTCCCATTCCCACCGAGTCTGCAGCCTCTCCTTGCTCCAAGATGCAGGGCATTCCAGTCCACCCCCCTCTCCAGCACCAGGAGGGTCTGGAACCTGCTTTCCTCCTCCCCTTAACAGAGTAGGCTCAGCCCAAGGTCTTAAGGTAAACTCTCCCACCCCCACCAACACCTCCTAAAGCATCCTTGCTTGCCGGGCTGGGAACCGCAGACGGCCCCTCTGACAAGAGGGGAGATAAGGGGGCTCTCACATTTCCCCTGGCTGGGCTCCTGGGCCGCCAGCATTCACGCTGGCTGATTTCAACATGAAAGGGCCCCTTGAGAAAGAGAGCTCCCCTCCCTTTCCCCCTTCCCTCTGCTAAGCCCCACTCCGAAGCTAACCACTGTCTGAGCCTCCCTCCCCCTGGAGCACCAGCTCTGCTGCTGGCCTGCCTGCCAAGCCTTTCCCCAACTGCGTCAGCCTTACCTCAGTACCCCGCCCTCCAGGGTGGGAATCCCGGGGAGCAGAGGGGGGCATGCACTGGGCTGTCCTACCAAGCACTAAGCTGGAGAGGATAAAGAGGGGCTTGTGGTCCCAACTGGTGACACAGAGCCCAGGTGACCCTAGGCAACGATGTTGTTAAACAAATCTTTGGGAGTGGGAAAGACAGCTCTGAGGAGATGTGGTCTCCCAATGCCAAATCCAAAGAAGGCCAAACATTCTCAAGATCTCTGAGCACCCAAGGGGTCAACTCTCAGGCCTCTTCCTTGGCTCTTTTTAACTTCCTGAGAAAAGCACCCTTCAAAAATCTACTGAAACATCTTATGTTTCTACCACCAGAGGCCTTCCAGGTATTTGCTCTCAATCTATCATGCTGCAACTTTTTTAAACCTTTTATTTTGAACTAATTTTAGACACAGAAAAGTTGCAAAAAATAGAACAGACAGCTCCTGTACACTCCTCACCCAACTTCCCCTGATATTAACATCTTATATAACCTTAGTACAATGATCAAAATCAATAAATTAACCTGATGTCATACTATTAACTAAACTACAGATCTTATTTGAATTTCACCAGTTTTTCCACTAATGTCCAGGACCCTCTCCAGGATCCTACATTGCATCTAGTTGTCATGTCTCCTTAGTCTCCTCCAACTTGGGATAATTCCTCAGTCTTTCCTTATCTCTCATGATCTTGACACTTTTGAAGAGTACTAGTCATCTGTTTTATAGACTGCCTTTCAATTTTATACACTGATATTTTCTTATGACTAGACCAAGGTTATGCATTTTGGGCAAAAATACCACAGAAATGATGCTGAATCCTCAGATGATTATACCAAGAAGATCATGATGTCACTATGTCTTATTACTGGTGATGTTTACTTCAGTCACTTAGTTAAGTTGATGTCTGCAGGGTTTCCCAACTATAGAGTTAGCATATTTCCCTTTCATATACAGTTCAAGTATATTAGGAAGATACTTTGGGAATATACATGTCCTATTACTCTTCAAATGTTCTATGTTTTTCTGCTAATTGTAGCATCCACTGGTGGATCAATATTTATTATTGTGGCTCCTTCCTAATAGTCATATCCATTTCCCTCTTTCTTTCTATATCAATTAATTGGAATTTTACTGTAAGAAAAAGATGCTTCATACCCCCTTTTTATTTATGTATTCAATTATTAATTTGTCTTAGTGTGGGCCAATGGATATTTATTGTATTCTATGGCTGCAAATCTAATATTATCTTCTCCCTCAAGAGAGTAGGTATGACTACCCACTCCTTAAGTATGGGCTGTGCATAGTGCCTTCCTTCCAAAGAGGACAGTGTGGAAGTGGGGAAAAATAACATGGAGACACCTGACAAACACTACTCCAGTCAGGTGACCCCAGGTAACACCAGCAGTTGATAGATAGTGAGCACTAGTTACCTATGTTGAGAAGGGCATTTCACCTCTGTGATATTCCCCCCACACCCATTTCCCACTTCAATCATGAGAAAAGCATCATGATTTTTAAAATCCAAGTTAAGGGACATTCTACAAAATACCCAACCAATACTCATGAAAACTGTCAAAGGCATCAGTAGCAAGGGAACTCTGAGAAACTGTCACAGACAAGAAAAGCCTAAGGGGCATGACAACTAAATATAATGTGGTATCTGGATAGGACACTGGAACAGATAAGGTCATTAAATAAAACAAACAAACAAAAAGAACTGAAGGAAACCTGAATCAAGTATGGATCATAATGTTTCACTATCAGTCCATTAATTGTAACAAATGTACCATACTCAAGTGAGGTGTTAGCAATAGAAGAAACTTGATGCTGGGTGTATGGGAACTCTCTGTATTAACTTTGTACCTCTTCTGTAAATCTAAAAGTTCTAAAATGAAATATATTTTCCAATATTATCACTATTTATTTTGTGTTCAAATTGTTCCCACATTGGCTATTAAGATCTCTTTCAGTTTGGCTCCTGTGTTCTCCCAAAAAATCCTCATGCTTTTCTGAGCACTGCCTTATTTTCTGGCATCATAATATGGTCCTGGACTGTCCCTTTCCCAGGCCTGATTCATAAATTTCTTCATCGAGTACTAACTCCCTCTATTGGAAAATGGTATTAGAAACCAAGATCTGGTAACTAGGTGTGTTCACTGCTACTGAGGTGCCATTACTTCTAGGATCTCTCAACTTATAGATCTAAAAAATATATGTGTGCATACCAAGATATTTTCCTGAAATTTAAAAAATGTCATTTACTGATTCCAAGATGGCAGTGGATTAAGCAGAAGCTACACTGACATTCTCCCAGGACCTGAAATTACAACTAAAATATAGAAACACAATCCTGAATAACCAACAGAAGACTAGCTGGAGAGAACACTCAGAGCACCACAACTAACAAAGGTGCCCACATAGCATCTGGCCATGAAAGGAAGTGGGGCTTCTGTCTACCAGGGAGAGATGGCTGGAAATGCAGGCCTCTTAAAGGGCCAACACACAAAATTTTATGTGCAGCCACTTACCTTGGGCTCCAGTAGATTGAAGGAAGAGTGGACTACAACTGTGTGAGGAGGATCCAGGGTTGGGAGTTCTGGGGCTAGAGCTCGGAGGGCACCCACCTGGATTCCTGTGCTGAGTCATTCCTCCATAATACAGAGGACATATTTCTCAGGCAAACCTTTACCATACAGGCAGCTTTTGCCTGGGTGTGGGGTGGTAGGGGAAGCAACTGCCCAAACATTGGAAAACCTCTCATACCACCCATGGAGTTTAACCATTGTTGTGGTCTAGAGTCTGAGGCTAATTAACAGATTGAGAATAACCATCAGCCTACAGACAGAGGTGGATCTCTGAGTGCTTTGGGCTTAGCCTAATCTGCTTCTTGACCCAGGGCTAGGAAAAGCAGACCTTGATGCACATCTTAGTCATTTCCAAATGCACCCAGCCCCAGCAGAGGGAGCCGCAAGCTGTGGATTGCTGATAGCTCCAAATAGGGTACTCAGAAACAGTCACAAACAATATCTGACATTATCCTGCACAAGAGATCCTGCAAAAATACTTAGAGTCATAGTAGATCTACCTAATACATAGAAACAAACCCAAATAGGCAGAAAAAAGTGGAGGAAAAAAAAAACCAAGAAAATAAAAACAAGCCCCAAGTGAAAGAATAAGAGACTTCTCCAGGACAAGAACTAAATGAAATGGAGATAAGAAATTTCTCAGATATGGAGTTCAGAGTAATGAGTATAAGGTTCCTCAGCAACATGAAAAAAGATATAGAAACTATGAATAATGACCAGTTGGAAATGAAGGATGACATAGCAGAAATAAAGAACACATTGGAAGGAATAGAAAGCAGATTAGAGGAAGCTAAGGATCAGGTCAACAAAATAGAGGACAGGGTAGAAAAAATCACTCATTCAGAGAACCAAAAGGAAAAAAACAATTAAAAAACAGGACAACAGTTTAAGGGAGCTGTGGGACAAAATGAAACATAATAGTATCCACATTATAGGAATATTAGAAGGAGAAGAAAGTGAGCAAGGGATAGAAAACCTGTTTGAAGAAATAATGACAGAAAACTTTCCTAACCTGGTGAAGGAAAAAGTCACACAATTTCAGGAGGCACAGAGTCCCAAGCAAGAAGAACCCAAATAGACCCATGCCCAGACACATAATAATTAAAGTGCCAAAATTAAAGACAAGGAATTTAAAGGCAGCACAAAAAAGCAATTTGTTACCTACAAAGGAGCTTCCATAAGGCTGTCAGCTGATTTCTCATCAGAAATTCTACAGGCCAGAAGGGAATGGCATGAAGTATTCAAGGTAATGTAAAACAAGGATCTGAAACCAACATTACTCTATTCTTCAAGGTTATCATTCAAAATACATAGTGGGGGGGGGGGGGGAAGGCTATCCCTGTCTGGTTAGGTTCAGTGGATAGAGTGTCAGACTATAGACTGAAGAATCCTAGGTTTGATTCCGGTCAGGGGCACATGCCTGGGTTGTGGGCTCAGTCCCCAGTGGGGGGCATGCAGGAGGCAGCCAATCAATGATTCTCTCTCATCATTGATTTTTCTATCTCTTCCTCTCCCTTCCTCTCTGAAAACAATAAAAATATATTTAAAAAATAAAAAAGGTTAAAGGAGTTTATCACCACCAAACCAGCATGGCATAAAATATTAAAGGGACTGCTACATATTTTTAGAAAAAGACATAGAGAGAGAAACATAGGCATAAAGAATTAAAATTGCAATAAATAAATATCTATCAATAATAACCTTAAATGTAAATGGATTAAATGCTCCAATCCAATGACAGAGGGTAGCTGAATAGATAAGAAAACATGACCCATATATATGCTGTGTACAAAAGACCCACCTCAGAATAAAAGGACTCAAAAAAAGTTTTCATCCAAATGGAAACAAACAAACAAAAAAGTTTGGGTAGCAATACTCATATCTGAAAAAACAGATTTCAAAATGAAGGCTATAATAAGACACAATAAAGATCAGTATCTAATAATAAAAGGATTGATGAAACAAGAGGCTATAACCCCAGTAAACATATACACCCAATATAGGAGCACCTAAATACTATACACACACACACACACACACACACACACACACACACACACACACACACACTAGAGGCCTGATGCACGAAATTCATGCAAGAGCTTGGCCCTCAAAGCCCCGGCTTCACCTGGAAGGTCATCGGGAAGGATGTCTGGAAGGACATCCAGAAGGTAATTTGGCTGTCCAGTCTAATTAGCATATTATGAAGGATTTTAAGGGAGAGATAACACAATACAGTCATAGTAGGGGACTTTAATACCCCACTGACGTCACTGGATAGATCTTCTAGACAAAAAAACCAACAAGGAAAGAGTGACTCTCAATGACACACTAGATCAGATAGAACATTTCACCCCAAAGCTACAGAATATACAGAATTCTTCTTAAGTGCATGTGGAACATTCTCAAAGATAGACCACATGCTAGGAGACAAAACAAGTCTCAACAAGTTCAAGAAAATTGAAATCATATCAAGAACCTTCCAGATCACAATGGCATAAAATTAGAAATCAACAACAGTAAAAACACTAAAAAAAATTCAAACAGCCCCAACCATTTTGGCTTGGTGGATAGAGCATTGGCCTGTGGACTGAAGGGTCCCAGGTTTGATTCCAGTCAAGGGCATTTACCTTGGTTGCAGACACATCCCCAGTGGGACGTGTGTAGGAGGCAGCTGATCGATGTTTCTCTCCAATCGATGTTTCTAACTCTCTATCCCTCTCCCTTCCTCTCTGCAAAAAATCAATAAAATATTTTAAAAAAATCAAACTTATGGAGGCTAAATAGCATGGTATTAAACAATGAATAGGTTACCAATGAGATCAAGGAAGAAACCAAAAGCTTTCTGGAAACAAAAGATTATGAACACACAACCCAAAATCTAGGGGACAGAGTAAAAGCAGTCCTGAGAGGAAAGTTCATAGCACTGCAGGCCTACCTCAAAAAGCAAGAAAATTTTTAAATAAACTAACTTACAACTAAAAGAATTAGAAAGAGAACAACAAGAAAAGCCCAGAGTAAGAGGAAGGAAGGAAATAATAAAGATCAGAATGGAAATAAATGACAGAGACAAAAAAATACAAAAGATCAATGAAACCAAGAGCTGGTCCCTTGAAAAAATAAACAGGATTGATGAACCTTTCAACAGATTCATCAAGAAACAAAGAGAGAGGACCCAAATAAATAAAATCAGAAATGAAAGGGTGAAGTAACAATTGATACCACAGATATAGAAAGGTTTGTAAGAAAATACTATGAACAAATCTATGCCAACAAACTGGACAATATTGATGAAATGCACAAATTACAAAAAAAATACAATCTTCCAAAACTGAATTAGGAGGAATCAGAAAACCTGAATAGGCTGATAACAACTGATGAAATTGAAGCAATAATCAAAAACTAGCAAACAAAAGCCCTGGTCTGGACAGCCTCACAGGGAAGTTTTACCTCACATCTGTCCTCTTCAAACTATTCAAAAAAAAAAAAATCCAATACATAGGAACACTTCCAAGTTCATTTTATGAGTCCAGCATTATCCTAATTCCAAAACCAGATAAAGACACTACAGGAAATAATTACAGGCCAATTATCATGATAAACTTAGATGCAAAAATCCTCAACAAAATACTCACAAATCAGATCCAGCAATACATTAAAAAGATGATACACCATGTCCAAGTCGGATTTATTCCAGGGATGCAAGGCTGGTACAATATTGGCAAATCAATAGATGTGATACATTACATAAAGACGTTGAAAGACAAAAATCACATGATTATATCTATAGACACAAAAAAGCACTCAGCAATATTCAACACCTATTTTTCATAAAAAACTCTCAGCAAGGTGGGAATATGGGGATCATATCCTAACATAATAAAAGACATATATGATAAAAATACAGCCAATATCATACTCAATGAGCAAAAACTAAAACCATTTCCCCTAAGAAAAGGAATAAGATAAGGATATTCACTTTTACCACTCCTGCTCAACATAGCACTGGAAGTGCTAGCTATAGTAATCAGACAAGGAGAAAAAATAAAAGGCATCCAAATTGGAAAGGAGGAATCAAAACTGTCATTATTCACAGGTGCCATGATATTGTACATGGAAAACCCTAAAGACTCCACCAAAAAAACAACAACTAGATTTAATAAATTAATTTGACAATGGAGAAGGGTACAAAATTAACCCCCATAGATCGATGGCATTTTTATATATCAATAATGAACTCTCAGAAAAAGAAACTAAAAATAACCATCCTACTTACCATTGCAACAAAAAATTCATGTACTTATGAATAAACCTAACCAAGGAGGTAAAAGATCTGTATTTGGAAAACTACACACCTTGAAAAAAGAAATATAGGAAAATATAAACAAGTGAAAGAATATATTGTGTTCATGGATTGGTAGAATTAACATCATCAAATGTTCATACTACCCAAAGAAATGTATATATTCAATGCAATCCCTATTGAAATACCAATAGCATATTTCATAGATATAGAACAAATACTCCAAAAAAAAATCTCAAATAGCCACAGCAATCTTGAGAAAGAAGAACAAAGTTGGTGGGATCACAATACCAGATATAATACTACAAAGCCACTGTAATCAAAACAGTCTGGTACTGGCACAAGAATATTGTATAAATCAATGAAACAGAGCACAGACCCCAGAAATCGACCCAAGCCATTATGCTTAATGAATGTTTGACAAAGTGAAGAGCATACAGTGGAGTCAAGACAGTCTCTTCAGTAAATGGTGCTGAGAAAATTGGACAGGTACACGCAAAAAAATGAAACTAGACCCCCAACTTATACCATGCACAAAAATAAACTCAAAATGGATAAAAGACTTAAATGTAAGTCATGTAACCATAAAAATCCTAGAAGAAACCATAGGCAGCAAAGTCTCAGACATCTCTGGTAGCAATATGTTTGCCAATACATCATCTAGGGCAAGGGAAACAAAGGAGGAAATAAACAAATGGGACTACATCAAAATAATAAGTTTTGTGGTGGGGGTAGGGGGGATTCAAACAGTGGCCAAATAGGCAGACGTGTCCTGTGCCTTGTCATGGAGCAGATAGAAGTAACAACTAAATCACATAGCATCCACCAAGAATTGGCAAATTAGACACAGTTGATGAGACAATCCACAGACATAAAGGGCAGAGGATGCCTGGAGAACAGTAGGATCAGGGATCTGGGCTGGAGAGAGAGACGTGTGACCACAGGGATGAGAGGGTCAGAAGGAAGCTGCACTGCACCAAGTCCGAGTCCCTTGAGGACATGTGTAACACCTGACTGTGAAAGGGAGGTCCACGGGGCTGCTGGTGGGCAGGGAACCTAGATCTATGTCCACAGCTGCGAGAGGCTGCACCCAGAAAGGCAACCCGAAGAGCTGCCTGGGCCGCGTGGTGCCATGCGCTGCCAGGGAGGTGGGGAGAAACTTGAAGACATGGGGTTGTTTTGCCTCTGTTTTGTCTTTGCTTTTATTCGCTAAACCCAGTTCATAGTGCCTTTCAATTACAAACACTCACCAACGCTGTGGTGTAGGTGTAGGTGCAGTTTTGTGGAGGCTGGGGAGTGGCTGTGGAGGGGAAAGGACTGGGAGAAGTGACCAGGAATCCAAAACTGACACATTCCAGACCCTCCAAACCTAAGCAGCCATTTTTCTCCTGAAGAACCAGCCCCTCCCAACAGCCTCAGCCCAGCTAGTGCAGCAGCATCCAGTCTCTAGCTTTGCAGAGGAAATAAAGACTCTGAATAGCCCCAGGGAGTCCTCAGGGACTAGATTGAGGGGCCATTCAGTCCCAGAAAGCAATACAGCAACACCCACACCTAAAGCCCTTGTCAAAAACAGATGCTTGAGTGATTAAGACTGACAGCAGACAGGCAATGCGGGCAAATTGGTCCTGCTTGCTTACAGCCAAGGCTATGGAGACAGCCACAGAGGAGCAGCGGATCTCTTGGAACTTCAACACAGTGCTGACTACCTAACAGGAAACTGGGAGGTGGCAGACAGAACAGAGGAGTGGGGCTCTTAAACCAGCTCCCATGGGGCATTAAAACTCAGCTGAAGTGAACAACACTTTACTTTTTAAATTTTATTTCTTTGATTTAAAGTTTTTTCTTTATTTTTTTATCTTTTATTTTTTGTATTATTTTCTTCATTCTAGTTTTATTTTCTTTATCATTATTCTATTTAATCTTATTTTCTTTTTTCCACCCTTTTCTTCCTCACTCTCCCTTTTTCATCCTCTTTTCTGCTGTCCTCACTTTAGTTTTTCTCTATCCTTTCTTTTTACCCCTTGTTAAAAATTGATCTTTATCTGCTTTATTGACATGTTATTATTGTAGTCTCTGTTGGCTTATATATCTAATATCTAATTTCCTCTCCCCTGCTCCAAGTCCATGCACCTCTCTCTTTTCTCTTTCTTTGCTAGCCATTTTAAAAAATGTTTTTGTATTTCCTCTTCTCTCTTGCTCTCTTCTCTTAATTGTTTAATTAGTTTCACTCACTAAACGTAAGCCTATCTGCTCTCTCCTAGATTCTCCTTTTCCAAAAATAGATGAATAAAAATAGATAATTTAATTTTTTTTGTTTTATTTATTTACTTATTATTTTGTTTTTCTTTTCTTTGCTTCTTATCCACCCAGTCTCTTCCTACATCCTCTATACTGAACAAAGGTCCTTCCCCTACTCATTCAATTCCTTAACCTTACTTTCAGTACATAAGCTCTGTCTCTACAGTTTCTGTCCCTCACTTTTTCTGGGTGTTTGTTATTTGCCTTTTTTGGTTTATTTGTTTTGTGTTTTCTCCCCATATATATTTTTTCTTCTTTTTCTTTTCTCTCTTAACTTTTTTCCTTTTCTCAATATTGTTTTTGCTCTTTTTTTCTCTCCTAATTCTATTTCTTTGGTGGTCACTTTTATTGGAGTTATTGGTGTAATGAGTACATTCATGTTTTGTTCCTTTTGCTTCATATCTGTTGAGTTGTATTTTGTGCCATTCGGTCAAGGTGGTAGAGAGTGAGCCACATAACCAGACACCTGAGAAGGGACTCCACAAATGGGATAATAACACTCAAGACCCAACTACACCAAGAGAACCCAAATATCCCAAGTAGCAGTTATCACTAGAATACCCAGCCCAGAAGAACTGAGAGATTGCAGCACTGGGCCCACAAAACATCTGCTATATAAGACAAACTCGAAAAAATCTGGGTGACATAGAAGTTTGATCTAGTACATAGAAACAACCACAAAAGAACAGCAAAAACAGGGAGAAAAAGAAACAACCCCCATATGAAAGAAAATGAGGAATCACCATAAAAGGAAATAAATGAAATGGAGGCAAGGAATTTATCAGAGAAAGAATTCAGAGCAATGGTTTGAGGACGCTGAAAAGGATGGAAGACAAATTCAACAATATGTGTAAGAATCAAGAGGAAATGAAGAAGTATAAAAGGAAATGAAGAATTACATAGCTGCAATAAAAACACAATGGAAAGTATCAACAGTAGACTAGAAGAAGCTGAGGACCATATCAGCAAGTTAGAAGACAAGGTAGGCCCTAACCGGTTTGGCTCAGTGGATAGAGCATCGGCCTGCGGACTCAAGGATCCCAGGTTCGATTCCAGTCAAGGGCATGTACCTTGGTTGTGGGCACATACCCACTAGGGAGTGTGCAGGAGGCAGCTGATAAATGTTTCTCTCTCATTGATGTTTCTAACTCTCTATCCCTTTCCTTTCCTCTCTGTAAAAAAATCAATAAAATATATTTTTTTAAAAAAAGAAGACAAGGTAGGAAACATATTCAAGTAGAGCAACTGGAAAAAACCCTCAAAAAGCAGGAGAGCCTAAGGGAGCTTTGGGACAATATGAAATGAAACAACATCTGCATAATAGGGGTGCCAGAAGGAGAGGAAGCTGAGCAAGGAATAGAAAACCTGTTTGAAGAAATAATGACAGAAAACTTCCCTGATTTTGGGAAGAAAAAACTCACACAACTCCAAGAAGCACAGAGTCCCAAATAAGATGCACCCCAAAAGACTGACCCCAAGACACATTATAATTAAACTAGAGGCCCAGTACACAAAATTCGTGCACAGGTGTAGGGGGTCCCTCAGCCTGGCCTTCACCTCTCCAATCCAAGACCCCTTGGGGGATGTCTGACTACCTCTCACAATCTGGGACTGCCGGCTCTTAACCGCTCGTCTGCCTGGCTGCCTGATTGCCTCTAACCCCTCTGCCTGCCTGCCTGATAGCCCCTAACCACCTCTGCCTGCCTGATCGCCCCTAACCACCTCTGCTTGACTGCCTGATCACCCCTAACTGCTCCCCTGCTGGCCTGGTCACCCCTAACTGGCTTTGCCTTGCCCCACACCAGGGACCCAGGATTCCCTCCTCTGGCCAGTCACAGGCATCTGGGACCTGGGCTTTCCTTCCTCTGGCAGGGCACAGGCACCGAGGACCCAGGTTGGCCACAGCCACAGGGGACCGTGGGTGGGTGGCTTTGCCCAGGCCGCAGCCGTAGGCACTGGTGCCCAGGACCACAGGGCGGGCGGCTTGTCCCTCTCTTGGGCCACATGTGCAGACCCTGGTGCCCGGGACCACGGGGACTGTCGGGCATGCAGATTGTCCCTCTCCCGGGCCTCAGGCACAGGCACAGGCACTGGCACCTGGGACCGCAGGTGGGTGGCTTGTCCCTCTCCTGGGCTGCAGCCCCAGCTGCTGGCACCCAGGACATGGGGCATGCAGCTTGTCCCTCTCCCAGGATGCAGCCTGGCTGGTCCCCATTCCTCTTTTGTGAGCTCATTTGTGCCTGGCTGATCCCCATACCTCTCTCCCCAGTGTTTAGTGTCTGAGCCATTAAGGTGTGATGGCGTGAAGGCATGATGACCATTTGCATATTAGCTCTTTATTACATAGGATTGACAAACATAAATGACAAAGTAAGAATCTTAAAGGCTGCCAGAGAGAGAGACAGAAAGTTACCTACAAGGGATCTCCCATTAGATTATCAACTGATTTCTCAAAAGAAACACATCAGGCCAGAAGGGAATGGAGTGAAATATACAAAGTGGTGCAAAGCACTGGACTGAATCCAAGAATACTATATCCAGAAAGGCTATCATTGAAAATTGAAGGTGAAATCAGGAGCTTCACAGACCAAAAGAAAAAAAAAAAAGGATAAGGGAGTTTATTACCACCAAGCAAGCAATGCAAGAAATGCTAAAGAAATGTTAAATAAGACCAAAATCTTATTTAGCCAGTTCCCTATTGGTGGCTATTCATAGTATTTAATAGTATTACACACAATATTTTATACTAGAGGCCCAATGCACGAAATTCATGCAAGGGGCTCAGCCCTTACAGCCCCGGCTTCATCTGGAAGGTCATCTGGAAGAACATCCAGAAGGTCATTCAGCTCTCCAGTCTAATTAGCATATTATGCTTTTATTATTATAGATTATCAAAATGTTGTAATCCCTGTGCATAGCCACGTGCCAAGTGTTTCTCAAGGGCAGACAATGAGATAGAAACTCTTGTGTCAAAAGGTCTGGGCATCTGAAATGTTGATGGAAGCTGCCCATGTGCCCTCCCAGATAGGTGTTCTAATTAATTGCCCCCCGTTCTAAGTAGCTTATGTGCCATTCAGGGCCCAGCCTTCCTCAGTTTCCATCTTCCACCATTTTCTCCCACTTCTAGTCTAACACTCAATCTCAATGAACTACCTGCCATTTTGTCTCATGCTTCCAGGTCTCTGACTATGCTGTTGTTTCTTCTACTTGGAGTGTCCTTCCTCTTTTATCAGCATGATAAGCTTCTATTCACTCCTCAAAGCCCATCTCAAAGAGTACATCCTGTGTGAAGTCATTCTGAGCTTGCCACCCAGGCAGGCAATTGGTGACTCCCTCCTCAGTGCTCCCACAGTGACTGCTTTGATCACATTTTGCCAGTTTGGGGAGATGGCTGTGTGTCCCACTAACTTATATGATCTGTAGAGTCTGGCCCATCACAGACTAGACACACAGGAAGCCCCTAGGAGTGTCTGCTGAATGAATGGATGAACTTCCTTCCCAATGGCTTCAGACAACTTGTTTTCTATGGGCCCTTAACTAAAAGTATGGTCTGAGACCAACAATTTCTTAAAGTTCACACTTAAAGCTCCCATTCCCTTCCATACCCCACTCCTGTGTGTACACACACAGACAGGAACACATATACACTCAGGTACCCTCCCAAGTCTGTGTGGGGAGTCTTTGTAAGGGTGTGTGTGAAGATGTCTCTGTGTTAGAAAGTTAGGGGAGAGAGATAGAAGTAGAGGAAGAGAGAGAAGGAAATTGAGAAAAAAAGAAAGGTAGGGAGATAGAAAGAGGAGAAAGGAGATTGTTTAAAGTGAGCATATCCCAGGTTACCAGGGGCTGATGAATCCCTTTAAATGAAGTTGTCTTAGCAGCTGACACCTGAGCAGGAAAGAATTGAGGAGCTATTGGCCCTAGAAAGAAAAAAAAATATTTGCTGACAATGCAGGCAAATGCCATGCAAGCTGCTCTATGAAGGTTAAAGCCACTGGGTTATCACTCAGCTCTCCTGTCCCTTGTCCCCATGTCCATTTGATCACCACAACAAAGTTTTTCTACCTCTTAAATACCTTGCAAATCCTCCACTTGTCTCCATTCCTAACTGCTGCTACTGAGGTAAATTGCTCATCATCTCTCACAGTTACAAGTACAATAGCTTCCTCGTTGGCCTCCCTGCTTCCCATTTTGTTTCTTCCAACCCTACAGACACAGGGATCAGAAAGGTTGTTCTGTAAAGCAGATCTGATCCTGTCACAGCCCTGCTTGAAACTATGTGGCCACAGACTCAAGTTCAAACTATATTCAAGGTCCTTCTCCATGCATCCTTCATAGTTTAGGAAGTCAGAAAATATCAAGCATTGTCTGTGAAGCACTGGTATTGAGAGAGGAGACAACACAATTTCATTTCTCAAAGGGTGCATGCCACAGTCCTCACTCCCACTGGTAGCACAGGACATGATAGAGATCTGAACTGCTATTTGAATCTTAGACCACAAGCTTTGTTAACATCCTACTTTCCTCTGGAGTTCAGGGCCTGCCACAGTGCCTGATGCACAACAGGGTGCTTTATCAGTATGGATGCATGGATGAATGATTAGATGGTGGATGGACTGAGGGGTGGATGGATGAACAGAGGGACAGGTTGAATGGTTGCAAGAAGTTCCAGCAGGATAGATTGAGATTAATCATAGAATGCCTTTAAGTTAGGGACTATAAGAGGAAGAAATAGACTCAGAGGCTTGTCCAAAGTCACACTTCTAAATCACATAATCATATCAATCTATGCAGAAAAAGCATTTGACAAAATACAACACCCTTTCTTGATAAAAATTCTCAGCAAAGTGGGAATAGAGGTATCATACCTCAACATAATAAAATCCTTATATGACAAACCTACTGTGAACATCATACTCAATGGGCAAAAACTAAAACCATTTTTCCTAAGAACAGGAAAAAGACAGGGATTCTGTTCGATATAGTACTGGAAGTGTTAGCCATAGCAATCAGACAAGAAGAAGAAATAAAAGGCATAAAAATTGGAAAAGAAGATGTAAAATTGTCATTATTTGCAGATGACATGATACTGTACATAGAAAACCCCAAAAGCTCTATCAAAAAACTATGAGACCTAATAAATGAATTTGGCAATGTAGCAGGATACAAAATTAACACCCAGAAATCGATGACTTTTCTATATACCAACAATGAACTCATTCACTCACAGAAAGAGAAACTAAAAAAAAAAAATCCCATTTACCATTGCACACACAAAAAAATTAAGATACCTAGGAATAAACTTAACTAAGGAGGTAAAAGACTTGTACTCAGAAAACTACAGGACATTGAAAAAAGAGATAGAGGAAGACATAAACAAATGGAAGAACATATCATGTATATGGATCGGTAGAATCAACATCATTAAAATTTCCATACTACCCAAAGCAATCTACAGATTCAATGCAATTCGCATTAAAATACCAATGGCATATTTCAAAGATCTAGAACAAACTCTCCAAAAATTCATCTGGAATAAAAAAGACCCCAAATAGCCACAGCAATCCCAAGAAAGAAGAACAAAGTTGGAGGGATCACAATACTATATATCAAGCAATATTACCAAGCCACGGTTCTCAGAACTGCCTGGTATTGGTACAAGAACAGACATATAGACCAATGGAACAGAACAGAGAACCCAGAAATTGACCCAAGCCATTATGCTCAATTAATATTTGACAAAGGAGGCAAGAACATACAATGGAGTCAAGACAGTCTCTTCAATAAATGGTGCTGGGAAATTTGGTAGGATACATGTAAAAAATTGAAACTAGATCACCAACTCACACCATACACAAAAATAAACTCAAAATGGCTAAAGGACTTAAATGTAAGACAGAAAACCATAAAAATACTAGAAGAATCCAAAGGCAACAAAATCTCAGACATATGCCTAAGCAATTTCTTCACCGATACAGCTCCTAGGGCATTGGAAACTAAAGAGAAAATAAACAAATGGGACTATATCAAAATAAAAAGCTTCTGCACAGCAAAAGAAACCACCAACAAAACAACAAGAAAGCCCACTGCATGGAAGAACATATTTGCCAATGCTATTTCAGATAAGGATTTAATCTCCAAAATTTACAGAGAACTCATACAACTTAATAAAAGGAAGATAAACAATCCAATCAAAAAATGGGCAAAGGACCTATATAGACACTTTTCAAAAGAGGAGATACAGAAGACCGAGAGACATATAAAAACATGCTCAAAGACACTAGTCATCAGTGAGATGCAACTCAAAACAACAATGAGGTACCACCTCACACCTGTCAAAATGGCTATCATCAACAAATCCACAAACGACAAGTGCTGGCAAGGATGTGAAGAAAACAGAACCCGCGTTCCCTGCTGGTGGGAATGCAGACTGGTGAAACCCACTGTGGAAAACAGTATGGAGTTTCCTCAAAAAATTAAAAATGAAACTCCCATTTGACCCAGTAATCCCACTTCTAGGAATATATCCCAAGAAATCAGAAACACCAATCAGTAAGGATATATGCACCTCTATGTTCATAGCACCACAATGTACAATAGCTAGGATTTGGAAACATCAGCAAATGAGTGGATTAAAAAACTGCAGTACATCTATACAATGGAATACTATGCTGGTGTCAAAAAGAAGGCACTGCATGGATGGACTTGGAGAGCATTATGCTAAGCGACATAAGCCAGTTGGAGAAAGATAAATATCACATGATCTCACTCATTTGTGGAATATAATGAACAACATAAACTGATGAACAAAAATAGAGCCAGAGAAAAAATATTTTAGAATATAACAGAAGCAATCTTGTTGTTTGCAGATTTTTAATATTTCCTTCAACTTTTGTGATATTATTCTATGTTAGTACAATTTTGTTAATATTATTTTATTTAAAATATTTTTCTTAAAAAATCAATGTTTATTGCATGTAATATTATTATATTTAAAATTGTTTTTCTTGAAATATCAATGTTTATTGCATGTAACATTATTATATTTAAAATCATTTTTTGAAATATTAATGTTTATTGTATGTAAATGGCTAATTATTTTGTATCTATAATCTGGTAATAGCTTTATTTTGTATATTGTAAAAATATCAAATAAAATTAAGAAGAAAAAAGGAAAAAAACTATTTTCAGAACACATACTGAGAGAGAGAGAGAGAGAGAGAGAGAGAGAGAGAAAGAGAGAGAGAGAGAGAGAAAATAAATGACCCAGGGGTGGTCACACAGACACAAGTTAGAATATTGGCTTACCATTTGCAAACCTGATGACCTCTCTGAGCCTTAGTTTCTACATCTGTAAAATGAGGATAATAATAATAATACCTATTTTACAGGTTTGCTATAGGTATTAAATGAGCATATGCCTGTAAGTCACTTATTACCCTACTACACACACTAACACTGAGTACCTGTATTAGAACCAGAAACTGATATACACAGGTGGGCCAAGTGTTTGTGGTCCTGCCCTTGTCCTCAGTAATCTGACAGGTGAAGGGGACAAAAGTAATGAAAATCTGCGTACAGTCTACAGAACATGCTATGAAGGGAATAAAACAAAAGTAAGGATCTATGAGAGAGAAAACTGAGAATGACAAATTTTAGATTTGGTGACAGTGCAGTGCATGATCTTTCTGAGGCGGTGACATCTTAGCTGAGAGCTGTAGAATGAGAAGAAGCCAACCATAAAGAATAGAGAAAGAACATTTCAGGCAGAGTAGAAAAACCCATTCCAATGCAAAGGTGCTGAGATGCGAATGAACATAGTGCATTCATGAAACAGCAGAACAGTCTGGAGCAGAGCGGGGAATGGGAATAAAGTCAAGGAAGTTCATTGATCATTGGAATGACAGGAAGGAGCCAGCTCCTGTGGGCCCTGGACTTTTTTTCTAAGAGCCATGGGAAGCCACTGAAGGGTTTAAGCAGGAAAGTGAAGGCCTGATTTGCATTTTTTTTGGGGGGCTCCTTTTTAAAAAAATTTTATTGATTAAGGTATTACAAATGTGTCTTTATCCCCGCATTGTCCCCTCATCACCCCAGTCTTGCCCTAACCCTCACCCCCAGTTGTCTACATCCATCGCTTATGCTTATATGCATGCATACAAGTCCTTTGGTTGATCTCTCCTCCTTACCCTGACCCTCCCCTACCTTCCCTCTGAGGTTTGAGCATCTGATTGATGCTTCTCTGTCTCTACATCTGTTTTTGTTCATCAGTTTATGTTGTTCATTATATTCCATAAATGAGTGAGATCATGTGATATTTATCTTTCTCTGACTAACTTATTTCACTTGGCATAATGCTCTCCAGTGCCATCCATGCTGTTGCAAATGGTAGGAATTCCTTCTTTTTGACAGCAGCTTAGTATTCCATTGTGTAGATGTACCACAGTTTTCTAATCCACTCATCTGCTGATGGGCACTTAGGCTGTTTCCAGATCTTAGCTATGAACATAAGGGTGCATATATCCTTTCTGATTGGTGTTTCTAGTTTCTTGGGATATATTTCTAGAATTGGGATCACTGGGTCAAATGGGAGTTCCATTTTTAGTTTTTTGAGGAAACTCCATACTGTTCTCCACAGTGGCTGCACCAGTCTGCATTCCCACCAGCAGTGCACGAAGGTTCTGTTTTCTCCACATCCTCACCAGCACTTGTCGTTTGTGGATTTGTTGATGATAGCCATTCTAACAGGTGTGAGATGGTACCTCATTGTCATTTTTATTTGAATCTCGGATGATTAGTGACTTTGAGCATGTTTTCATATGTCTCTTGGCCTTCCTTATGTCCTCTTTCAAAAAATAGCTATTTAGGTTCATTGCCCATTTTTAGATTGGGTTGTTTGTCTTCCTTTTGTTGAGTTGTATCACTTTCCTGTAAATGTTGGAGATTAAACCCTTATCGGAGATATTATTGGCAAATATGTTCTCCCATGCAGTGGGCTTTCTTGTTGTTTGTTGGTTTCTTTTGCTGTGCAGAAGCTTTTTATTTTGATGTAGTCCCATTTGTTTATTTTCTTTTCATTTTCCATTGCCCTAGAAGCTGTGTCGGTAAAGATATTGCTTCGGCATATATCTGAGATCTTGCTGCCTGTGGATTCTTCTAATATTTTTATGGTTTTCTGTATTACGTTTATGCCCTTTATCCATTTTGAATTTATTTTTGTGTATGGTGTAAGTTGGTGGTCTAGTTTCATTTTTTTTGCATGTGTCTGACCAAATTTCCCAGCACAATTTATTGAAGAGACTGTCTGACTCCATTGTATGCTCTTGCCTCCTTTGTCAAACATTAATTGAGCATAGTGGTTTGGGTTAATTTATAGGTTCTCTATTCTACTCCATTGGTCTATATATCTGTTCTTGTGCCAGTACCAGGGAGTTTTGAGAACAGTGGCTTTGTAATCCATCTTGATATCTGTTAATGAGATCCCTCCGACTTTGTTCTTCTTTCTCAGGATCGCTGCAGCTATTTTTTTTTATTATTATTACAGATGAATTTTTGGAGAGTTCTTTCTAGATCTGTGAAATATGCCATTGGTATTTTAATGGGGAGTGCATTGAATTTATAGATTGCTTAGGGTAGTATGGATATTTTAATGATGCTGATTCTACCAGTCCATGAACATGGTATGTTCTCCATCTGTTTATGTCTTCCTCTATCTCTTTTTTCAACGTCCTGTAGTTTTCTGAGTACAGGTCTTTTACCTCCTTAGTTAAGTTTACTCCTAGGTATCTTAATTTTTTTCAGTGTGCAATGGTAAATGGGATTGTTTTTGTAATTTTTCTTTCTGTAACTTCACTATTGGTTTATAAAAATGCTACATATTTCTTGGCATTAATTTTGTATCTTGCTACATTGCTGAATTCATTTATTAAGTCTAATAATTATTTGATGGAGTCGTTAGGGTTTTCTATGTACAGTATCATGTCATCTGCAAATAAAACAGTTTTACTTCTTCTTTTCCAATTTGGATGCCTTTTATTTCTTCTTCTTTTCTGATCGCTGTGGCTAGTATTTCTAGTACTATGTTGAAGAGGAATGTTTAAAGCGGGCATCCCTGTCTTGTTCCTGTTCTTAAGGGAGATGGTTTTAGTTTTTGCTCATTGAGTTTGATGTTGGCTGTGATTTGTCATATAAAGCTTTTATTATGATCCTTCTATTCCCACTTTGCTGAGTGTTTTTATCAGAAAAGGGTGCTGGACTTTGTCAAATGCCTTTTCGGCATCAATCGATATGATTATGTGATTTTTGTCTCTCAATTTGTTTATGTAATGTATCACGTTTATTGATTTGTGGATATTGTACCAGCCTTGCATCCCTGGAATAAATCTCACTTGGTCATGGTGTATGATTTTTCTAATGTAATGCTGGATCCAGTTTGCTAGAATTTTGTTGAGCATTTTAGCATCTATGTTCATCAGGGATATTGGCCTGTAATTCTCTTTCTTTTTGGTGTCGTTATCTGATTTTGGGATTAGGGTAATTCTGGCTTCATAGAAATAGCTTGGAAATGTGCCTACCTCTTGAATTTTTTGAAATAGTCTGAGAAGGATTGGTTTTAGTTCTTTGAATGTTTGGTAAAACTCCCCTGTGAAGCCATCTGGTTCAGGGCTTTTGTTTGCTGGAAGCTTTTTGATTACTGTTTCAATTTCATCAGTAGTTATCAGCCTATTCAGGTTTTTTGATTCTTCCTAATTGAGTTTTAGAAGCTTGCATTTTTCTAGGAATGTGTCCATTTCTTCGAGGTTGTTCAGCTTTTTGGAGTAGAATTGATCATAGTATTTTTTTACAATCCTTTGTATATCAGTACGGTCAGTGGTTACTTCACCTCTTTCATGTCTGATTTTGTTTATTTGGGTCCTCTCTCTTTGTTTCTTAGTGAACCTGGTTAGAGGTTCATCAATCTTGTTTATCATTTCAAAGAACCAACTCTTGGTTTCATTTATCTTTTGTATTGTTTTTTTGGTCTATATGTCATTTATTTCTGCTCTGATCTTTATTATTTTCTTCCTTCTGGATACTGTCAGCTTTTATTTTTTGCTCTCTTTCTAATTCTTTAAGTTGCAAGATTAGATAATTTGTTACCAGTTTTTCTTGTGGTTTTTTTTTTTTTTTTTTTTTTTTGGTAGGCCTGTAGAGCTATGAACTTCCCTCTCAGGACTGCTTTCATTGTGTCTCATAGATTTTGGATTGTTGTGTTTTCATTGTCATTTGTTTCCAGGATGCTTTTTATTTCTTCTTTGATCTCTTTGGTAACCCAATCATTGTTTAATAGCATGCTATTTAGCCTCCAAGTGTTTGATTTTTTTCATTGTTTTTAATTGTAGTTGATTTCTAGTTTTATACCATTGTGATCTGAGAAGATGATTGCTATGATTTCTATTTTCTTGAATTTGAAGAGACTTTGCCTGTGTCCTAATATGTGGTCTGTCTTTCAAAATGTCCCATGTGCACTGGATAAGAATGTATATTCTGTTGCTTTGGGGTGAAATATTCTGAAGATGTCAATTAAGTACATCTGATCTAGTGAGTCATTTAGGATTGCTGTTTCTTTGTTTAGAGGATTTATCCAGTGGTGTCAGTGAGGTATTAAAGTTCCCAACTATGACTGTATTGCTATCGATCTCTCCCTTGATATCTTCCAGAAGCTGTTTTATGTATTTGGGTGCTCCTGATTTGGGTGCATACATGTTTACCAGAGTTATATCTTCTTGTTGAATTGCTCCCTTTAGTATTATGTAGTAGCCTTCCTTATCTCTTGTTATAGCCTTTACTTTGATGTCTATTTTGTCAGATATAAGTAATGCAACCCCAGCTTTTTTCTCATTTCCATTTTCCTGAAAAAATTTTTTCCCATCCCTTCACTCTCAGTCTGTGTGAATCCTTTGTTCTGAGGTGGGTCTCTAGCAGACAGCAAATATATGGATCATATTTTCTTATCCATTCAGCTACCCTGTGTCTTTTGATTGGAGCATTTAATCCATTCACATTTAATGTTATTATTGATAAGTACTTGTTTGTCGTCATTTTTATTCTTAATGTTTGTGTTTCTTCTTGCCTTTCTGTTTCTTCTTTTTACAGCAGTCCCTTTAGCATTTCTTGTATTGATGGCTTGGTTGTAATAAACTCTCTTAGTCCTTTTTTTTGTCTGTGAAGCTCCTGATTCCACCTTCAATTTTGAATGATAGCCTTGCTGGGTATGGTATTCTTGGATTCATTCCCTTGCTTTGCATCTTTGTATATTTCATTCTATTCCCTTCTGGCCTGGTGTGTTTCTGTTGAAAAATCAGTTGATATTCTAATAGGCACTTCCTTGTAGGTAACTTTCTTTCTCTCTCTTGCATCCTCTAAGATTCTTACTTTGTCATTGGTGTTTGCCAATTTAATTATGATGTGTCTTGGTGTTGGTCTTTTAGGGTTCATCTTGTTTGGGACTCTATGTGCTTCTTGAACTTGCATAGTTTTTTTTCGCCAATATCAGGGAAGTTTTCTGTCATTATTTCTTCAAACAGGTTTTCTATTCCTTGCTTCTCTTCCTCTCCTTCTGGGACCCTTATTATGCGAATGTTGTTTCGTTTTGTGTTGTCCCAAAGCTCCCTTAGGCTCTCCTCTTGCTTTTTAAATCTTCTTTCCAGTTTCTGCTGTGTTTGTGTGTTTTTTTCCCACCTTGTCTTCTAATTCACTGATGCGGTTCTCAACCTCTTCTAGTCTACTGTTTAAGCCTTCCATTGTGTTCTTTCTTGCAACTATATCACTATTCATCTCCTCTTGGTCCCTTTTCATGTTGGTGACATTCTCATTCAGGTCCTTATAATTCTTATTGAGTTGTGTATTTGTCATTGAGTTGTGTGTATTTGTCATCCAGTCGTTTGAGCATCCTTATAACCATTACTCTGAATTCTTTCTGATATGTTGCTAGCCTCAGTTTCATTTAACTCCCTTTCTGATGATTCTTCTTTTTCTTTCCTTTGGGGATTGCGTTTTTATCTTCCCATGTTTTGCTGTAATGTTTTAATTGTAGATCCTATTCTTTTGCTACCCTGGTTCTTTTGGGGATGGTGCTACTGGTGTGATATCTCAGGTCTCCTGTGCTTGGCAATCTAGTGTAGCTCCCTGCTTGAGCTATTTGGGTTCTCTTGATGTAGACCTGCGAGCTGGGAAGGTGCAACTGTGGTGTCTTGCAATAAGCAGCAGCCGTGGAGGGGGGTGTCCCAATTGTCGCTGTCTTGTGCCCTTGGTTGAAGTCATGCTTGCCCAGCATGGACTCACAGTGGCACCCAGGAACCGTCTGTTGGGGCAATGGCGCTTAAGAAGCCTGCACTCTGGAAAGGCATGACTGTGATGTCCAGAGCTCTGTAGTTGTGGGGTGGGCAGACTCAGCTTTTGTTGTTGCTTTCCTGGTTGGATACATGTGCCCCCAGTGGCAGCTCATGGTGGTACTCATGGTGGCACCCACGGTGGCACCCATGGTGGCACCCACTGTGCGTTTGCCAACAGGGTGTACTGATGCATTCTGAAGGGCCCTGGCACTGAAGCCATGGAATTGTGGTGTCTGTGGGCAGGTATCCCAGAAGAGGGAATTCAGTGTTTCTACAGCCCAGCAGTGTGTCCCTGTTTGTATAAGTGCATGACCAGTGGGGGCTCACAGAGGTGCCCAAGGGCTGTCTGTGGTGTGGTGAGCTTGAAAGGCTTGTGTGCTGGAAAAGCATGCAACTGTAGTGGCCAGAGTTCTGCAGCTGTGGGGTGGTAAGACTCAGTTTTTGCCCCTGCACCTGTGGTGGATGGGCGTGTACTCCCAGTGGAGGCTCACAGGGGCACCCGTGGTGCCTTTGCCAGCACAGTGGTGCACTGAAGCATTCTGAAGGGCCCTGGTACTGAAGTCGCGTAATTGAGGCGTCTGTGGGCAGGTATCCATGATGAGTGAATTCAGAATTTCTACTGCCTGGGGGATTGTGTCCTTGTTTGTCCAAAATCCCACCTATCAGGGGCTCACAGTGGCTCCCAAAAGCGCCCTGTAGATAGATGGGCTCTGGGTGCCTGCTCTTTGGAAATGCGTGACTGTGGCAGTGCATTTGCCAGCGCAGAGCTCTGATGCACTCTGAGGGGCCCTGGAGCTGAAATTGCTCAGCTGGGTTGTCTGTGGGCAGTTATTCAGGAAGAGGGAATTCAGAATTTCTACTCTGAGGCAGTGTGACCTTGTCTGTTCAAAATCACACCCAGCAGGGGTTCACAGAGGCATCCAAGAGCTGTCTATGGAGTGGTGTGCCCTGGAAGTCTTCGTGCTGGAAATGCGTGAATGTTGGAAATGCTAGAATGTGGCATCCGAAGACTGCCCCTGGGGAGGGGGGAAGTTGCACTTACTGCTGTGGGAGTGGTGCACCTTTGGAGGTGGAGGTCCCAGGGTCCACGTTTCAGTGGGTGGGGCAGCAGGATTTTGGCTGGAGTGGCTGCTTGGAGGGCAGTGTCCAAGGCCTGTCTGGGTGGTGGTGCTGATGAGTTCCTAGAAGAGGTTTCTCTCCCCTTTAAGATGGTGTGGCCTCTGTGCCCAAATCCAGTAGTCGCAGTCCAGGTAATGCCCTCAGTGGTGGTAATCTCTCCCTTCTAAGATAGCCTGGTCTGCCAGCCTCTGCTGCTCCTGCCGGATTTAACTGTTCCTCACTCACTCACACACACACCACACACATCCACACACTAGCCTTTCATCCCTTCACTCACTCACTTCCTATCCCTCACCTCCATCCTGCCAGCTGCCATCTTTTTCTCTCTTCTGATTTGCATTTTAAAAGGATCCCTCTGACTGCTTGGTGGAGAATAGACTGTAGAGGAGAGAGGTGGGAGCAAGGAGCCCCAGTAAAAAGGCCATTGCCAAGGTCCAGTGAGAGGCAGTGGTGCCTCAGACCAGGGTGGTGACAGCAGAGGTGTAGACATGTGGCATTCATACCATATGAGGTGGTCTTTGACTCCTTTCTTCAACTCCCTTCCCCATCCCATCTGTCAGCAATATCTGTTGTCTCTGTTTTCAGAATACATCCCCAAATCCAAAACTTCTCACCACCTTCATTGTCTCCACCCTCTAGGCCACCCTTCAGCCCTTGTCCTCACAGCCTCTTCTCTACACCTGAAGGATCCAACCCTAAGGGATCATGTTAAACCCAACTCAAGTCCCAAGAATCCCCATCTCTCTAGGAGTAAAGACAAAGTCATTTTTGTGGCCCAATGTCCTCTGAGATGTGGTCCCTCATTAACTTTCTGCTATCATATCCTGCTGCCTGCCTTTATTCACTCAAATCCAGCCATACTGTCCTCTGCAGTTCCTCAAAACTTTCTGACACTTAACCAACTGAGGTTCTTTGTATGCACTGTTGTCTCTACCTATAATGCTCTTTCCATAGGTATCTGTGTGGTTTGATTCCTTGCCTCCTTCAGAGCTTTTTGAGATGTTACCTTCTCAGTGTGGCCTTCCTGGCCAGATAAAAACTTGCAGCCTAGCCCTCAGACATCCTGACCCTTTTTCCTCCTGATTTATTTTTTTTTTCCATAGCACTGATCATCATCAACCATGTTATATTTTACTTATTTTGTTTATTTTTTGCCTCCTCTCACCAGTTTATAGGCTTCATAAGGAGAGAGATCTTTGTCTGTTCATGGATATAGATCAAGAATCTAGAACAGTGCTTAACACATAGTAGGTGCTCAGTAGATGTTTGTTGAATGAATATATTAGAAGAAAGTGAGGTGATACACAAGAAAAAATTCTGCATATGTTGTAAAGGTAGAAACAAACAAAGGCTGATTTTTGCTAGGTTTATCATCGTGTGTGTGTGTGTATGAGAAGCTGTCAGTGTGCTCAGAGTGTGGAGGGCTCATTTATCATTTCCATTATCATCCTTCTTAGCAAATATCGACTTTCCAACCTCTTTTCATGGTGGTTTCTGTACAGAGTCTGCTTTAACCTTGCCAGCCAACCAAACATTGTAATGATAACTGTCATTGCCTCCTTCCTGTGTGTGTGTGTGTGTGTGTGTGTGTGTGTGTGTGTGTGTGACCACTGTCTGGCTTCTCCATCCTACAAGTCCCTTCAGTGGGCACTTGTACCCATGCTGGGGTGGTTCAATGCTAGTGCAGGCTGCACTCAGGAGAGCAGCACCTTCCTTGATCTTTATCAAGTTTAGACAGTAAGGATACAGTGGACACAGTTTAGACTCCAGAGCCAGATGACGCTAAGCACTATCAATTCTAAACTGAGTGACTGTGAGCAAATGACTGAACCAGCTTATTCACCTGTACAGTGGGATTATAATTCCTCTCTCCAGGACTCTCTAGGAAGGCGATACAAGCAAGTGCAATTGGACATGCCTCACAAGCTAGAAAGTGCCAAATGCAGAGAGTAGATTTTCATTCCTCCATCTTAGAATGGGGATCTGATTCAGAGTGCTGAATCTTTCACATGAGAGAAAGGTAGTTTGCCTAAGGTTCTTCTGAGAGAGTCAGAAACCAGGCTGCCCTTGAGGCTGAGCAGCACATTAGGGGGAAGGTAGTCACCATTCACAGAGCTCCCTGGTGCCAGCCGCTGGGCTGAGACACTAAATTTGTGGGTTCAGTCAATGTACACAATAGTGCTATGAGCTAAGTACTACTACCAATTGCCATTTTAGAAATGTGAATGCTGAGGCTGCAAAACTATTCCTGGTGAAACAGAGACTTCACCCCCAGCCTGCTCAGATTCCAGAGCCTGCTTTGTTTCTCTGCCACAGAGAGTCAGTCAGACCAGGGATGGGGGTTGGGAGGGTCAAGGAGAGAGGAGGCAGAGGGGTGTGTACACGCAGACTCATACCATAGGAACAGTGTTCCAGGAGGAACACAGACAGTGCCAGAAACTCCCCAAACATTTTCTAACCCTGGGAAAATGGTCTGTAGTTTGGGATGGCATATTCAGTGTGGAGGCTGCAAAAGGAAAGTTATTGAGGCCAACCCTCCCCCTGCCCAAGACACCCTATGTTGGTCACGAAATCTCAAGAAAAGTCAGGTAGAGGAGCCCTTAGAAATTTATGAGGCCCACTGCTCATTTGAATTCCTTGGAGATTCAGCCACCCAAGCCTGAGTCCATCCCCAGAGATTCAGATTTCACAGAATTTGAGTAGGGCCTGGGCATCTGGATTTCCCCAGCTATCCAGTTCATTTGAATGCTCCCACTCAATAAGTCCTCCCTCAACCAATACTCCACACACACAATTTTAAAGTTGGAAAACCAGAGTCACAGAAAGGAGACACATAGCCTGGAACTCAGGTATCTGGCTTTTGTTAGGGCTCATTCAAATGAAAATGCCTTCACCAGGATGCCAGTGAGGTAGGTAAGAGGGTCCTCAGAGCTGCAAGGAGTAGGGAAACAACACTGAAAGCCTAGTAATGGGTTGAGTCCCCCTCCCCTCATCCAAGCCTTTGAACACACTGCCACTCCCTCTGCAACTGGCCAAAAGGTCAGAGCTCTGGGTTTGAGTCCCACCTTTGCCACTCACTCCTTTTTGACTGTGGGCAAGTTCCTTTCCCTTTCTGGGCTTCAGTGTTATCCATATACTAAATGAGATTAGATTCAAATATCTCCTAAAATAAGATCTCTTCCAGCTCTGACATATTTTGGTTCTAGAAAAGATAGCATTCAGGCGATCTTGGTTGTAATCTTAACTCTACATTCCACATGCATGAGTCACGGCTTCTTACTCAGCAGAATGGGAATCATTGCCATCTTGGTCACATTCCTTGCTCTTTCTAGGTCTATGTTCTCCCTCCCTTAAAACTAAAGTACACGGGGACAGAGAGTGGTCTCTACTCAGGGAGCTCAGAAGGCTCTGATGCTTGTTCTATCTGGCTACTCCAGCTCCACTGAACCCCAGAACAAGGTCAGGTGGATGGGGCTTTGGGACAAGTGGGCCTTACCAGGGTGGAAGGAGATCTTCAGCACCTAGGCCCACATCTCCACTTCCAGTGGCCATCAGTGGGATATGAGGCCTCCAGCTGACACAGCTCTCCAAGTCTCCTCAGAGTCACTCTTAAAGCACTCAGTGATGTGAGAAGAAAATAAGTTGTCAAGTCAGGGAGCATCTCTGGGGGCAGGAACAGAGAGGCTGCAAGGCCTGAAACTTGGAAGGTTGGAACTCCTGTCCAGCTCTTGTGGGGAGGAGCATGGGGACAGCCTGTACGATGTGAAGGAGTGGGGCATGAGGGGCAGGAACCCTGGAGGGTGCCTCTCTGACCTCTCTGGACAGAAGTTACAATAGCCACCTTTTCTCTAAAGCCACTGTGAGCTGGGTGATCTGTCCATGTGATAGTACTGAGTTTCCAACAGCCCTAGGAGCAAGCCACCCTCATTTATTCCCACATTACACATATTGCAGATGAGGCTGCTGAGGCACAGAGAGGGAAAGGACTTGCCCAAAGTCATACAGTGAGTGTTGGTCTGGACTGGAACACAAGCAAGCTGACCATTGAGCCACTGTTATTTCCACCCCAACCAAGGATCTCCAGAACACCAATGTAGTGCTTCCTATGTACCAGACACTTTTCTAAGTTTTTCATATATGTGTGTTTATTTCTATCTCTATCTCTATCTCTATCTCTATCTCTATCTCTATCTCTATCTCTATCTCTATCTCTATCTCTATCATCTCTATCATCTATACCTATATCTATATCTATCTACCTCTATCTCATATATCTATCTCTATATCTCTATCTCTATATCTCTATCTCTATCTATATCTATATCTATAGCTATAGCTATAGCTATAGCTATATCTATACTTATTTTATCTGTACAATAATACTACCAGGTAGTTACTATGATGAAGTACAGATGAGGAAACCAAGGCCCGGAATGTTCGAGTAACTTGTTCTAGAGACACAAGTTAATGCATGTAGGATTCAGATCTTGCAGTCCATGCTGTACAGAAGGAAGCTCAATCCACATATACACACATCCCCTTACTCACCCCACACCTTGCACATCTCGGTCTGGGCTCTTACTTTCCCCTAGGTGGCTGTTTAAGGTTGTGTGACCTTGGACAATTAAATCACTTCATCCTCATTTCTCTGGGCCTTGGTTTCTCCCTAGATAATGGGATGATTGGACCAAATGATCTGTAAGGACCTTCTCTGATTCGCCGTATTATTAATCCTAGATTTGACACCACTCTTTTTTCTCTACCATCTCTCCTTTTCTAAGAGTTAGTGGCTCAGGCCTGGGATTTCCATGGACAAAGGAAATTTAGTGCAACCAAGCCTAGGCCAGGAAAGTGGTTTGCAAGATTGAAAGGTAGAATTGTGACCTACCAGACTCCAACCCCCATTCACCTTCTTACCTGTCAGCCCACCTTCCAGGCTCCCAACCTCAGGGACCAGTTTCCTGATCCCTTTTCCTTCAGCTGCCCAGCAGTCTAGCTCCCCAGCTCTGTCTTCAGCTGTGATTCATTGTACCTGGAACCTGGAGCCAGCAACTATCCTGGTAATAATGACTCCTCCCTTTCTCTGACCTGCTAATAGTGATGGCAGTCACTAACACACAAGAATGTGCTCATTGCCATAAGAGGAATATTCTGGCCATAGCAGAAAGGACACTCTCTGGCTTAAGAATGACAACATATAACCCTGGAGCCCAGCTTGGCCACATCCTAGACATTTAGCTCTGGAAACGTTCCTCAACTTTTCTGCTCTTCAGCTTTCTCATCTTTACAATGAAAAGACATGAGTACAATCTCTCTGAACTGCTGGAAGGATTCCATATCATAGTGTATGACCATCTCAGAGTACAGTTCTTAGACTGGAGTAGTCAGAGGTCAACAAATAAGATTTAGTTTTGAGTCCCACATCTGTATGATCTTTAGGCAAGTCAATGAATCTCAGTTTTCTGAGCTCAGAGAAAAGTATAGAAATTCTTGTTAGTTGAGATTTTTATAAGGAAAAAGTGAGATAATGAATGTAAAATTCCTAGCATGGTGTCTGGGAGATGGTTTAAGATAAAAAATATGTTACTCTGTTCCACCTAGCTCCATGCACAGAGATGAAACTATTTGTCCCAAAACATGAGTAATACTTAAGTGCCTAATAACATCAAAATTACACAAATCCTCCCAGGGAATAGAAAATGCAAGAAACCTTCCCAACTCTTTTTATGAGGCTAACCAAATAACTTGAAAAGTCTTGATACCAAAGCTACACAAGGTCATTATAATAAAGGAACATTTCAGGTCAATCTGTCTTATAAACATGAATTAAAACTCCAAAAACAAAATATTAGGAAATAAAATGTAAAAATATATTAAAATAATAATTCCTTATGACCAAGTGAGGTGTGTGCAAGAATTTTGAGGGTGAAAAATCAATGAAACAAAAGATCTGGTTCTTTGAAAAGATCAATAAAATTGAAAAATAACTAGTAAGACTGATAAAGAAAAAAAAGAGAGACAGCACACATTTCTGATATCAGGAATAAAACAGATATCAAAAAGACTATAAGGGAACACTATGAACAACTCTACACACATAAACTTCACAACTCAAAATGAAATGAATTAATTCCTTGAAAAGCACAAGCTACCACAACTTATGAAACATAATTTGGATAGTCCTATAACTATCAAAGAAATTGAATTTGTATTTAAAAACATACCCAAAAAGAAATCTCTAGATACAGGTGGTTTTGCTGGATAATTCTACTAAAAGTTTACAGAATAATGAACACAAATTCTATATGAAAGCTTTCAGAAAAAGGAAGAGGCAGGGAGACTTTCCAACTCATTTTATAAAGCCAGTGTTATTCTGACACCAAAACTGGACAAATATAGTAAACCAAAAGAAAATTGCAGACCAAAATCCCTCATGAAAATAGCACAATTTTCAATAAAACATTAACAAATATAATTCAGTAATATATATAAAAAATTATACACACAGCCAAGTGGGGATTCATTCCAGAAATGCAAGGCTAGTTCAATACTTGGAAATCAGTTTATGTAATCCATCATATTAATAGACTAAGAAAGAAAAATCAATGAATATATCAATTTATACAGAAAAAATATTCTACAAAGTCCAACACCCTTTCATAAGTAGAACAGTAAAAATTTAAGAAGAAATTGAACTTTTTCAATTTGATAAAGATCATATATGAATTCATACAGCTGACATTATACTTGATGGTGAAAGACAGAATGCTTTTGGGCAGAAAGAAAGAATGTTCACCATCATCACGCTTATTCAAAAATAGTGATGTAAGTTCTAGTCAGTGCAATGAGGAAATAAATGAAAAGAGAAAAGAAAGAAGAAGAAAAAAGAAAAGGCATATATGTTGGACCAGAAGAGATAAAATGGTTCTCATTTGCTTACATAGAAAATACCCAGGACATCTACAAAAAAATCTTCTAGAACTAATAAGTAAGTTCATCAAGACCACAGGGTACAAGATAAACATAGAACAATGAATTATATTTCTATGTACTAGCAATGAACATTTGAATGCCAAAATTTTAACTGCAATGACATTTATAATCTCTCTAAAAAGAAAAAAAGAAAGAATTAGGTGTAAATGTAACAAAATATGTAGGACTTGCATGTTGAAAATGAAAAAATGCTGATTAAAGAAATAAAAAAAAGATGAGACATACCAAGTGTTCATAGAATGGAGGACCTAACATAATAAAGATGTCAGTTCTCTCCAAATTGATATATAAGTTTAATGCAATTCCTATCAAAATTCCAGAAAGCTTTCTTGTAGATATAGACAAGGTTATTCTAAAATTTACTTGAAAAGGCAAAGGAACTAGAATAGCTAAAACACTTTTGAAAAAGAATACAGTGTGATTTTAAGAATTATTCTATAGCTACCATAATCAAGACTATGCAGTATTGGCAGGAGTGACATATAGATGAATGGAAGAGAATAAAGTACTGAGAAACACATCCACACCAAATACATGCAATTGAGTTTTGACATAGGTGAAAAAACATCTTAATGGAGGAAAGACAGCCTTTTCAGCAAATGGTGCTGGAGCAATTAGACATTCATAGGCAAAAAGATGAACCTCATTCTAAACTACACACCTTACACAAAAATTAACTCAATGAAACAATCATACATCCTATCTAATAAAGAGGGGATATGCTAATTGACCCTCATGCCATCGCAAAGATGGCAGCACCCACAGCCAATAAGGAGGGAATATGTTAATTGACCGCCACGCCCTCAAATTGGAGGCACGCACAGTCACAAGATGGCAGTGCCCAGTCCCCTTAGCCCTACCGGGGCAGCACGTGCACCTGCTTCTGGAGTTCCCCAGTCCCCTCAGCCTTCCCCCTCCCAGGGCAGGCTTGAGGTGCAGGCAAGCCTTGGATAGCAGCTGCCCAGCCACCCAGGGCTGCCCGAGACTCAGGTAACCAGGGCCGCCCGAGGCTTGTGCTGCCAGCAGTGGCAGCAACAGAGGTGTGATGGGGGTGTCGCCTTCCCCTGATCACTGGGTTGCTTCCCACCCCTGAGGGCTCCCAGACTGTGAGAAGGGGCAGGCTGGGCTGAGGGACCCCCTTCCCCGCAGTGCATGAATTTTCATGCATCAGGCCTCTAGTATATAGATAAACTATTAGGGTTGATAAGTGAATTTAGAAAAGTCAGTGGATATAAGGTTAATATGTAAAAATCAATTGTGTTTCTATATACTAAAAAATTAGAGAAAGTAAGTTTACAAATCCATACTATTTGTAATAACATAAACATCAAATGGTTATGGATAAATCTAATGAAAGATGTGGGAAGCCTCTATACTGAAAACTAAAAAGAAAAAAATATATAAGGAGAGAAATTAAAGAAGACTTAAGTAAATTAAGGGATAAAACATATTCACAGATTAGGAAACTCAATATTATAAAGATGTCAATTCTCCCCCAAATTAATCTGTAAAGCCAACATGATCTCATTTAAAAATCCCAGCTTTTTTATGTGGTGGAAACTGACAAATTGGTTCTGAAATTCAGATGGGAATGCAAAGGGCCAAGAATAGCCCATTTAATCTTGAAGAAGAACAAAGCTGGAGGACTCTCACTAACAGATATCAAGACCTAGAAAACTATAGTAATTAAGACATTGTGGTATTGGCACAAGAGTATAGAAACTGACAAATGAAAAGAATAGAAAATTCAAAAACAGACCCACTCATATACAATCACCCAATTTATGACAAAAATGACACTGTAGTACGTTGAAAACTTTTTAGAAAAATAAATGGTGCTGGGTCAGTTGGATAGCCATGTGGAAAAAAATTTATCTTGACCCCTACCTCACATCACACACAGAAATCAGTTCCAGATGGATTACAGATATAAATATGAAATGCAAAACAATAAAGCTTTCAGAAGAAAATGCAGAGGAACAACTTTGTACCATTGGAGTAGACAAATATTTCTTAAATAAAATGAGAAAATGCTATCTATGGAGAAAAAAAAGTTGATAATTTGGACTACATAAAAACAAAGAACTTCCTGTTTATCAAAAGGTGAACCACAGAATGGGAGAAAATATTTGCAATCGATATCTCTGAGAAAGGAGTTATAATTCAGAATATATTAGGTGATTCAATAGAAAAATGTGCAAAAGACTTTGACAGACACTTCACAAAATAAAGAATATTGTGGTGGCCAATAAACACATGAAAATGTGTTCAACTTAATTAGTCAAAAGGAAAATTAAAACTAAAACCATAATGAGATGCACAAGAATGGGTAGAATGAAAAAAATGGAAATGACCAAGTACTAGTGAAGATGAGGAACAGTCTAAACTCTCCCGCACTGCTGGTGGGAATGTACATTGGCACAATCACTTTGGACTACTATGAGGCATTTTCTGTCCAAGCTTCCCCTATGACCCAGCAGTTCTGTTACCAAAAGACATGTACACAAATGCTTAGAACAGTCCTATTTGTAATATCTTGAAGTTACTTGGAAGTCTAAAAATTTCAGTCTCTTGAGCAGCTATGTGGAGGTTAAATTGGAGATGGTGAGACAGATGAGAACAGGAAGAAGATGTGGCAGGAGTCCAGGGAGGGAAATGATGGTTGCAGCAGCAACAGCAGAAGTAGTGGGGAGGGCAGGAGTGGTACATTTACTAAGCATAGAAACCCTGGAGGAGCAAGAGATGTGGGGTGGGTGTGAAGGATAAGTTTGGTTGGCATTAGAGTTGAGGTGACTGTGACACCAGGAGAGAAAACAATGCAGAGACGTGTGAAACACCCTAATCTGGACTCTTTGACCTTTGAGGCAAATGCCATAATGAGAAGAGAGGTGGGCTCAAAGATAGGGGTCACCTGGTTTTTGCCTGATCGAGGCTATGTGGAAAGCAGATGGAAGGCCAAGAAGCAAGACCAGTTGCTCTGTCCTTTAGTCCTGTTGTCTGCTTCTACCTTTCCAGACCCCAGGCCCCAGCTCTGTTACTGGTGTTCTCTGGATTGGATTTGGTGGACCTCCTCCATCTCTGTCTTTTCCCATAAGTCCTCACTTCATTTCAGGACCATGGTCCCCGAAGAGAGAATCTGACCCACCCTCCCTCTTATCCATGGCAAGGAGTCAATATTCACAAGATTTTCTAGCTTAGATCTCAGAGGTCACATAAATTAGAGCATTCATTGTGCAGATGGGAAAACTGAGGCCCAGAGGTAGGAAGGGATTTATTGAAGATTACTCAGAGAGACTTAATGGGGGAGGCTGGACCAGAATTCAGGCCTCCAAATGCCCCAGGCATTGATTTATTTCTCTCATTTTGAGAAAGAGAAAAGGAGACATAGAGAGAAAAGGGAGAAAGATGGCAAGACAGAAAGAACTACTGAATAAAAGAGGCACAGGAAGGCAGAAAAGAGGCAGAAACAAACTCTATGAGAGGGATAAGAGAGAAGGAGAGAGGGAGAAATAGAAGAAATGGAGACATACAGAAGGAGAAAGATGGAAAGAAGGAAAGAGAGAAAGAGAAAAGAGAAAAAATGGAAAGAAAGGGATTGGCAATAAGTAGAGCAGGCAGGGCCTTCCTGCTCCTGCAGGGGCTAGTGGGAGCTGAGCCCACAGCCCTGTGGAAGGCAGAGATGGGTGGCCACAGAAATCCTTACCTGCCAAACTCCATCAGCCCTCAGAGGCCCAAACCAGAACTGAGCAGTTGATCTAAACAGAAAACAAACAGAGCAAAATGAAAACATGCTGGCTGCCCACCCCCACCGCCCCTGGCTGTGGCTCTGTGCATTCATTGGCCCCCAGGAGGCCACTGGGAAAGCAAGGCACAGCTTTTGTTACTCTCCTTTCTCTGTGGCCCCCCATCCCACAGCCACCCCCCACTAAGAGCCATAGACTCAGCTCTGTTCAAGATACCATGGTGGGGAGGGGGCAGAGCTTGTGGGCCCTGTAAGGCTGGAGGTGGTCCTGTGTTCCCCACCCCTGCCCTGGCAGAGGGACAGCAAGGCCTGTGAGGGGCTGACAGAGAAGTGAAGCAATAGGAGGACAATGCTTAGCCACCCCCACTCAGAGCTGGGAGTTCTTAATCAGCCCAGAGGTGTCCTGGGCGTGGTGGTGGTGGTGGTGGTGGTGGTGGGGGAACGCAGGCAGGGAGGGCAGGAGGAGCAGGGTGGCTGACCAGTGTCGAAAAGCAGACACTCTGAAAACTTATCATTAGTACCATGTGTTATTTACTGTCTCCACTGGGATCTGGAGCTGGAAGTCATGAAGAGAGAGTTTCTGTTTACATTATAACTTATTAATAATGATAAAAGTAATAACTAATATCAGTCTTGTGCTTTGCAGTTACCAACTTCACACAAATTCACTGAATCCTCACAGCCCTACCTTATAGTACTCGGAATAACTCTATTTTATAGAAGGGGAAACAGGCTCAGGAAGTGAATTCACTTGGCACAGCTGGGAGACGGTTAAGCCTGGTTAGGTGAGAACAGGTTGGTGTACTGTGGCTGTCATGTAATGACCAAAGCCAGTGGTCAAAGATAAAAAAGTACCTCTCTAAACTCAGGGGCATCCCTCAGCTTTAGAACAGTCTCACATCATCCAAGGGAGCAGACAGATGCGAGCAGTGCATGTAAGAGAGGCCGGGAGAGGGTTTTCTATGACCCGTTTCCTCTTCTGTATAATGGGGATAATGATAGTGTTAAAGAACAAAAATTCAACGAAGTAAATTTGAAGATCTAATTGGCTTAACTGAGTGATTCATGAATTGGGCAGGATCCTATCTAGAAAGTAGAATGGTGCTCTGCAGAGCTGTACAAAATGGAAGGTGTTTATAGGTAGAAACTGGGCAGAACAATAAAGTTATTAACAAAAGAAAGGGGTTTTTTTTCAGGCAAGGGTACCTTTCGGTAGGCAGAGACTTTATCAGGCAGATTGCCTCAGCTTCCTTCAGGGCATGGAATGGACGCATGACATATTACCTCATTGGTACTGATCTGAAAATTCCAGACGACCAATTAAGATTACATTCTTGCAGAAGCTGAAACTGAAATTAGGTCAGGTATTAAGTCTAAGTTTGGTGTCATGGGCTTTAGCACAAGTGACTCCATTTTTGGCCTGTGGTTTTCTTTAACAATAGTAACTACCTCACAGAGTTTATAAAGATTAAATGTGTTATTTCAAGTAAAACAGTTAGAAGAGTGCCTGGCACATGTTAAGCCTCATATATTAGTTCCTGATGCCCTTGTCACTGTTGGTTATTTGCCATGTCTATGCTGAACACTAGGATAGCATCAGTGAACAAAAGCAGCTGTGGTCCTTGTCCTCATGGAGTTTTGAGTAAGGCAGGGAAGGTAGCCATTAATTACAAAGTACACAACAAAAGTTAAATTGAAATAGTGAGAAGCTGTGTGGAGGAGAAGGCCACAGTGCCACAAGAGTGAAAAATTGGGAAACATGTTCTAGCCAGGAAGATACAGAGAGTTTTCACAGAGGAAGAGACATTTGAGTTGTGAGCTGAAATAGAAGTAGGAGTCAAATAGAAAAAGTGAAAAGAATCCCAGGCAGAGAGCACAGCATGTGCAAAGGCCCAGTGGCAGAAGGGAATTTGGTTATAGGATGTCAAGGGAGAGTTAGGCAGAGGCTAGACCAGGGCAGACCCTATAATTCATGCCTAGGAGTCTTGCCTTTATTACAAAAACAAAGGGAAACCTAGGAAGGATTTTAAGAATGGTGTAACATGATCCGAAAAAGACAGGGTCTAATTCTAGGTTTGGAAGGGTCTCCAGCTGGGAGGTGGGGAGAAAGGCTTTATGGATCAGGATGGGCAGAGACTACCATTGACTTTCTCAATGTGTGACCTTGGGAAAGTCCCTTCCCTTTCCTGGGTTTCGGTATCCATCCCTAAATGGTCTCTGAAGCCTACTTTAAGGTCATCTTGTTCTTTTCCATCTGTCCTTGGTCTTTACCTCACATTAAAAGAAAGACTAAGCAGCGAAGACATTCTGAATAGACACAACCCCTCTTCTGTCTTCCCCTTCTCCCTATACCTCCATAATGCCTGCCCACCCCCCCACCCCCCCGCCCCGTTCAGGCTCTGTGGGAAGGAAGGCCATTTGGGGGCCAAGATTTCTCCTCCTCCATCCATGGCTCATCCCCGTCAGCCTCAGGCCATTATAGGATGGGGTCTGCTCAAGCCTGGGACCAGAGGAGGCTCAGGGGACCCCCATAGTGGTTGTTCATTGTGCTGGAAGGCCCAGAACCACAGGCAGCTGAAAGAGGCTGCCCCCGTCAGGATGATGGAGTGAGTGTGACATAAATTTCTCAGGACAGGCAGCAAAAAAACATTTACAGCCCCTCCTTGCCAAGTCTGGTTCCAATCAGGCCCCTGGACGGCCCACTCTGCTCTCTGCACCCGCCACAAAGACACACACACACACACACACACACACACACACACACACACACGCCCCCCTCCCACACACACACGCCCCCACCCTTGCAGGCCTCTGTACCTACATGGGTGTATACATATGCGCATATCCATCCACACAGATGGTCCCCTGGGGTTCTGTGTCCCCACACACATATACAGACAGATGGACAACACAAACACCCCCCTCCTGCACTCACATTGCAGATGGGCCATGGGTGGGCTGAGTAAGACCTTAGGCTCCACTGTCAGCCATGAGCCAGGACAGCAACATCCTCTGAGGTTGAGCACCAAAGGACCCAGGAAGTGCCTTCCTTTAGTCACAACCCCCAAGCCACTTCTCAGCCCCCTGGCTGCCATGGCAATGGCCTACCATCCCTGCCATCCAAGGCACAGGAATGCCTTCCCTGGAGCTCAGTTAGACTCTGGCCAAACTGTGAGCAGGCACTGAAGGAGGCTAAGGCTGGCTGAGGGCCCCTAGGAGAGCAGCTCACCAGGCATAGAAGCCCCAGCTCCCTGGAAGCCAGTGGCCCAGGGTCCTCAGTGGAGCCCTCCTCTAGCTCAGGGTCACCTTTTTTCCCCAGGCTTATCTGGTACTCTGCCCTGCTCCTACCCTCAGCCCAGACCACCAAAGGCCTCACCTGGCCACCGAAGAAGTATCTATTACTCTTGATCTGAGCTGAACAAGATGCTTCTTTCATGGGATTCTCTTGACTACCTGAATGCTCAGTCCATTTGGTTCCGTCTGGCAAAGCCAGAGGGGCTCTCTAGTTTACTCCATATCTGACTACTGCCCAGCAGCCCCCAGAAGTCAGGTCCAGTTCTTCTCCACACTCATGGAAGACTGGGAGGTAGTAGCAGGGGAGTCACTCCAAGTGCAACTTGAGGAGGACTTTGGGGCTAAGGGAATCCAATTACGGGCCTTGCTTCTTCTTTCCCCCAAACAATCAGAATGGTGGCCCCTAAGAACCTTAAAGGAGAGGCTGCTTTGCATGGGAGGTGGCCGTTCCCCCTCCCTGGAAGGCAGTATGATGCAGGGCAAGACATGAGCTTGGGGAAGCCAGACCTGGGTTCAGATCCCTCATTGCCCTGTACAAGCTGTGTGAACTGAAGAACTGAGTCAAACCTATAGATTGGGTTCTTGTCAATATCTAACTTGCCCAGGACATGGGCCATAGTAATGCTCCATATGTGCTCATTCCAGTTGCTTCCCACTAACTCTGTCCACCTGAAGTGCAGCGCCCAGGGGAGAGGGGCAGAAGGAGGAATGAGCTTCCATCTGTTACATTCCAGGTTTTATGTTCATTACTTCATTTAATACTCCTTGCATGTGTGTATGAGATAGTTACTATCAGGATCCCAGTTTGGCTCCTGAGTTGACATGGGTGGGGGCATTATACGATGCTGATGAGACAACATCAGGCGGTCTGGGGGTGGTGTGTGTGTAAGAAGGTGCTTTAAGCACTGATTTTGAGGGTGTTTCAGCCTGAGGGAAGAGGACTTGTCAGGCCCCCAGCTGCCCCCTTCCTCTGGGTATGTGGAGCAGACCAACTGGCTGCCAGGGCCCAGCCACACACTGGCTCCAGAGTGTCTTGGAGGACAACTTTATGAGGCAGAAATCCAGCATCCACCCCTGGGAGCAGCAGCAGCAAAGTAGCTGGCCAGGATTGTGGTGGAGGAGACCCCTCCCTCCTGCCTAGATAACAGAACAGAGCACACCTGGCCCAGGCCTTTTCCAGGTCCCTCATGCAGGGGAGCTTCTAGGAAATGCTCCAGGGAGGCAGATTTTGCTGAACAAAAGGAAAGGCAGGGCTCTGCAAAGGTGGACCAGTTGCTTGTAGGGGAGTGAGTTGCCTGTCACTGTAGGTAAGTGAGCAGAAACAAGCTAGAGAAAGGGTTAGTCATTCACACAGGTCAGGGTTCTTAGCCTGGAGGGACCCACGATGTTAAAGTGCTTCTTGAAATTATGTGCAACATTGGGGGTGCCTGTGTACTTTCATAGGAAATGGGCTCATTGCTTTCATTAGCTTGTTCAAAGGCATGTGAGCCCAGAGGTCACACAGATGAGGAAATAGAGTCTTGCAGAGGAGGAAAGCCTTTGGGCTTCCTAACCAGAGCTCAACTCCATGCTGTTTTCTGTAACACAAAATGCTGGCCTCTCATAATGCAGGTGCCTCAAGACAGCCTAGTGAGAAGGGTCTTCATGTTGCTATTTCCAAGCAAAGGATTCTGGGGCCCAAAGAAGGGCAGGGCCTTGCTTAGGTCCCACAGCCAGTTGGATGAGAAGCCAGAACTAAATCCCAGTTATCCTGCTGATTCTTTTCCCCAAAACAACTCCATTTCATCCTCGCCCTATGGAGAGTAACAAGCAGACATGCCTACACTGGCCTGCAGATCTCGAGGCACCCATCCCCTCTTCCTGCTCTCCATATTCTGTGGGCTAACCTCTCCACTCCTTCCCTCCAGGGAATTTTCATTTCTACCTGAACCCTGTTTACAGCTAGGTGTGACCCCAGAGAAGCCAGGCACTGACACTCTGACTTACCCAGAAGTGCAGGTAACCTGCATAGGCAGTAGTCAAGCAGCAGGAGGCTGATCAGGACCAGGAAAAGATGGGGCCATGGTCTCTCCAGAGTAAAAAGCGCTCAGGGCCGATGTAAGGACTTTCACCTCTTTCCCTATATGCTGTCACCTCTCTGTTACAACTGAAACAGATGCCTGTAGACAAATGTCCTCTTCTGCCCCTTCCACCCTTTCTGTGTCCCTGAATGGGGCTGACAAGTGAAGCCAGACCACTGCAGCCTTTGCCGTTCCAGGGATGGGCCATGGAGGTGCATGTCTGAAAAGGAGCTAGCAACATAGGCCTTCCATGCAAAGGGCCAAGGCCAGGAGGTAGGGAGGTAGGCCATTAGCCAGGAGGCTCATCAGGCAGGGGAGCAGGGGCAGCCCCTAAGTGGGGTGCATTGGCTATACAGGCTGACCAAGAGAAGGCCAAAAGGATCAGAGCCCCATCCCTAAAGCCTGGAATACCACAGTTAAAGCAACCTGTGCCGTAAAGCTGTCCCCAGCTGAGCTGAGAAGCCTCTGGGACTCAGCAGTGCACTTTGATTTTTCTTGCAATCCCTGTGCATTTTTGCTTTGATTATAAAAGCCAAATGTACTCATAGTGTAGAATCCAGAAAATAATGACAAGTATGTAGAAAGAAAATAATCACTAACTGTGTAACCTTGGGCAAGTCACTTATCCTTTCTGTGTTCAGTCTCCTCATCTATAAAATGGGATAATACAGTATTCATTTCATAGGGTAGTTGTAAGAAATAAAGACATGTAAAGTGCTGAGAAAATTTCCAGGTTTCCCAGCCCATCATAGATGCTATGCAAGTGTTAACTTTTATTTTTATGATCCACTACAATCCCACTACCCAGAGTCAGCCACTGTTAACAATTGGTTGATTTCCTTCCAGTCCTTTTATTTGAATACTTATAGTTTATAAAATGATAATCAGGATTGTACTGTATATATGAATTTGTATTTTGCAGATTTTAACTTAGCATCATAGTATGACTATTTCCCACATTATTATATGTCCTTTAAAACATCCTCATAGGTTGTATATAATTCTATTTATTCCATTTTCTAATGTTGGACATTTTGTATGAATAGCTTTTATATACGTTTTAACCCAAATCTGCAAACATTTCTATAGTACAGACTCCTGTTAAGGGTAATTATTGCTTCAAAGTATTAACCTGTTTTTACAGGTCTTGATATTTCCAAATTGCCCACTAAAATGTCTATACTAATTGACACTTCCTTCAGCAGTATGTGAGACTACCCATCTCACTGCAACCTCACCAGCATTGATCAGGTGTTTTTTTTTAAGTTTTGCTAAATTTATGGGAAAAATGTCATTTTTTTTATATTCTACTTGGCTGAGTCAGGAATAGGATGGAGTACCAGGTGAAGGGCTGTTCAGTGGAGTTGGCCCTGTAGGTTAGAGAGCTTAGTGAAGGGCCAGGGAGCAGCAGGGTACGACCAGACCCAGACAAACTGCCTACCTGGGAAAGGGGCAAGAGTGAGAAAAAAGCTGTGGCCATGTGAGACCACTCTAAGAAACTGAGAAAAAACCCTAGTGCAAGGGGAATGAGGCCCAGCACCATGATTGCCAGCTCTTGCAGTTGGTCGAAAGTTCTCTCCCAAATCTGTCAGGAGTCCCATTTGTTGGCTAGACAAGAATAATTATAATGCAAATTGGGCTTTGGAAATGCAAATATCAATACAGAGATAGAAGGAGTGCCATGGCTTCTGAACACTGGAGGCCCAGATAATGACTACTTCAAGACCCTGGCTGAAAAGCAATCTCAGAAGCTTTTGGATAAACAGAGGATGGAAGGCCCTAGTGCTCTGAGAGCAGCGGGTGAGCTGTGGAAGGCAGGGTGGCCACTGGGAACAAGTGTGGAGCTGGAAGGGCCAAAAGAGGCCCTGAGCAGGTGAGGGCAACTTCCCAGCAAGGGCAAGCCTCTCCAGGCTGTGACTGAACTTGGAGGTGCAAAATCTGAGCCCATGCAACCCAAAGGTAAAGGGGCTAGTCTGGGGAGGGTGTGAACAAGTGAGCACAGCACCATCAAGATGTAGACTAATATCACTGGGCTACAATTCTATGTGTGAAGCACCAACTCTTTGTCAGGCACTGAGGGAGGGGTTGATGGAATCCCTCTACCTGGGAAAAATGGCACACAGATTGTCTAAGTGACACGTCCAAAGTTACACAGGCAGTAACTGACAGAGTCAGAAGCTGAGCTCTGGCCCATTAGGCAATGAGTCTGGGTTCCTCTTACTGATTTCCTTGAGTAGAGCTGGTGGCAAAGTTTCCTCTTTTCTGTCTTGAGTAGAGGAGTTTTACTGGCTAGGGTTCCTGAAGGAATGTTATATAAAGGATAGTAAGAAATTGTTTTTATAAAATCCCAGAGGCCAACAAAACTGGAAAGAATGGGCTTAGATAATAGCAAAAATGAAGTAGACACCAGGAAGAACTTCCTCAGCTTAAGACTCTTTAGATACAGTGGGTACAGGTCAAAGGGCCTCTCTCTGATATTTTCAGCAGTGATCCCTTTCCATACTCTTCCCTCTCCCAACATCTCATCATCTCCTAATCTCCATCATGCATGCTCACCAGAGGCAGCTCTGCCCACTACTAGCAGGCTTCGACTTGGACATCCAAGATCACTTGTGGACAATGGGATAGCTCGGATCCAGCTCAAGCAAGTGTGATCTGAACTTTTGTTACCCAGGCCTCTTGCCACTCTGCCTCTTGGCCTCTCCATTTGAGCCAGAGGTCTTCCTGAGAAGTAGAGAGTTGGAGAGAGAAGCATCAGAGAGCATGAGCTATGAAATAGCCTGAAGGGTGCAATGGAATGTGAAAGGACTTGTGTCACACAGACAGTGTCCCTTCTTAGCTACTATTGCTTGTATGACCTTGGGAAATGCATCCACCTCCCTGGGTCTCACTTTACTATCTATAAAATGGGGGGTAGCATTAGGTTGCTGTGGGGACACTGGTAAGATGGTCTGTTTAGTTACTAAAACACTACCTGAGTGCCTGTGTTCTGCCACGCCTAGTGCTAGGCAGCTGGGGAACATGAAGGCAAACTGGTAATCCAGCCCAGGTCCCAAGAAGCTCTCAGTTCATTGAGGGAGTTAATGTGTGTAACTGCACACCCTGCACCAAGACAGCCCAGGGTGGGGCCTCAGCACCATTCCTTTCCTGGCTTTGTCTCACACACATGCGGTAGCCATGGTCTACAAAACACTTCACATGCGTCAGCACATTTGATACCACAACAGCCCAGACCCTCATGTTTCAGATGGGGAAATGGAGGCCCAAAGAGTTTAAGTGCTTTGCACACAGTATTACAGATGGTGAGTGGCAGAGGCACCCTGGAGCTCATTGGGACTATTTCCACTGAGGCCCCCCAATCACCTCCTGGTTTTGCCCTCAGACTGACAAACTCTCTCTTAGGTATAGCACAGACCTCTCAACCTTAGCTACATTGAGGGCCTCCTAGTGTTCTTGACCAGTCATATAACTCATCTGTAGCTTGAATTTTATAAAATCATCAAATCCCATGTAATCTTCAGGACAAAATGTCCCTAGTGTCAGTGGGTTTGGAAGAGGAACAGGGTCCAGGAGAGTACTTGTGTCCCCAAATTGGCCTTTTCTATGAGGCCCTGCTTTAGTGTGTCTAGACTTATAGAATGAGATGTCTTCAGCTTTCCATGACATGAAATTCTGGGTATATCTTTTAAAATTCCTGTATTGCCAAAATGTCAGAAGAGGGGTTAGGTGTGTCCACAGAGATATGTCTAGGTGTGTGGACAAGAGATGTTGGGTTATCCTGAGCCAGTGAGTTTGAATAAGGAGGGCTGTTACTCAGCCATTGGGTTCAGGGTCTGTCATTTATTGATAGGTAAGTAATCAAGGAGAGTCCAGCGAAGGCTCAAGCAGGGGTACAGGGTCCTTCTTGATCCTTTGTGCTGAGAGAGAGAGAGAGAACTTTTGGATCCCCAGATTCTAGACTTGAGATGAGGCTGCTCTCAGTGTCTGCCTACAGAGAAGGGAAAAGAGGGCATGAGCCTGACCAGGGATGTGTCAGATGTATTCACATATGTGGTCTGCTTTCCTTCCTGTAGGGTAGATGAAATTCCCATTTTATAGATGAGGAGACTGAGGCTCAATGATGTATGGGAGTTGTTGCAAAGTCCCAAAGCAGGAACTTGCTGGAACAAGGATTAAAATCTAGATCTCACTAGACTGCAGAAGCCTTGCTCTTTCTTCTACAGGATACACTTGGGGGAGAGATGAGGTGTTAGGAATGCTCTGACTGAAGCCTAGAGCAGGGCAGGTCACATGCCCACCCCAGGTGCTTCCTTACGACCTTTTCCTCAGTTATCTGTGTCTTCCATTCTCAGAGTAAGACTCAGAGGAAATGCCTCGCCATTCCCCAAACATCTGGAGGCATCTGAGGATTTGTATCTAGTAGGAGCAAAAGGAGGGCCAGTGACCTCAGCCCTGAGGAAAGCCCCTTATAGAGCCCATCTGGCCTTCTCAGCACCCTCTCTGAGCTTCCCTGGAGTCCTTGCCAAGCCTCTCTGCTGAGGTTTTTCCAGAGGTCCAGGGAATTTTCATGAGTCAAGGATGTCAACGACTTTCACATGGATAGTCACAGATCCCATAAATGTGTCTAGATGGCTACACTGAGCTATAATCATTCTTTTTAAAAAAAATATATTTATTGATTTTTTACAGAGAGGAAGAGAGAGGGATAGAGAGTTAGAAACATCGATGAGAGAGACACACCGATCAGCTGCTTCCTGCACACCTCCCACTGGTGATGTGCCTGCAACCAAGGTACATGCCCTTGACCGGAATCAAACCTGGGACCCTTCAGCCCGCAGGCCGGCGCTCTATCCATCGAGCCAAACCGGTCAGGGCTATAATCATTCTTTTGAATATGGGTGTGTCAGGAAGTCTGTGCGTGCACGCACATGCGCGCGTGCGCGCGCGCGCGCACACACACACACACACACACACACACACACACACATATTGTAAGTAAGTGATAACTAATTCCACAGCCACCCACAGAGCCCATATCTTCTCTTCCTGTTTACACTTCAGCAAGTCCCACTTCACAGTGCCCCTAGTGTGTGCAGGGATCATAAAAATGCTCAGAGACCAATTTTTGCCAACTCTAAGCCTGGAGGTGCCACCCCCTTCCTTCCCCTTGATCTCTCTCTTTCTCCTCCCTCTGCCTCCTCCCAGACAAAGTTTCCTCCCTCTTCCAAAGACCACCCGTGCTTAGCCACCCCTCACCTCACCGTATACATATCATCATCATAAGTCCCATCATCAAAAATAAAAAGCTGAAAACTGAGTCTGCTGTGGTGTGAGTGGCCATAGGCCCAGAGAGGCCAGGAACAAGTACCCCATTTGGCAGGTAGGTTGTAGGGAAATGGGTGAGAGGAAGCATTTAAGGAGGAGTAGACCAGGCTAGAGAGCTTTGTTGGGTACTATGGGCCCAGAGAAGATGTGTACTTCCAGAAGATTCCATTAGAGAAGTACAGCTAGAGACAGTACAATGTAGTGGTTGAGAGTAAGCTTGAACTAGACTGCCATGTGACAATGGACAGTTACTTACCCTTTCTGTGTCTCATTCTCTTTATCTGTAAACTTGGGATAATAATAATAACCTTTGAGGATTAAATGAATTAATACTCATAAAATGCTGGTATAGGGCCTGACACAGGGGAAGCACTGCAAAGGTATTTTATTATTTTAGATAAAACATATCAGCATTTTCTCCTGCCTCTTCATAGACAACAACCATCAGATCTCCAAGCCAGTCCTGGCAGAGGCTGTATGACTTAAACAGCCTTCGTCGCCACTCGTCCTCCATCTGCTGCCATTTAGCTCTACCCTCTTTTAGCACTGTTCACTGATGGGGGCTCTCAGGTTGTCCCTGGCATTGGAACTTTCCCCACCTCACATCCCTTGTTTCCCAGCCCTGCTCTTTTGCTTTGTTCAATCTCTGGCCAGTCCCTCTCCAAGAAATAAATTCCTGATGTTGAGCCCAGACCAGGGCAAGGTTCACAGTGGCTCATAAGCACTGCTGGTTCATATCGCTTTCCAAATCCACATTCAATGATGTCATGTTGATACCTTGAGTTCAGACACTGTGAGAATATTCACACCATGGTAATTGGTAAATACTACAAATCAGGACTTTTTTTCTTCCCAGTGAGCAAGTTATTAAACCTTTACCAGTGCAAGCTGGCAGATTCATTTCTTCACATCATACCCTGGGACCCCTTTCTAGATGATGGTTGCTCCTCTCCCAGACACTAGATCTACCTATAACAGACTCCCTGCAGCAGCATTCTCCATTTCATTACTATCCAGTGGCTATTTCCTCATGGAACCTCAGGGCTCACTGTTGACTCACTCCCTGCCTTTTGGCACCAGATTTTGCCCACTTGGAAGTTCTCCTCACTGCCAGGCAAACCGCTGGCCTTTCCCCTTCTCTGCTTGCCCAGTGCTTCCAAGGGGCCAGCAGCCACATATCTGAGTCCTGAGCAAACCAGGATGAGGCATGTGCTGAAGTCTGAAGTGAAGCATCTAAAATGTAGCCAGTCCTATAGTTTGCTGTGCTGGGGAGCAATAGGCAGGGGGAGGTCTGATCCAGGGCAGTGCTCGCCTTCTGTAGCTGGCCACGAGTGGTCCAGCTGTTGTTCCCACTGCTTAGCAGTGCTGGGCATGTACTAAGGGTTCACTAAATATAGTATGAATAAATGAATAAACATACTTGGTCATTCAACACATGTTTCCCCAAGCTTTTACTCTGTACCAAGTTGTTTTGGATTTTTTTAAAAAGAAAAAGAAATAGCCCCTGACCTCAAGGAGCTCTAGTCTCGTGGTCCATGGAAGTGGGTGCTAACAAAATTTGGAACTAACTGCAGGATGGATTGCGAGCCTGGTGCAACTGGCTTGGGACAGATGCTCATGGCTTCCAGGCAAGATAAAGCCCTGTGCAGGCCAGAGGAGTCATAGCGTTTATCTGCATTTACCCATCAGTGGCTGCTGGCTGAAGTGGCTGTCCAGCCTTCTTGGCCAGAATGCAGCCCCACTCTCTCACCACGGCCCCACCCATCCAAGGAAGCGGAGCTGTTGTCCAGAAGAGAGGGTTCAGGCAGGGAATCCCGGCCCCACCCTGCCTCAGACTTGGCCCAGAAGGGCCTGGCATGCTTCTAATATCAAGCAGCAAATCCAGTCAGGCAGATGAGAATTCCTATTATTTTAATATATTTAGAAGAGAGTTTAAGGTGGATTTCGTTCTACGCTGTATATTTTTACATGAGGCCAGGCCACTTTGATAAATGCTGTAGTGCAGGCAGGAGGAAGCCTTGGGAAAGGGTGAGTGAGAGAAAAGAGTTAGAAAGAAGGGGAGTGAGAGCCAGAGCCAGAGATAGAGACACAGAGTGAAAGGAAACGAGAGAGAGAGAGAGAGAGAGAGAGAGAGAGAGAGAGAGAGAGAGAGAGGTGGGAGCAGAAAGACTGACTCTGTGTGTCCATAGATTTGTCTTTTACACATGTGCCTGTGACTCCATGTGTGTTTCTGTGTCTGTTTGTTGTTGGAGTAGACAAATCCATTTGGGGATAAATAGGATGATTTTTCCACCTGCAGGAAGCGAGGCAGCCAAAGGCTGATTGGGGTTGCTCTACTCTGCAGCTCCCAGAAGGCCTTGGGCTGGAACTCAGGTTGCTCCTGAGGCCAGGACCTGGGTTCTGCTTAGAAATTGAGATGCAGGCAGGTTGCCAGAAAGGCGGGGGAAGTTCCCTGGAGCCTTAAAGGCCCCACTCTGAAGTAATCCTTAGCAGGAGAGGGGCCCTGGCCCCCCAGATGCCCTGTTAGCTATACCATGTAGCTTCTTACTCACCTTCCCTGGAGGGTTCCCAATCTTTCTCTCAGAAGCCAGCATGCAAAGATCCCAAACATTCTGGGTAGGTGGCTGAGGCAGCAGCCCAAGGCCAATGCCGCTGGAGCACAGGCTCACAGGGCTTTTCTTGAGACCAGAATGCATGAGCACAGCAGGAGGGTGTTGGCTACCAGGTTGGGAGAAAAGTTTTGTAATCTGGAGGCTGGGGGATGCATACATTTGGAAGACTTTGTCAGTACAGAAGTATTCGGCTGAAAGGAAAGTTTTCTCTCATTATAAAGATCAGGAGAAGATAGGCTGAGATTCTGTTTCTGGAGAACTTCCCCCAGCACAGAGTCCCAAGAAAAGACCCAAATGGTTGAAGTTGTCACTGAAAGGCCCCTGACCTAGCCAGGGCCTAACAGGTGACCTGGGGTGACAGGGACTCCATCCTTGTGTTTCTGAACAGGTGCGGACCTGTACAAACCAGCGCAGGGTTCATCTGCCCTTGTGGTCTCACCAAGAACCAGGTAGTTACTTCCACTGTACCTGAGATGGGGTCAGTTTTGTAAACCTTTCCTCTAGGAAGGCAGAGGAACCCCTGTCTACTACCTCTGCCTTGATCTTGGGCCCCACAGGAGAGCCAGCTCACAAGAGGGACAGATCTACCTCAATCTTGAGACCAGAATGCATGAGCACAGCAAGAGGGGGTTGGCAACCAGGTTGAGAGAAAAGTTTGGTACTCTAGCTTGGTAGCCTTTTTTCCCCCTTTTTGGAGGAAGGCTAGAAAATTATCACATGGAGAACTAGAGGACAGGGAAAGTGAGAAGGAGAAAAAAAGAGAAGGAAGAGAAAGACAAAAGCCATATTGTTATCTTTTCCAAAACACTGTAGACACTTCTTCAAACAGCATAACTGGCTGGCTTGTGGTCACCTCTAACTCTGAGTATGACCTTGGGATGGGATTTTCAGCCTGAAAACAAAGCATCAGAGTCAAGGAATCTGTCTTTGCTGGTACCAGTCACCAGAAGATGACAATTGTCTTATGGCTTGTCACCCAACCCCCATCTGCCCCACACCATCATCCTCTGAACCAGGCCTAACTACTACCACTCTCAGGGATGGCATATGTACCAAGGTCAGGTGATCTGGCCACCTCTTAGCACCTTAAAAATCTTTCAGCTGCCAGCATTCAAGAACTGGGAATGAAGAGATACTCAACTTTATTTCTGTCTCTGTTACACCATCAACAAGCTTGCATCAGTGCTGATTGTATGCACTGGGGCTTCAAAAAGGGGAACTATAGTAGAGAGGGTAGAAAATGCTTAAGAACTGGGGGCTCCTAAGGGAAAATGCTCTGGGCAGTGGAAGAGTCTGAGTGCTAGGCTTACTGCAAAGGCCTGAAGCCAAATCCAGGGCAAAACAGAAAAAGGCCACACTAGGGTCTGGGTGGCTATGACAGAGTGGTCATGAGCTACATACAGCATAGAGCTTGCTCTAGAACCCAACAAAATGGACCATGTGGGGGTGTCAGAGGAGGCTGGGGTACTCTTTAACCTGGGCTATTCTTGAGGTAGGAAATCCCCCTGCCCCCAGTGTGGCATGAATGGCAGAAATTGGATGCAGAATACCAGGTCAGTGAGGGGCCTGTGTATTTTTGTCCAGGCCAGGCACACAGGACTCTGGGTAGGGTTGTCCTGGAGGATCATAGCCTCTGACACGGAGGCCAGAAGGTTTCTTCTTATGCAGAAAGCACACAGGTCTTCCCAGGAGTGCATGTAAGCGAGAGGACACACGTGTGCAATATACACGCCAGTTTCGTATACACCCACCAAGGAGGGTGTGGGCAACTAACCCTTGCCTGCAGCCCCCACAGTCTGTCAGAGCCAAAGAGAGTATAGAGATGCTGCCACCTGCCCATCCAGTCCAATTTCAAACTTCCATCTCAGAATCCTCTGATCTAAAGATGGTCTCCAGGGTGTGGCCACCTAATGTCTCTCTCCCACCTCATTGGACTCTGAGAAAGCCAGAGTTTTTCTAGCTGGATCTCTGGTCAGTTTTCTGGTGTTCAGATTAGACCAAAATCCCTGGAGACCAAGGGGTCCCTTTACAACTTCCATTTGAAACAAGTGTCTCTCTCTTCTGAGGACTCCTAGACACCTTACCCTCTCTGTCCTCATCCCATGTCCTCTCCTCTTCTCTTCTCCAGCCAATAGCCATCCTCAAGAACCATTCAACCTACAGTCAGGTATCCTGCCATCTTTCAGTTTTATGCCCCAGTTTCTCTCAATAGTTCCCAACACTTTCCTTCTACCCCCGTAGAATGACCTCTCGGCCTCTGTCCACACTTGTGCCAAGTTTCCCATGTTCAGTTCTTCCAAGATCACAGTCTCTTTGCCCTGCCAATTACTGCTGCCACAGTCTTCCCTCTATCCTCTCTATCCTTAGCAAATTAGAGGGGGAAGATTCCTCTCCACATGGGGACAGAGGAGTCCCAAGTTATCTTCATTTCTACTGTCAGCTCCTTTTGTTATGGGACCTAACTTAGTGCAAGAAAGCCTGATCAAAGGTGTTAAAGGCCTGGGTGATACCCCAGCTCTATCACTGCCTGGCTGTGTAGAGTTGGGCAGTCACTTCCCCTCTTTCAGCTCCCTACTTTTCCAGCTGTCACATGTTGGGATTGGACCCAAGCATTTGTCAAAGTCCTTCTAGCTCTGAGCTGATCTCAGTCTATCTTTGTACAGAGGATGTGCTAGCCCTTCCTTTGGCCCCACAGTGACTGTTACCGACACTGGTGCCTCACTGTGACTCTGACCACCCTGGACCTTGGGACAAGCCCAAGCCACATCAGAAGCCTAAGGCCCAAAGGAGCCTCTGCAGTTCCAGATTCCTGGCCCCCACCCTCCTGTGCACCCCTTCCTTACCTTGCTCCTCTTTGTGAGCTCCTCCCTCTATCTGTTCCCTCCCTTGACCTCTCACCCCGCAACATACTCCCTTCCAGCCACTTCCCCCTCCCCCACAAATGTTGGGCCCTGCTCAGGGATACATGGGTTCCTCTTCTTCTCTTTCTGATGTTTCACCAGCCAGAAATTCCTTTGGAAACAGAGCCTGGAAAGCCTCCTGTCCTTGGGAAGTGCTGGCCCCTACCCTGGCAGCCCAGCTGCCAAGCTCAGGCCTGTAGCAGGTGTGTGTGTCAAGTTTCTGGCCCTGGAGATTTATAACCTGTAGCAGAAGGGAGGCACAGCCTTCGGAAGTGTTTCTTCTGTCCTCAATCAAAGGCCTGTGGCCAGGGACTCCATGGGAGCAAATAAGTGCAGAGGAAGCAACAGGCCCCACTCATCTGTCTCCCTGTCCACCAGCCACCCTGTCTTTCTGCCTCACCCTTGGTGGGCACCTGTCTCCCTCTGGCTGGCCCCACTCTCTTGCTTGCTTCTTCTCCATGTGGCAGCTCTGTTGCTTTGGTGGTTTTTTTAAAATTTTTTTTTCCATGCTTCCCCTCTCAGGGTCCCACCCTTTCTACCATCAAAATGTCTCCTATCCATCCCCACTGTTTCTCCTCATGCCTCCTTCCTAAGCAGCTGCTCCTCCCTACCTGTCCTTGCTATTGATAATATTGATATCACCAGAGTAGCCTTCCTAAAATGCAAATCCAATTGTATCACTCCCCTATTAAAAACCCTTGGAGGGCTCCCCACTACCTGAAGTGTCAGTCCTAACTAAGTAACTTGGTACTCAGGGCTCCAGCCTTATTTCCTGGTACCATCTCTCAGACTTTGAAGTCATGGAGTCTACAATGAAGCCATGAAGGACTCGCTTTGTTCCCCAAAAAAGGGATCATTGCTGGATGCTCCACAGGTACCCCAGACTCCTCATATCCTGAACCAAATTGTCCACTGACCCAGCTGCTCCCCCTCCACAGTGTCCTGCTTCCCCTCCACTGTGTTCTGCTTCCCCTCCACAGTGTCCTGCCTCCTCACTCTCCCTCATAACTGGCATCTATTTTGGGACCAATTCCTGTCACTCCATTATCTCTGCCATTTCTTGACATTTCCCACTGCAGCCACCACAGCACTGAACAGGTTAATCTCTTGCCTGACAATTACCATATTCTCTCCCTACAGCCCCAGTGAGATTTCAAAGCAGCGTCTGATACAGTTCTGGCCCTCCTTGAAGCCTGCCATCCACGGGACCCATTGCTTCCCCAGTCTTTGCCTTGCTGAGCTCCTTGCCTTCTTTGAACGTGATTGTCAATGTCCTAGTCTCTGCTCATTGCTCCTATTATTATTTCCACCTTGCATGACCTCCCACCTCTCTGCCTGTTCAAGTTCCCTGCAAGGATCTTGGAAAATGCTGCTTCCTCTAGGAAGTCTTTCTGGAGCCTCATTGTTGGAAATACCTGTCTTTCCTCTAAAGCTTTGCTGAGCTTTTGGGCCAGGTTTGGTAGTGTAACAGTTAAGAGCACAGGCCCTAGAGTCAGCTACCCTGGTATTTAGCCTCAGGTCTGACACATCCTAGTTCCTAGAACAATGTCCATAACCTCTTAGAGCCTTAGTTTCTTCACCTGTAAAATGGAGATAAATAGTTATGTGAGGAGAAATGATTAATCTGTGTGCAGTGCTAAGGGAAGTGCCTGCCAGAGGGTAAGTGTTGTCATGGTGTTATTATTGCTATTATTAATAATATGATCTGCCAGGCCCTCATGGGAGGAACCAAGTCAGACCCCTTTGGTCTTCCATATTGGAGTTGCTCAGAGACATTTGCTGACTGAACTAAGGTGACCCCATTCCCCCCACCACCACCACCTCAGGATCCCGAAGGAAGGAGTGAGGCTGGGAGACACACGAAATGTCCTCCCCTCCTTGATGTTAGTGTGGCCTGGGGAACAGGACAGCCTGCTGCAGCTCCCAAGCCTCCCTCCCATCTCTCCTATGAGGCCACTGTGCAGCTGAATGTCCCTGAGCATAGGGGCAATGGAGACAAATTGGAGGGAATTCAGAGGAGTGAAGTCCCCGAGCCCTTGGGAAAGGGCAGGCCCAGCAAAGGAGGGAGATGAAAGCAGTTCCATGTGTGTGGCTTGGCTGAAGGACAGAGCTGGGTGTGGTGGGAGACACGATAACTGGAGACAGGGATTCCAGCAGTGCAAACAAGCTGGAGAGGGCTCCGTGGTGGGGTTGCTCTGCTGAGGCAAGTGGGCTCTTGAAATGCAAGCTTGGAGTTTTATGGAGCCCCAGGCAGGCCAGCAAGTCCCCCCACCCCCCGGTCCTACTGGCCTGGACAGAGGACCCTTTGAACTGGTTCTCAGGGCTGGCAGTTCTGCTCGGCTATGCAGTCCTAGTCCTGGGAGAGAGGCCATTTACCCATAGCTGGCTGAGGGTGGGCCTGGAGTGAGCTCAGCTGAGGGTCTGAGGTCCAAGTCCTTGGCTCTCCCTGCCAGTCCTTACAGCCCCATTTTGAGGATGTTGTACAGTACCTGCCAGCTCACCACAGTGCTGTGGGCTATGGGCCCTCCTTCTCCCTTACCACTCCCCCCTTTGACTTAAAGCTATTGTTTTTGGACCACTGACCTCTGTCCCTCCCCTCCCCGGCACTAAGGGGCATCTCAGGGTCATGAAGAGGCCAGGAGAAAATATTGGAAGTCGCCTCTCCATCCTCCCCTCAGATCTGGGCTGCATCGTCCTTGCGCCAAGATAAATAAAGCAACAAGGGAGAGGCCTCTGTAAGCTCAATGTTGATGACTAAGCGGCCGGGCTGTGGGGGTGGTGGGTTGAGTGTCAGTCTACCCAAGGCTGCCTACAACCCTCCTCCCAAAGTAATATGGCAGAAGGGCAGCCAGGCCACGTGCCCGGGAGTCAGTGGTATGAACAAAGCAGATTGCCCCTCCAGTGCCCTCTTCCCTGGGACAGGGTTTCCTCAAGGGTGCTGAGTCTGAGAGCTCTGGAGGGAGAGCAAGGGAGCCTGGGAGAAGAGAGGAGTCTGGAGATAGAGGAGAGGCAGGAGGCTTTCCCTACTAGACCCCCAGTTCCCCGACCGCCCCGCGATGCTGGTGTCTGGTCTGCCCAGGACCCAGGTCCACTTCTTGAGGTTAGAGAGTCTGAGATCCCTTACAGTAGGGAACCTGGAGGACCAAAGGACCAGACGCCCCCCCCCCCCCAAGTGAGGGTTCCCTGGGGCCTCTGCTGGCCACCTTCCACCCTGACCCCTGAGGGATCTCAAACTGCACCTTTGAGGTGGTAGTGAGGCAGAAAGAGCATGAATCCTAGAGAGTTGAGTTCAAATCCCACTTCTGTGCTGTATTATTGAGTCCTGGGCAAGCCCCTTTCTTTACTTTACAATTAAAACCTGACTTTCCCATCATGAAATGGAGAACACAATGACCACCTTACAGGACTGTAGGCAGGAATCAATGGGATAATGATGTGCAAGGGCCTGACCCATGGTAGGTGAGAACTGCTTTTCCTTCTCCTTCCCCGCCCCCCCCCCCCCCCCCCCCCCCCCCCCGCACTGGAAGTGGCCCTCAGGCCACTGTTTGGGGCATGAAACTGCAATGCTCAGGAGGGAGAAGCTCTTGGCCCACTGTGACTCCTGGGTTGACCCCAAGGAGTCCCTTCGGTTTCTCTAATCCCAAGGTCATACTGTGACTATGGGGATACTAAGGGCCTTTCTGGATTGCCCTCACTGACTCTCCAGGCACAGGAGTGTTGCACAAAGGAGGTTTCCCCCAAGCAAACCCTCAGGCCCTGGGCTGTCCCTTGTTTACAGCCATCTCTGACATCTCAGCCTCGAGTGGCCCTCCCTGCAGTGTTGAGCAGGCCTCTCTGCCAGATCTCTGAGTTTTGACCTTGCCTGCGGAACTCTTTCTTTGAGTTCCACATTGTCAGGGACTTTCTTTGTCTTTTGGACTATCCCACTACCTCTACCCTGTTCAAAGCCAAGAACCCACTCCTGGGCCTGCTTTGTCACCTGCTTCATTTAGGAAGTCTTTGGAGCAAGGGCTGACCTGCAAAGGTCCACCCATATGGTAAGGGCAAATAAAAGAGCCTGGGATGAAGGCCAGGAAATCTCAGTTGTAGTTTCAATTCCTTGGCTCAGTCTTTATATGGTCTCCATAAGCCACTTCCTCTTTGAACCTCTGTTTTTCCATCTATAAAATGGAAGTCCCAATTTTTGCACTAATTGAGCTAAGTTCTATGGCAGTGGAGGACACACAGAACATGCAGAGACCCCAATCACAATTTTTGTTACTCAGCTGTTTCCATTTTGTTAGATGCTAAGATCGCCAGCTCCTTACAGTTCACTGTTTCACCTCAGTTCTTTATGAGAAAAATTGTTCTACTGGTTTCCAATCTTTATTGTTTGGAAATCTTTTGTGTCTAGCCCAAATCCTTCCTGCTGCAATTCCAATTCAGGTCTACATACCTTAGACACCTCCTAGCCTGCTTTCTCTTTCCTCTTCCCCTCAACTTTTGCCCTTGACTCAGAGGGTAAGAGTAGGGTTGAGGACAAAGGCTTCCCTTGTACCTTGCCAGAGTGAACAGACCATGGGGGTAGCATCACTCTTCCAGAAGCTCTTCATCTGTTGACACACCATCAGCCTCACCCGTATCTCACTCTGGTCCACACCGTCCTGGTTGGAATACTTGTGGTCTCTCACTGTGCATTGGAACTAGGGTGCCCGCCTTGACTTTAATCTCTCCTGGCAGCTACATGGCATCGATAAGCCCCAAGTTTATGGCAGAGGGAAAATGAAACCCACATTACCCTGCCAGGGACCAGCCCCCACCCAGAAGAGCCAAGGATGTCCTCCAACAGGTATCAATAGTCTCCAGCTATCACCTCAAGGCATCTGGAGGTGGAGTGGAGTGGTGCTCCTTGGACGTCCTCCTCCCTGAAGGCATAGCAGCCCCTCCCAGCCCCCCAGGCCCTGCCTCTCTCAGCCAGGAGGGCTTCCCCAGCATTTGTAATGGGAGCAGCTCCCTCCTGAGTTTGAGGTTAAAGGGGACGTCTTCTCCAGGAATCTGTAGCCAAATTGCTGAGCTGTTCACAGTGACCTGGAGATGATGTTTGGAAATCTGATTTGTGATAACATAATGTTCCTTTTAAGTAGTGCTGGCTGGAGAGGAAAGGAGGAAAAAACGACCAAGAAAAACAACCTTATTGAGGTTTAAAAGGGGACGCTGTCGTGGCCGCCTCCTTAATCTCCCAAATCATTTTCCTCTCTTTCCCCTCCTCCTCCTGCCCCAGACCTGCTTTTGTTTATAACAATCTCTTGGAAAGAAGATTGAAAGTGAAATCTGTTTCCTTGCTTAAATATATATATATAGAAGAAAGCCCTCTCTCCCCATCCCTCTCCTGCCCCTTGTCTGAGCGCTGTGGGTAATTGGAGGGCTGCCTGTTCTGAGCTAGTCGGTCAGCATGGGCTCTCCAGTGCCCACATATCACCCCATCACAGAAGGATCATTAAGGCAGGAAAATAGTCTAGGGATGAGATGGGAAAACTAGAGGAGGGCCGCCACTTATTAACAGACTCCAGGCACTGTTTATGTAGTGGCTGGTGACCAGAAGTTTACTATCTCTAGAGGGGACAAAGTTAGACACAAGGCAGGACTTACACTTTCTCTGTTCAACATACTGTTCGCTTGGCCCAGTAGTGAAAAGAATTGAGATATTTTAGCTGCATCCCTAGATGAATTAGTGACCCTAATCCCTGCACCTCTCTGGGCTAGGGAGGGACTATTTTGTGACAGAGGGAGGGTTAAGATGAAACATCTATGTCTCAGCAGGAGAAGATAGGGTAGCAGTCAAGGGAGTGTCCCATGAAGAGGAGATGCTTGTGTGGAAAGATGAACCCAGTTGGTGGAGTATCTAGGAAGGGACCAGCACACCTAGTAGATGCCACCATGGCTATTGTCTCACCAGCACTGCCCCCACCCCACCCCAACACACACATGTGCTCACCACTTCCCTTATCTGCTCTACCAGGGCATGAGTCTGACATCTCAGGTGGCACCTCATGCACTACCCATTGTCTGGTCCTCACCCTAGCGTTCCAATGCTCCTGTCCCAGCGTAAAGTCAGCCAACATGCCTAGCAAGGCAGGACAGGGCAGGCTGAAAGGAGAAGACAGTGCCAAAAGCCTGCCATGCAGCCAGCATGGCTGCCTGCCAGCCCAGGATGTATTCCTCAGTCCCAGCATCTCAGGAACACCCACTTCCCCAGGCCCTGGTGCTGGGACCCCTGCTTGCCAGGAGCTGTGCTTCAAGAGAAGGAACAGAAAGGGCTTTTTGGTATTCTTTTCAGGGGCCCTTGTTCCCCTACCCACCCACTCTATCCAGGGCATGTTATTACTATCAGAAATATCAGACGTTTCAACTCAAATTAAAATCAGGTTAAATGTCTCCACTGCAGAAATTCCACATGGTTCCAGATGGAGAGGAGGGACTCCCTCTCAGCCTTCTGCCTTCTCTCCCTCCCTCCCCAAGAGTGGAACAAAAGCATCAATTTATAGTATGCTTTCAGACCATTCAATCCAACCCTCTCAGCTTACATAGGGGGAAACTGAGGCCTAGAATGAAGAATAGGCTTGCTTAAATTTACTCAGCAAGTTAGCGGCAGAACTAGGACAAGGATCCAGGTGTCTTGATATCCATCCCACAGTGTTTTTTTCACAGTGTGCAATTGCAATCCTGTTAGACCTACAATTTCCCTTGACCTCCCAAGCTTCAAGATTGCCACCAGAGATGTCCTCCTGGGACAAAAGCAGGAGGCAGCTTCTCATTAATCCTGGCCTTTAAAAGTGCTTGACACACAGGCCATATAATCATGAGCTAATCCCAACCCTTCTCTGGGTCTCAGTTTCCTCATCTGTAAAATCAGAAATGCAGGAGACCATTGCTTTCATCTACTCAAATCCATTCCTTCTTTTCTAATAACAACACCCAAATTTTCCTGGGAAACCACTCCTCCCACACTGTCAGTCCATGTGAGTCAGTTTCAAGGATTGCCAGATGACATAGGCCAAGCAGAACATTCCATCACACTGAACCAAGTGATTGGTTTATGCAGAGTTATGTGACCCCAGCTGGGCCAATACAAATCTTCCCTGGGACTTCTGGTAAACATAAGGAAAGAGACACTTGGGATTGATCAGCCAGATGATATAAGCCTAGCAATTCAGGAGCCCTGTTAGAAGAGTCTGCCTAGAGAATGATGCCTACAGAGAGAAATGGGCATCCAAAAGATAGACTGGCTTTCTTTGAGCCTGAGATCTAATATTGACCTAACAGGCCACACTGGTACTTCTCATTTTTGTGAATTAACATTATACCCTTTTGGCTTAAACCATTTTTAGTTGGATTCCTTCCATGTGCAACCAAAAGGAGCCTCACTAACGTAAGAGAGATTGGAGATATCCTATATTACCAATGGTAGGATTAGGAGAGACCTTAAGGGGTTGCCCAGTAGACACTTAGAAAAATATAATGAATGAATAAAGAAGTCTGGGATAACCATGCCCTTCATGGGCTAGAATAAAACCTCAGCCATTTTGTCAGCTGTATTCCTCCAGCCCCTTGCCTGAAGTAAACAATGTGTAGGCTTTTCAGTCAGACAGACCTGGCTCTGAACACTGGTTTCCTCATTTCCCATTTATATAATCTAGGGCATGTTTGCTGTCTAAGCCTCCAGTTTAACCTAAGCAGATGTCAAAGAGCTGATAGGTCTAATCCAAGGATCATGGAATACGGCACCATAACAAGATAAGACAAGAACATTAAGACAGCAGACATTTACAGGGCCATTTGCTAAAGGCAAAGGGACTGGCAAATAGCCTTACAGGCAGCTGGGGCAGGGGTTGGCAGGGATACCACATAGGGTTGTGGTGCACAATTCCACTGGTGCCATTCACATAGTCTATGATGAGAACGGAACACCCTAGAGCAATGTACTCCATAATTTGTACAAACTTACACAGTACCCCCAGGGTTGTGGAACATTGAAATTGGTACCCATGCTTTGTTCACTGAAGGCATATTCCGTTTTCTCTTTGTATCATTAAAAACATGGAACTGAAAGAATGTTACCATGAAGTTATGGTTGGACATATAGTGCAATTAGTGCCCTGTTGTGACCAAGGGACCAGGAATACCAAAATATTGGCCCAGACCAAAACCAGCTCTCTCCACAAGGGTTCCCAGGAGACATATATCCATAAAAGACAAAGGCAAAGGAAAGCAAAGTAGCACTTTATTTTTAGCTGGGCTTTAGGCCTCAAAACTCAGTGCAAGCTCTGATACACTGGGCAAGATTGCACAACCTAGCCTGGAGTCCTGAGGGATCTCTTATCACAAGGCCAAACCTGAATCTAAGATCTTAGCTCACTCCTATTGGCTTCATGGAAGAAAAAAGTAAACACATGTAATGGCTGATTAAAAGCTATCTACACTAGAATATTGCATCATCCACATGGGCAAAAGAGAAAGAGGAGCAATCCACACTCTTACCCTGATACATGATGCATATTGACTTGACCCACTTATTAGTCCAATTATATTCCTGATATTGACCAATTTTCCTGGTGGGGGCAGGGTATCAAAGAAATAAATGGTAGAAGGATGATTCTCTAAGACTAATATCAACTCGCCTGTAGATATTAGTGAGATCTGGGTTAAGAAATGGGCATGAGGAGAGTAAAATGGTGGACTGAGTATACCTAATAGAATCTTTCTCATATCCTGCATCTCTAGAAATGATAAATACTATATATTTTTAAAAATGCATTACCATTCTGGAATACACTTGGTGCCCAATACCAAGAGACCATGAGGAGGGTGAAATAAAGGTATTTTCTAACATTCCAGTGCTTCAAAATGTTATCAGTGCTTCAAATGCTTCAAATTCTCTGAAATAACCAACACTGCACTAAGGAACACAATAAATTTGAGCACAAGAAGTGTGATGAAAATAGCAATGAACAAGAAACGAGCTAGTCAGTAAAAGAAGGTATCAACACAAGCAGTGATTGGGGTGGCAGCATGGACATGGGATGTCAAAGAGGGAGCAGAGCTAAGAAAATGCATACCAAGCTTCTTGCCTTGTTTAGAGGGAGAATAGAGATCAGATTAGTGCTAAATGTTGACAGACTGAGAATGTGTATGTTTTAGTATGTGTATTAATAATGCACAGGTAAACCTTAGCAGCTTAGAAATATAATATAAACTTTTAAAACTATTGATAAGATATATGTAAAACAAAAATAACATGAAAAAGGTTGAAAATAAACAGATTGAAAAATATACTCAACTGCCAATAAAAAGAATATGAGTGTAGCAATATCAACGTCAGACAAAACAGAATTCAGAGCAAAAGCATTACAAAAACAAGATATTGCACCCTAGTTGGTTTGGCTCAGTGGATAGAACATTGGACTGTGGACTGAAGGGTCCCAGGTTGGATTCTGGTCAACAGCACATGCCTGGATTGCGGGTTGGGGGCGTGTAGGAGGTAGCTGCTCAATGATTTTTCTCTCATCATTGATGTTTCTATCTCTCCCTCTCCCTTCCTCTCAGAAATCAATAAAAATATTTAACTTTTTTTAATTAATAAAAGGCATTTCATTGATAATAGGCCATCACAAAGTTATAACTGTAAGCCTTTATAAGATAGGTTTAAAATAGAGATCAGCAAATTAATAATTGTAATGTAAAAACAGACCTTTTACAGAAATTGCCACAACAGGTATTAATTGTTACATCAGGTTAGTAACTTACTAATATAGTAAATAAATAAGGACATATAGGATTTAAATAATACAATTAGCAAATTAGAACATGTGCATTTTTGTACTTATATACAGGAAATGCAGACATTTTTCAAATGCACATTCAATACTTGCAAAAATGTATGCTGTATTAAGCCACAAGAGAAATCCAAACAAATTCCAAATAATAAATAAAATAGAGCTACGTATTAACCACAAGGATAAAAAATTACATTTTTCCAACAAAACAATTGTTTGGAATCTATACCATTGGAAATAAGAGGTGAAAAAATACTTCTAGTCAAAGATAAAATCTGATTGGAAATCGCAAACTAATGCAAGATAAAAAAACAATAAGATCTCTATATATCAAAACCATCAGGATATAGCCAAAGTAGTACTCAGAGGAAAATATGTGGCCTTAACTGCAATTATTAAAAAACAAGAAATATTGAAGATTACGTTAAGCTTTTTTGTTTGTGCATTTGTTTTGTTTTTCAGAGAAATGTTTTTTTAAATATATTGTATTGATTTTTTACTGAGAGAAAGGGAGAGGGATAGAGAGTTAGAAACATTGATGAAAGAGAAACATCAATCAGCTTCCTCCTGCACATGCCCTACTGGGGATGTGCCCACAACCAAGGTACATGCCCTTGACTGAAATTGAACCTGGGACCCGTGAGTCTGCAGGCCGATGCTCTATTCACTGAGCCAAACCAGTTAGGGCATCAGAGAAATGTTTTAATGATATTTTAACATTTTTATCTGGATTACAAACACATATGCACCTGCACACTTTAATCATAATAATAAAAGGCTAATATGCAAATGGTTGTCACACCATGATGCTGTAATGACCAATCAGCAGGCATCTGAGGCTGCGTGGCACCAGGCCAGGGTGGGTGACCTCAGGCCGTGGCCCCACCCAGCGGGGCTTGATGGAGGACCTGAGGCTGTACCCCCCCTCCAGTGGGGCTTGACAGGGGACCAGAGGCTGTGCCCCCTGCCTGGAGCCAGGCTGGGGGACCTAAGCCTGTGCCCTCTGACCTGGCGGATCTTGACAGTTGTGGGGCTGGCTGGGTCTGAGTCTTGCCCAATGAGGGTGGGGCCGGCCAGGTCTGGGTCTCAGTCTCAGGTGATTTCTAAGCACATGTGGGTGGGCGGGGACTTGACTCTGGGTCCTGTGGTGTGCCCCACACTCTGACAGGAGGGAGATTTTCATACACATTTTACTAATTTTCTTTCATCTCTGACACTTCTATTATAGAGAAAGGGCAAATAGCAATATTAAAATATTTCCTCTAATTAATTCCCTTTTGATGTGCATGAATTTCATGCAACCAAGCCACTCGTACCTTAATAAAAACCCAAAAGCAATACAAAGCCTTGAATAATTGCAGCCACTGCCATGTACATTTTTTTTACTTTTCTCATCTCAAAATTGTATTTTTAATTATGTATAGATAATAATACATGTTTAGGGAAAACACACATAAACTAAACAAAAGTAAAAGGAAGTAATTAATAAAGATAAAAGCAGAAATCAATGAAAGAAAATACAATAAAAACTTGATTCTTTTCTAGAGGACCAATGAAATAGATAAATGTTCTTGCTGGAGAGAGAGAGAGAGAGGGAGAGAGAGAAGCCCTGATTGGTGTGGCTCAGTTGGTTGAATATTGTCCCATGCACTGAAAGGATTTCCAGACAGAGCACATACCCTGGTTGTGGTTTTGATCTCTGGTAGGGGTGTGTATGGGAGGCAACTGATAGATGTTTCTCTCTCTCTCTCTCCCTCCCTCTCTCCCTTCCTATCACTCTAAAATCAATAAATATATTTTAAAAAAAGAAAAAGAGAAAGAAGACATAAATAATAATAGGAATAAACTTCAACTCCAGAGATTATTTTATTTTACAAATAAATTTGAAAACCTAGAACTTATTTTCTAAGAAAAAATAAATTACCAAAACTGTCCAAGACATAGTATGAAACTGGTTAGACCAATTACCAAAGAAGGACTTGGCAGGAAAGGGTAGTCAGAGACCTACCAGTAAAAGTTGTGGTAGACAGCTTCTAAAATGGTCCACAAAAAGCCTTACCTCCTTGTATTCACCCCATGGTTAATCTCCTCTCCTTTGGTGTGGGCTGGACCTTGTGACTTGCTTCTAGTGAATAAAATAAGGCAAAAGTGACGGTGTCATTTCCAAGATTAGGTTACAAAAATACTAGGTTACTTCTATATTTCTAGTGCTCTCTGGTTCTTCCTTGCTTGCCTTGAAGCAAGTTGCTATGTTGTGAGCTGCCCTATGGAGAGGTTCACATGTCAAGGAACTGAGAGGGGCCTCTGGCCAACATCCAGAGAGGAACTGAGGTCCTTAATTCAACAACCCACAAGTAACTGAATCCTACCAACAGCCACATGAGTGAGCTTGGAAGTAGATCTTCCGTAAGTACCGTTTTGAGATGACTACAGCCTCATTCAACACCTTAACTGCAGGTTGTGAGAGACCCTGAACCAGAGGTCTCTAGCTAAGCCATGCTGGTTTCTTCATCTACAGAAGCTGTAAAATAATATATGTCTATTGTTTTAAGCCACTACATTTTGAGGTAATTTGTTATACAGAAATATAAATAATGAATACAAATAAAGACAACAGGCCCAGAAGACTTGCTTTATTATATAAACTACTAGAGGCCCGGTGCACACTTGCGCAGTGGGGTCTCTTGACCTGGCCTGTGGGAATTGAGCCAAAACTGGCTCTCTGACCTCCCCAGAGGGGTCCTGGATTGCAAGAGGGCTGTTATCTGGTGACACATCCCAGAATTGGGCTCCCCCCTCTCTGAATTTGGGCGTGTCATCCAAGAACCACAGCTGCCAAGTCACCGCAGCTCGGCAGCTCCTGCATTGAGCGTCTGCCTCCTGGTGGTAAGTGCGCGTCATAGCTACCGGTCAGAAGTTCTAAAGGTTGGATGAATATATATATATATATATATATATATATATATATATATATATATATATATATATTTCTGACCGCAGAAAAATATAAACAACAATCCAACTCACTCTGGGAAGTTAGCATAACCCTGAAACTGAAGGTGGGCAAAAACAGAATATGTAAAGAATATTGCAAATTAGTCACACCAATGAAAAAGCCATAAATAAACATTTAGAAAACAAAATTTAATAGCACATTAAGTGAATCATAACCGCATAGAATTTACCTTCAGCAAAGGAATAATTTTAAAAAGTAATACTTATTATATACTAAGATCTGTTTCAGGTTTTATATATTAATATTCTGTATAACAGCCTCATGAGGTAGCTCCTACTGTTTAGAAAACTGTGGAGGGTAGAATTTATGTAAATCCACAGGTAGTAAGTGGTGGAAGAGCTGGGAATTGAACTCATCTTGCTATGCTGATTAATATTAGAAAAATCGTCCAGCCAGTGTAGCTCTATGGTGGAGCATTGGCCCATGAGCCAAGTGGTCACTGTTTCAGTTCCTAGTCAGGGCACATGCCCAGGTTGCGGGCTTGATCCCCAGTAGGGGGCATGATGGAGGCAGCCAATTGATGTTGATCACTGTTTCAATCTCTCTCTCTACCTTTCCCTCTTTCTCTAAAAATCAATTATATATATATATATAGATATAGATATAGATATAGATATAGATATAGATATAGATATAGATATAGATATAGATATAGATATAGATATACACACTGAGTGGCCAGATTATTATGACTGGCCAGATTATTATGACCACCCCATCAGTACTTCGTTGGGCCACCTTTTGCCTTCAATACTGCTGCGATTCTTCTTGGCATTGACTCCATGAGATGTTGAAAGGTGATGCAAGGAATCTGACACCATGCCTGATGAATAGCACTGTCCAGTTCTGTGAGATTTGATGGTTGTGGAACCAGCTGCCTGATGGCTCTTTTAACTTCGTCCCACAAATGCTCAATTGGATTGAGATCTGGTGATTGTGGGGGCCACCTTAACAAGGTAAAGTCTCCCTCATGTTCTTGAAACCACTTCTGCACAATATGAGCACCGTGGCATGGTGCATTGTCTTGTTGGAAGAAGCAATCTCCATTGGGATACACCATCAACATGATAGGATGAACTTGATCAGCAATGATACTTAGGTATGTTGTGCTATTCAGATGTTTATAATGGTCTGGCCATCTAGCAACTTCAGCACAAAATTATAGCTAATTTGCTTACAAAAGTCAGGTGGTCATAATAATCTGGCCACTCAATATATATATGAAAAATGTATCAAGTAATTCACTATATTGTCATATGAAAGGGTAATAATTATACCATTATTTTAAGAGATACTTTTTTAAAAGTTATGAAATTGAATATTCATTTCTTATTTATTTTTTGTTTAAAAGTATTATTTTTCCTGTTTTTTCTAAAATTTATCTTTTATTGTTCACAATATTAGAGCTGTCCCCCATTTATATCTCTTTTCCCCCCTCCACCCGGGCCCCAACCCCACCTCAGATTTTCAGTGCATTGTTGTGTCCATGGGCTATGCATATCCTAATATATAAAAGCCCAGGGTTGTAACGACGGATCACCACTGTAGGCTGACCAACCCGGAAGTCCTTCAGTCAGCACTGGGTTGTCATAGTGACCCAGCACTGACTGCCCCACTGAAGGCTGGTGACCCAGCACTGACTGTCCAGGGGGCTGAGACCCAGAGAGAGAGGCAGGGTCTGATCTGCAGCCTCAGTGGCAGCTGTTGTTCAGTACTTGCCTTTCTCTTTTTCTCCCTCCTTCTTTTTGATCTAAGCCTGGCCTTTCTTTCTCTCCTGGCTGCCTCAGGAGCTGCTGTTCAGCCTCACCTCTCTAATCAGGCAAGGAGATAGTCCCAGAGATGCTGACTGGCATAGGAACCGACCAATCAAAACCAAATGTGGGTGCTGTGAAGAACCAATGGATCCCCAGTTAGAGAGGGTAAAGGCTTGGCTGAGGGAACCCCCCCTCCATGCACAAATTTTGTGTACCAGGCCTCCAGTATGTATATAAAATCTTTTTTTTATTGATGACTACATGATTTTATTCTTTTTTTTTATTGCTTAAAGTATTACAAAGAGTATTATATACATCTCCTTTTTCCCCCCTGCCCTTGACAATCCCCTGGCCTCCCCTAACCCCCAGTGTCTTATGTCCATTGGTTATGCTTATATGCATGCATACAAGTCCTTTGGTTGATCTCTTACCCACCCCCCTCCTGCCCTCCCACCTTCCCCGGCCTTCCTGCTGTAGTTTGACAGTCTGTTCGAGGCAGCTCTGCCCCTGTATCTATTTTTGTTCATAAGTTTATAATGGTCTTTATTATCCAGAAATGAGTGAGATCATGTGGTATTTTTCCTTCATTGACTGGCTTATTTCACTTAGCATAATGCTCTCCAGTTCCATCCATGGTGTTGCAAATGGTAAGAGTTCCTTCTTTTTTATAGCAGCATAGTATTCCATCGTGTAGATGTACCACAGTTTTCTAATCCATTCATCTACAGATGGGCACTTAGGCTGTTTCCAGATCCTAGCTATGGTGAATTGTGCTGCTATGAACATAGGGGTGCATATATATATCCTTTCTGACTGGTTTCTTGGGATATATTCCTAGAAGTGGGATCACAGGGTCAAATGGGAGTTCCATTTGTAGTTTTTTGAGGAAACTCCATACTGTCTTCCATAGTGGCTGCACCAGTCTGCATTCCCACCAGCAGTGCACAAGTGTTCCTTTTTCTCCACATCCTCTCCAGCACTTGTCGTTTGTTGATTTGTTGATGATAGCCAGTCTGACAGGTTTGAAATGGTACCTCATTGTTGTTTTGATTTGCATCTCTCAGATGATTAGTGACTTTGAGCATGTTTTCATATGTCTCTTGGCTTTCTGAATGTCCTCTTTAGAAAGGTGTCTATTTAGATACTTTGCCCATTTTTTGATTGGATTGTTTATCTTCCTTTTGTTAAGTTGTATGAGTTCCCTATAAATTTTGGAGATTAGGCCCTTATCAGATATGACATTGGCAAATATGTTTTCCCATGCAGTGGGTTTTCTTGTTGTTTTGTTGATGGTTTCTTTTGCTGCGCAGAAACTTTTTATTTTGATGTAGTCCCATTTTGTTTATTTTCTCTTTAGTTTCCAATGCCCTAGGAAGCTGTATCGGTGAAGAAATTGCTTCGGCATATGTCTGAGATTTTGTTGCCTTTGGATTCTTCTAGTATTTGTATGGTTTCCCATCGTATATTTAAGTCCTTTATCCATTTTGAGTTTATTTTTGTGTATGGTGTAAGTTGGTGGTCTAGTTTCATTTTCTTGCATGTATCTGTCCAATTTTCCCAACACCATTTATTGAAGAGACTATCTTGACTCCATTGTATGTTCTTGCCTCCTTTGTCCAATATTAATTGAGCGTATTGGTTGGGGCTGATTTCTGGGCTCTCTATTCTATTCCATTGATTTATATGTCTGTTCCTGTGCCAGTACCAGGCAGTTTTGAGAACAGTGGCTTTGTAGTACATCTTGATATCTGGTATTGAGATCCCACCTACTTTGTTCTTTCTCAGGATCGCTGCAGCTATTCGGGGTCGTTTTTTATTCCAGATGAATTTTTGGAGAGTAAGTTCTAGGTTTGTGAAATATGCCATTGGTATTTTAATGGGAAGTGCATTGAATTTATAGATTGCTTTGGGCAGTATGGACATTTTAATGATGTTGATTCTACCAATCCAAGAACATGGTATGTTCTTCCATCTCTTTATGTCTTCCTCTATCTCTTTTTTCAATGTCCTGTAGTTTTCTGAGTAGAGGTCTTTTACCTCTTTAGTTAAGTTTATTCCTAGGTAGCTTAATTTTTTTGGTGCGATGGTAAATGGGATTGCTTTTTTAGTCTCTCTTTTTGCACATTCACTTGGTGTATAGAAATGCCATAGATTTCTTGGCGTTAATTTTGTATCCTGCTACATTGCCGAATACTTTTATTAAGTCTAATAGTTTATTGATGGAGTCTTTAGGGTTTTTTAAGTATAATATCATGTCATCTGCAAATAAGGACAGTTTTACTTCTTCTTTTCCAATTTGGATGCCTTTTATTCCTTCTTCTTGCCTAATTGCAATGGCTAATACTTCCAGTACTATGTCGAACAGGAGTGGTGAGAGTGGGCATCCCTGTCTTGTTCCTGTTCTTAGGGCAAATGGTGTTAGTTTTTGTCCATTGAGTATGATGTTGGTTGTGGGTTTGTCATATATGGCTTTTATTATGTTGAGGTATGATCCTTCAATTCCCACCTTGCTGAGAGTTTTTATCAAAAATGGGTGTTGAATTTTGTCAAACGCTTTTTCTGCGTCAATTTATATGAGTATGTGGTTTTTTTCTTTCAATTTGTTTATGTGATGTATCACGTTTATTGATTTGCAGATATTGTACCATCCTTGCATCCCTGGGATAAATCCTACTTGGTCGTGGTGTATGATTTTTCTTTTTCTTTTTTTTTTTTATATATATATATATTTTTTTTATTAGTTAAGGTATTACAAATGTGTCCTCATCCCTCCCATTAACCCCCAACCTCCCCCCCCACACACACTCATGCTCCCATCCCCCTGTTGTCCATGTCCATTGGTATGGCTTATATACATGTATACAAGTCCTTCGGTTGATCTCTTCCCCTTACCCCCGCCCTCCCCTACTTTCCTTCTGGGGATTGATAGCCTGATTGCTGTTTCTCAGTCTTTGAGTCTGTCCCTTTTCATCAGTCTATGTTGTTCTCTATAATCCACAAATGAGTGAGATCATGTGGTATTTATCTTTCTCTGACTGGCTTATTTCACTTAGCATAATGCTCTCCAGTTCCATCCATGCTGTTGCAAAAGGCAAGAGTTCCTTTTTTTTTACCGCAGCATAGTATTCCATTGTGTATATGTACCACAGTTTTCTAATCCACTCATCTGCTGATGGGCACTTAGGCTGTTTCCAAATCTTAGCTATGGTGAATTGTGCTGCTATGAACATAGGGGTGCATATATCCTATGATTTTTCTGATGTACTGCTGGATCCGATTTGCTAAGATTTTGTTGAGGATTTTGGCATCTATATTCATGAGGGATATTGGCCTGTAATTCTCTTTCAATGTGCTGTCTTTCCCTGGTTTTGGTATTAGGGTGATGCTGGCTTCATAGAATGAGCTTGGAAGTGTTCCTTCCTCTTGGATTTTTTGTAGTACTCTGAGGAGGGTAGGTTTTAGTTCTTCCTTGAATGTTTGGTAAAACTCCCCTGTGAAGCCGTCTGGTCCTGGGCTTTTGTTTGCTGGAAGCTTTTTGATGACTGCTTCAATTTCTTCCATAGTTCTTGGCCTATTGAGATTTTTAGATTCTTCCTGATTAAGTTTTGGAATGTTGTATTTTCCTAGGAATATGTCCATTTCCTCCAGGTTGTCTAGTTTGTTGGAGTAGAGTTGTCCATAGTATTTTTTAACAATCATTTGTATTTCTGTGGGATCTGTTGTTATTTCGCCTCTATCATTTCTGATTTTGTTGATTTGGGTCCTTTCTCTTTGCTTCTTGGTGAGCCTAGCTAGAGGTTTGTCAATCTTGTTTATCCTTTCAAAGAACCAGCTCTTTGTTTCATTGATTTTCTGTATTTTTTTTTTGTTCTCTATGTCATTTATTTCTGCTCTAATTTTTATTATTTCCTTCCTTCTGCTCACTCTGGGCTTTTCTTGTTGCTCTCTTTCTAATTCTTTGAGCTGTAGATTTAGATGATTTACTACCATTTTTTCTTGTTTGTTGAGATAGGCCTGTAGAGCTATAAACTTCCCTCTCAGGACTGCTTTCATTGTGTCCCAAAGGTTTTGGATTGTTGTGTTTTCATTGTCATTAGTTTCCAGGATGTTTTTAATTTCTTGTTTGATCTCATTGGTAACCCAATCAATATTAATAATGTGCTATTCAGCTTCCAAGTGTTTGAGTATTTTGAGTTGTTTTTGTTGTAGTTTATTTCTAATATTATGGCCTTGTGGTCTGAGAAGATGCTTGGTATGATTTCAATCTTCTTGAATTTGGGGAGATTTTGTTTGTGACCCAATATGTGGTCTATTTTTGAAGATGTCCCATGAGCACTTGAGAAGAACGTGTATTTTGTGGCTTTGGGGTGAAGTGTTCTGAAGATGTCAATTATGCCCATCTGATCTAGTGAGTCATTTAGGATTGCTGTTTCTTTGCTGAGATTTTGCCTAGCCGATTTATCCAGGGATGTAAGTGGTGTATTAAAGTCCCCTACTATGATTGCATTGTTGTCGATCTCTCCCCCGATATCTTCCAGGAGTTTTCTTATGTATGTGGGTGCTCCTGCATTGGGTGCATATATGTTTATCAGGGTTATATCCTCTTGTTGTATTGATCCCTTTAGTATTATGAAGGGGCCTTCCTTATCTCTTGTTATGGCCTTCACTTTGAGGTCTATTTTGTCTGATATAAGTATTGCTACCCCAGCTTTTTTCTCATTTCCATTTGCCTGAAAGATATTTTTCCATCCCTCCACTTTCAGTCTGTGTGAGTCCCTTCTAATGAGGTGGGTCTCTTGTAGACAGCAAATATATGGGTCATGTTTTTTTTTTATCCATTCAGCCACTCAATGTCTTTTGATTGGACCATTTAGTCCATTTACATTTAAAGTTATTATTGAAAGGTTCTTGTTCGTAGCCATTTCTATTTTTTTTTTGTGTGGCTGTTTTCTTTCTGGGCTTTTTAGTTCTTTTTACACCAGTTCCTTTAGCATTTCTTGCATTGCTGGTTTGGTGGTGATAAACTCCCTTAGCCTTTTTTTGTCTGTGAAACTTCTTATTTCCCCTTCAATTTTGAATGATAGCCTTGCTGGATAGAGTATTCTTGGATTCAGTCCTTTGCTTTCCATCACTTTGTAAATTTCTGTCCATTCTTTTCTGGCCTGATGTGTTTCTGTTGAGAAATCATTTGATAATCTGATGGGGGATCCTTTGTAGGTAACTCTCTGTTTCTCTCTTGCAGCCTTTAAGATTCTGTCTTTTTTTTTTTTTTTTTATAAGTTGAGATTTTCTTTTTTTTTTTGTTAGAATTTTTTTTTTTAATTTATTGCTTAAAAGATTCTGTCTTTGTCTTGTACATTTGCCATAATTATTATGACGTGTCTTTGTGTGGGTCTTTTGGGGTTCATCTTGCCTGGGACTCTCTGTACTTGTGTAACTTTTTTCTTCCCCATATCTGGGAAGTTTTCTGACATTATTTCTTCAAATAGATTTTCTAATCCTTGCTGCTCTTCTTGTCCTTCTTGCAGCCCTATTATGCGTATGTTACTTCGTTTCATCTTGTCCCGAAGCTCCCTTAGGCTCTCCTCCTGCTTTTTAATTCTTTTCTCCAGTTGCTGTTCAGATTGAGCTTGTTTCTCTGCCTTATCTTCTAATTCACTAATTCGGTCCTCTGCTTCTTCTAGTCTGCTGTTGAAACTTTCCATGGTGTTTTTGATTGTAGCTATATCACTTTTCATTTCTTCCTGATTCTTGCATAGGTTGTTGATTTTCTCATCCATCCAGTGAATGAATTGTACAACCATTATTCTGAATTCTTTTTCTGTCATGTTGCATGCTTCAACTTCATTAATTTCCTTTCTTGGCGACTCCTCATTGTCTTTCCTGTGGGTGTTGTTTTGTCTCTTCATTCTGATTATCTCCTGATGGTTCAAATGTCGAGTTGCGTGGGCCTTTGCCATGTGCAGTGGGAGCCTCCCACCACCCTAGTGTCACTGAAGAGCTCTGACACTAAGATGTGTGGTTGTTGTGGGTTGGTGGGAACCAGACTCGCTCAGAGTCAGTGTTGTCAGCGCTCAATGTGGCCTTGTACGCGCCCTTAGAATCAGGGACCCTGCCTGCACCATGCTGAAACAGAGAACCCCCTGAAGCGTGTTGAAAAACAGAGCCCCCTAGGGTGCACCAGGAGTCAGAGTTCCCCAAGAACACAGTATCAGAGTCTCTGTTGCTTTGTGCGACCTTGCCTTGAGAATCAGGGTCCCTGTGTGCCCTTGCACCAGGAATTGGAGTCACTGGCTCTTAGTATGAATGCACAGGAAATCAGGATCTCAGGCGCAGGTGATAAGAAACACAGTCAAGTCACTGGTGCTTGGTGCTGCCTCCTGCCCAAAGAATCGGGGTCCCTGGGCCTGTGATACCTGGGACAAATTCCCGGTGTTCACAGGATTGCTCCCAGCCCAGGGCTCCGAAGCTGGCAGTGTGCGTAAGCTCAGTTCCTGGGGTTCGCGCATTTGCTCCCAGGCCAGGGTTCAGAAGCCGGCAGTGCGTGTAGGATCAGTTCCTGGGGTTCAAGCGTTTGCTCCCAGCCCAGGGCTCAGAAGACAGCGGTGTGTGTAGGATCAGCTCCTGGGGTTCGTGCGTTTGCTCCCAGCCCAGGACTCAGAAGCCGGCAGTGCGCATAGGATCAATTCCTTGGTTTCGCGTGGTTGCTCCCAGACCAGGACTTCTGAACCTGGCCCTACATGGGATTAGTTCCAAGGTGCTCGCACACTTCCAGGCTAAAGTTCCTGGAGTGCTGAGGCCCTGGCAAGGGGTGGGTCTATCAGTTAGTTACTCTGGCGCTGCCTGCAAGCCTGAGGGGAGGGGGGATGGGCTCTGTTACTCACGGATCTGCTGTGGGGATTTCTGAACTTTTGGTGTCCGCAGGTCTGTAGTTGTGGTCACAGGTCTCTGTCCCCAGTGGCTGCAGGGTCCTGGTATGCTTCTGAGATCAGACTGGGTGGTGCTGAGGCCAGGATCCTACCCTCAAGCAGCTCTGTTCCCCAATATGGCATGGTCGCTGTGCCTGTGCTGGCCGCCCAGGAGTGTCCGCGCAGGGAGCAGGATTCCGCTGCCTAAGGCTGCCGGGTTTAGCAGCCCCTTAGAAGTCCTGCAGAATCTAACTGTCCCTAGCTCATACACACACACCACACACGTCCACACACTCCTCTATCACTTCCTTGCGCTCTCACACTCTCTCCCTCCCTATCTTCCTGCTGGTCGCCATTTTCTGGGGTATATAAATTCTTTCGTTAATCTCTCCTTACTCCCCCAAGCCCCCCTTTCCTCTGAGAACTGTCAGTCAACTCCCTGCATCCATGTCTCTGGACAAGTTTTGTTTGTCAGCTTATTTTGCTCATTCGATTCCACACTTAAGTGAGATCATCTGATATTTGCCTTTCTCTGACTGACTTATTTCACTTACCATAATGATCTCCAGATCCATCCATGCTGTTGCAAAGGGTAAGAGATCCTTTTTTACAGCCGGGTAGTATTCTATTGTGTAGATGTACCTTGAATTTTTTATTCACTCATCTGCTGATGGGCACTTGGGCTTTTTCCAAATCTTAGCTATTGTAAATAATGCTGCTATGAACATAGGGGTGCATATATTCTTTCTGATTGGTGTTTTGGGAATCTTAGGATATATTCCTAGAAGTGGGATTGCTGGGTCAAACGGCAGTTCCATTTTTAATTTTTTGAGGAAACTCCATAGTGTTTTCCATAGTGGCTGCACCAGTCTCTGTTCCTACCAGCAATGTACTAGGGTTTGCTTTTCCCACATCCTTGACAGCACTTGATTTACAGTATTGATGGTAGTCATTCTGGCCTATGTGAGGTGATACCTCATTGTAGTTTTAATTTGCATTTCTATGATGATTAGTGACAAACATTTTTTCATGTCTCTTGGCCATCTGTATGTCCTCTTTGAAGAAATGTCGATTCAGGTCATCTGCCATTTTTTAACTGGTTTTTTTGTCTTCCTTTAGTTGAGTTGTATGAATTCTTTATATATATTGGAAATTAACCCTTTATCAAATGTATCATTGGTAAATATGTTCTCCCATACAGTGGGTTCTCTTTACATTTTGATGATGTCTTCTTTTGCTGTGCAGAAGTTTTTTAGTTTGATACAGTCCCATTTGTTTATTTTTCCTTTGTGTCTCTTGCCCTAGAAGATGTATCAGTGAAAATTCTGCTACGTGAGATGACTGAGATTTTTTTTTTATGTGTTCTTCTAGGATTATTATGGTTTTGCACCTTACATTTAAGTTTTTATCCATTTTGAATTTATTTTTGTGCATGGTGTAAGCTGGTGGTCTAGTTTCATTTCTTTATATGTGCCTGTCCAATTTTTCCAACACCATTTATTTAAGAGGCTGTCTTCACTCCATTGTATGCTCTTACCTCCTTTGTCAAATATTAATTGACCATAATGGCATGAGTTGATGTCTGGGGTATCTGTTCTATTCCACTGATTTATGTCTGTTTTTGTGACAGTACCAGGCTGTTTTTCATTGGAATGTCTATGTAGTATAGTTTGATATCCGGTATTGTGATCCCTCCAATGTTGTTTTCCTTTCTTAAGTCTGCTGTGGCTATTTGGGGTCTTTTTTGGTTCCATGTAAATTTTGGAATATTTGTTCTAGATATGTGAAATATGCTGTTCATATTCTACTAGAGATTATGCTGAATCTACATATTGCTTTGGGTAGTATGGACATTTTAATGATGTTAATTCTTCCAACCCATAAACATGGTACATGCTTCCACTTATTTGTATCTTCCTCTATTACATTTTTCAATGTCCTGTAGTTGTCTGAGTGCATGTCTTTTACCTCCTTGGTTAATTTTATTCCTAGGCATCTTTTTGTTGTTATTGTTGCTGCAATGGTAAATTGGATTGTTTCATTAGTTTATCTTTCTGAGAGTTCATTATTGGAGTATAAAAATGCCATTGATTTCTTTTTTTATGTTTTACTTTTTTTCCTTTATTGATCAAGGTAATACAAATGTGTCCTTATACCCTCATTGTCCTCCCCATTCTCCCAGTCCTGCCCTCACCCTCACCCCCTGTTGTCTGCGTCCATCGCTTATGCTTATATGCATGCATACAAGTCTTTGGTTGATCTCTCCTTCTTACCCCCACCCTCCCCTGCCTTCCCTCTGAGGTTTGAGCATCTGATCGATGCTTCTCTGTCTCTAGATCTGTTTTTGTTCATCAGTTTGTTGTTCATTATAATCCACAAATGATTGAGATCATGTGGTATTTATCTTTCTCTGACTAACTTATTTCACTTAGCATAATGCTCTCCAGCTCCATCCATGCTGTTGCAAATGGTAAGAGTTCCTTCCTTTTTACAGCATCATAGCATTCCATTGTGTAGATGTGCCAAAGTTTTTTAATCCACTCATCTGCTGATGGGCACTTAGGCTGATTTCAAATCTTAGCTATTGTAAATTATGCTGCTATGAACATGGAGGTGCATATATTCTTTCTGATTTGTGTTTCTGGTTTCTTGGGATATATTCCTAGAAGTGGGATCACTGGGTCAAATGGAAGTTCCATTTTTAGTTTTGTGAGGAAACTCCATACTGTTCTCCAAAGTGGCTGCACCAGTCTGCATTCCCACCAGCAGTGCACCAGGGTTCCTTTTTCTCCACATCCTAGCCAGCATTTCTCATTTTTCGATTTGTTGATGATAGTCATTCTGATAGGTGTGAGATGGTACCTCATTGTTGTTTTGATTTGCATTTCTCAGATAATTAGTGACTTTGAGCATGTTTTCATATGTCTCTTGGCCTTGCTCTGTCTTCTTTCAAAAAGTACCTATTTAGGTCCATTGCCCATTTTTTGATTGGGTTGTTTGTCTTCCTTTTGTTAACTTGTATGACTTTCCTGTAAATGTTGGAGATTAAAACTTTATCGGAGATATCATTGGCAAATATGTTCTCCCATGCAGTGGGCTTTCTTGTTGTTTTGTTAATGGTTTCTTTTGCTGTGCAGAAGCTTTTTATTTTGACGTAGTCTCATTTGTTTATTTCTCTTTACTTTCCATTTCCCTAGGAGATATGTCAGTGAAGCATTAGCATATATCTGAGATTTTGCTGCCTGTGAATTCCTCTAATATTATGGTTTAATTATGGTTAATATTATGGTTTCCCATCTTACATTTAAGTCATTTATCCATGTTGAGTTTATTTTTGTGTATAGTGTAAGTTGGTGGTCTAGTTTCATTTTTTTTCTTGTGTCTGACCAAATTTCCCAGCACAATTTATTGAAGAGACTGTCTAACTCCATTGCATGTTCTTGCCTCCTTTGTCAAATATTAATTGAGCATAGTGGTTTGGGTCAATTTCTGGGTTCTCTTTTCTATTCCATTGGTCTATATGTCTGTTCTTGTGCCAGTACCAGGCAGTTTTGAGAACAGTGGCTCTGTAATACATCTTGATATCTGGTATTGAGATCCCTCCTACTTTGTTCGTCTTTCTCAGGATCGCTGCAGCTATTTTATTATTATTATTATTACAGATGAATTTTTGGAGAGTTCTCTCTAGATCTGTTAAACATGCTGTTGGTATTTTAATGGGGAGTGCATTGAACTTATACATTGATTTGGGTAGTATGGACATTTTAATGATGTTGATTCTACCAATCGAAGAACACGGTATGTTCTTCCATCTGTTTATGTCTTCCTCTATTGCTTTTTACAGTGCCTTGTAGTTTTCTGAGTAGAGGTTTTTTACCTCTTTAGTTAAGTTTATTCCTAAATATATTAATTTTTTTGTGTGTGTGTGTGTAATGGTATATGGGATTGTTTTTTTTTAAATTTCTCTTTCTGTAAGTTCACTATTGGTGTATAAAAATGGCATAGATTTCTTGGCATTAATTTTGTATCCTGCTACATTGCCAAATCTATTTATTAAATCTAATCTTTTTTTGATCGAATCTTTAGGGTTTTCTATATACAGTATCATGTCATCTGTGAATAAGGACAGTTTTATTTCTTCTTTTCCAATTTGGATGCCTTTTATTTCTTCTTCTTGTCTGATTGCAATGGCTAGCACTTCCAGTACTATGTTGAACAGGAGTGGTGAAAGCGGGCATCCCTGTCTTGTTCTTGTTCTTAAGGGAAATGGTTTTAGTTTTTTCCATTATGATGTTGGCTGTAGGTTTTTCATATAAGACTTTTATTATGTTGAGGTATGATCCTTCTATTCCCACTCTGCTGAGTGTTTTTATCAGAAAATGATGTTGGACCTTGTCAAATGTCTTCTGCATCAATCGATATGATTATGTGATTTTTGTCTCTCAATTTGTTTATGTGATGTATAACGGTTATTGATTTGTGGATATTGTACCAGCCTTGCATCCCTGGGATAAATCCCACTTGGTCATGGTGTATGATCTTTCTAATGTAATGCTGGATCCAGTTTGCTAGAATTTTGTTGATGATTTTGGCATCTATGTTCACCATGGATATTGGTCTGTAATTCTCTTTCTTTGTGATGTCTTTATCTGGTTTTGAGATTAGGGTAATGCTGGCTTCATAGAAATAGCTTGGAAGTGTGCGTTCCTCATGACTTTTTTGAATAGTCCAAGAAGGAATGCTTTTAGTTCTTTGAATGTTCATTAAAACTTCCCTGTGAAGCCATCTGGTCCAGGGCTTTTGTTTGCTGGAAGCTATTTGATTATTGTTTCAATTTCATCAGTAGTTATCAGCCTATTCAGGTTTTTTGATTCCTCCTGATTGAGTTTTGGAAGCTTGTATTTTTCTAGGAATGTTTTCATTTTGTCGAGGTTGTCCAGTTTATTGGGGTAGTTTGTAGTATTTTTTTAAAATCCTTTGTATATCAGTAGGGCCAGTTGTTACTTCACCTCTTTCATGTCTGATTTTGTTTATTTAGGTCCACTCTTTTTGTTTCTTGGTGAGCCTGGTGTGAGATTCATTAATCTTGTTTATTGTTTCAAAGGCCAGCTCTTGGTTTCATTTGTCTTTTGTATTTTTTTTGTCTATATGTCATTTATTTCTGCTCTGATCTTTATTATTTCCTCCCTTCTGGATACTGTGGGATTTTCTTGTTTCTCTCTTTCTAATTCTTTAAGTTGAAAGGTTAGATAATTTGTTACCAGTTTTTCTATTTTTTTTTTTTTAGTTTTTTTTTATTTTTTTATTTTTATTTTTATTTTTTTTTTTATTTAGGCCTGTAGAGTTATGAACTTCCCTCTCAGGACTGCTTTCATTGTGTCTCATAGATTTTGGATTATTGTGTTTTCATTGTCATTTGTTTCCAGGATGCTTTTTATTTCTTCTTTGATCTCTTTGGTAACCCAATCATTGTTTAATAGCATGCTATTTAGCCTCCAAGTGTTTGATTTTTTTCATTGTTTTTAATTGTAGTTGATTTCTAGTTTTATGCCATTGTGATCTGAGAAGATGCTTGTTATGATTTCTATCCTCTTGAATTTGAAGAGACTTTACCTGTGTCCTAATATGTGGTCTATTGTTGAAAATGTCCCATGTGCACTGGATAAGAATGTATATTCTGTTGCTATGGGGTGAAATATTCTGAAGATGTCAATTAAGTCCATCTGATCTAGTGAGTCATTTAGGATTGCTGTTTCTTTGCTGATTTTTTGTTTAGAGGATTTATCCAATCGTGTCAGTGGAGTATTAAAGTCCCCTACTATGACTGTATTGCTATCGATACTTGCGTAGTTTTTTTCTTGCCAATATCAGGGAAGTTTTCTGTCATTATTTCTTCAAACAGGTTTTCTCTTCCTTGATTCTCTTCTTCTTCTGGTACCCTTATTATATGAATGTTGTTTCATTTTGTTTTGTCCCAAAACTCCCTTAGGCTCTCCTCTGCTTTTTAAATTTTCTTTCTAGTTGCTGCTGTGTTTGTGTGGTTTTTTTCCTACCTTGTCTTCTATTTTGCTGATGCAGTCCTCTGCCTCTTCTAGTCTACTGTTTAAGCCTTCTTTGCGTTCTTTATTGCAACTATGTCATTCTTCATTTCCTCTTGGTTCCTTTTCATGTTGGTGACATTCTCATTCAGCTCCTTATAATTCTCATTGAGTTGTGTGTATTTGTCATTGAGTTGTGTGTATTTGTCATCCAGTTGTTTGAGCATTCTTATAACCATTACTCTGAATTATTTCTCTGATATGTTGCTAGCCTCAATTTCATTTAACTCCCTTTCTGATGATTACTCTTTTTCTTTCCTTTGGGATTGCTTTTTTATCTTCCCATGTTTTGGTGTAATGTTTTAATAGTATTTCTGATTGCTTTACTACCCAGGTTCTTTTGGGGATGTTGCTACTGGTGTGACCTCTCAGGTCTCTTGGGCTTGGTAATCTAGGGTAGCTCCCTACTTGAAGTATTTGGGTTCTCTTGATGTAGACCTGCGAGCTGGAAAGGTGCAACTGTGGTGTGTAGAAGTCAGCAGCTGTGGAGGGGGAGTGTCCCAATTTTTGCTGTCTTGTGCCCTTGGTTGAAATCTCGCCTGCCCAGCAGGGACTCACAATGGCACCCAGGAACCGTCTGTTGGGGTGGTGGGGCTCAGGAGGCTTGTGCTGTGGAAAGGCATGACTGTGGTGTCCAGAGTTCTGTAGTTGTGGGGTGGGCAGACTCAGCTTTTGCTGCTGCTCCCATAGTTGGATACATGATGCCCCCAGTGACAGGTCACAGGGGCACCTATGGTGCATTTGCCAGCAGGGTGTACTGACGCACCCTGAAGGGCCCTGGCACTGAAGCCATGGGATTGCGGTGTCTGTGGGCAGGTATCCCAGAAGAGGGAATTCAGCGTTTCTACAGCCCAGCAGTACAACCCTGCTTGTATAAGTGCTTGCCCAGCGGGTGCTTACAGCGGTGCCCAAGGGCTCCCTGTGGAGCCCTTGGCTTGGGAAATCTGCACTCTGGAAAAGCATGTGACTGTAGTGTCCAGAGTTCTGCAGCTGTGGGGTGGGAAGACTCAGTTTTTGCTGCTGCACCTGTGGTTGGATAGGCACATGCTTCTGTGGCGGCTCACAGGGGCACCCGCTGTGTGTTTGCCAGTGCGGCACACTGAATCACTCTGAAGGGCCCTGGCACCGAAGCCACATAATCGAAGCATCTCTGGGCAGGTATCCAGGATGAGTGAATTCAGAATTTCTACTGCCGGGGGAGTGTGTACCTGTTTGTCCAAGATTGCACCCAGCAGGGGCTCACAGAGGCTCCCAATAGCACCTTCTGGATAGATGGGCTCAGGGGAGCCTGCTCCTTGCAAATGCGTGACTGTGGCAGTGTGTTTTCCTGAGCAGAGCTCTGACGCATTCTGAGGGGCACTGAAGTTGTGCAGCTGGGCTGTCTGTGGGCAGTTATTCAGGAAGAGGGAATTCAGAATTTCTACTGCGGGGCAGCGCACCCTTTTCTGCATAAAATCACACCCAGCGGGGGCTCAAGTGGCTCCCAAGAGCTGCCTATGGAGTGGTGTGCCCTGGAGGCCTGCGTGCTGGAAACTGGGTGAATGTGGTGTCCAGAGGTCTGCTGCTGGGGAGGGAGGAAGTTGCACTTATTGCTGTGGGAGCGGTGCACCTTTGGAGGTGGAGGTCCCAGGGTCCATGGGTCTGCGGGTGGGGCAGCAGGATTTTGGTTGGAGTGGCTGCTGGGTCTCAGGTAGTGTCCAAGGCCTGTCTGGGTGGTGGTGCTGATGAATTCCTAGAAGAGGCCGCTCTCCCCTCCAAGATGGCGTGGGTTCCGTGCCTGAGTCCCACAGTCCAGGGAGTGCCCTCAGCAGTGGTAATCTCTCCCTGTCCAAGAGAGCCTGGTCTGCCAGCCCCTTCTGCTCCTGACAGATTTAACTGTCCCTCCCTCACTCATTCACACTCACCACACATCCACACATTCTCATCCCCTCACTCACTCACATCCTCTCCCTCACCTCTGTCCTGCCAGCCGTCATCTTTTTTTTTAATGACATTGATTTCTACATGTTAATTTTGTATCCTGCTACTTTGCCTAATTCATTTATTAAACCTAGTTGATTTTTGGTGTATTCTTTATGGTTTTCCATGTACAATATCATGTCATCTGTGAATAATGACTGTTTTACTTCCTCCTTTCCAATTTAAAAAATATATATTTTATTGATTTATTACAGAGAGGAAGCGAGAGGGATAGAGAGTTAGAAAGATTGATGAGAGAGAAACATCAATGAACCAGCTGCCTCCTGCACACCCCCTACTGGGGATGTGCCCGCAACCAAGGTACATGCCCTTGACCGGAATCGAACCTGGGACCCTTCAGTCCAGAGGCCGATGCTCTATCCACTGAGCAAAACCAGACAGGGCCCTCCTTTCCAATTTGAATGCCTTTTATTTCTGCTTCTCATCTGATTGCTCTGGCTAGGACTTCCAGTACTCTGTTGAATAAGTGTGGTGAAAGTGAACATCCCTGTCTTCTTCTTGATCTTAAGAGAAACGCTTTTAGTTTTTGCCCATTTAGTATGAGAGTTTTTATTTTTTATTTATTTTATTAATTTCAGAGAGAGGAAGCAAGAAGGAGTGATAGAAACATCATTAATGAGAGAGAATCATTAATTGGCTGTCTCCTGCACATCCCCCAGTGGGGATCGTGCCCACAACTGGGGTGTTCCTTAAGCTGGAATCAAACCCTGACCTCCTGGCTCATTGGTCAACACTCAACCACTGAGCCACACAAGCCAGGCTTTGCTGAGAGGTTTATAAAAAATGGGTTTTGGATTTTGTCAAATTCTTTTTTTTTCATCTATTGATATGATCATGTGATTTTTATCCTTTATACTAGAGGCCCAGTGCAGGAATTCATGCACGGGAGGGTGGTCACTCAGCCTGGCCTGCAACCTCTCCAATCCGGGACCCCCCGGGGGATGTATGACTGCTGATTTCGGCCCAATCTCTGTGGACCTGATCGCCCCTAACTGCCCTCCCCTGCTGGTGTGATCACACCCTAACTGCTCTCCTGCTGGCCTGATCGCCCCTAACTGCCCTCCCCTGCTGGTGTGATCACACCCTAACTGCTCCCCTGCTGGCCTGATCACCCCTAACTGTCCTCCCCTGCCAGCCTGATTGCCCCTAACCTCCTCTGCCTCAGCCCCTGCCACCATGGCTTTGTCCAGAAGGACGTCCTGAAGATGTCTTATCTAATTAGCATATCACCCTTTTATTAATATAGATTGTTTATGTGATGTATCACATTTACTGATTTGTGAATATTGTACCAGCATTGCATCCCCTGAATAAATCCCACTTGGTCATGGTGTATGATCTTTTTAATGTATTGCTGGATCCAGTGTGCTAATATTTTGTTGAGAATTTTAGCATCTATGTACATCAAGGATATTGGCCTGCAATTTTCTTTCTTTGTAGTGTCTTTATCTGGTCTTAGAATTAGGATAATGCTGGCCTTATAAAATGAGCTCAGAGTTTTCCCTCCTCTTGAATTTTTTGGAATAGTTTGAGGAGAATAGGTGTTAGTTCTTTGAATGTTTGGTAAAACTCCCCTGTGAGATCATCTGGTCCAGGACTTTTGTTTGCTGGGTAGTTTTTTGTATTACAGCTTCAATTTCATTACTTGTTATTGGCCTATTCAAGTTTTCTGATTCTTCCCAATTGAGTTTTGGAGGATGGTCTGTTTCCAGGAATTTACTCACTTCATTCACATTGTCAAGTTTGTTGGCACATAGGTGTTCATAGTATATTCTTTCAATGTGTTGCATTTCTGTGGTGCCAGTTGTTACTTCTCCTTGTCCTTTTCTGATTTTATTTACCTGGGTCCTCTCTCTTTGTTTCTTGATGATTCTGGCTAAAGGTTTATCAGTCTTGTTTATCTTTTCAAAGAACCAGTTCTTGGTTTCATTGATCTTTTGTATTGTTTTCTTTTTAATCTCTATGCCATTTACTTCCACTTTGATGTTTATTATTTTCTTCCTTCTATTTACTTTATGCTTCTCTTGTTGTTCTCTTTCTAATTCTTTTAGTTGTAGGGTTAGATCATTTGAGCTTTTGTTTTTGTTTTTGTTTTTTGAGGTATACCTGTAATGCTATGAACTTCCCTCCCAGGACTGCTTTCACTGTGTTCCATAGATTTTCAGTTGTTGTGTGTTCATTTTCATTTGTTTTCAAGAAATTTTTAATTTCTTCATTGATATCTGTGGTAACTCATTCATTATTTAATAACATGCTATTTAGCTTTCAAGTGTTTGAATGTTTTTGAGGGTTTTTTAAAATTGTAGTTTATTTCTAGTTTCATGTTGCTGTGATCTGATAAATTGCTTGATATTATTTCAATCTTTCTGAACTTGTGAAGTCTTATTTTGTCTTCTAACATGTATTCTACCTTTGAGAATGTTCCATGTGCACTTGATAAGAATGTATATTCTGCAGCTTTGGGATGAAATATTCTGTATATATTAATTAAATCCATCTGATGTAGTGTGTTATTTCAGGCCTCTGTTTCCTTGTTTATTTTTTGTCTGGAAGAGTGATTCAGTGATGTCAGTGAGGTGTTTAAGTTCCTTACTATGATTGTATTACTACCTCTCCCATAAAGTCCCCCAGGAGTTTTTAAATATATTTAGGTGCTCCTATTAGGTGCATATATGTTTACCAAAGTTATATCATCTTGTTGGATTAATCCCTTTAGTATTATATAGTAACCTTCTTTGTTTTTCTTATGGCCCTTTGTTTTGAAGTCCATTTTATCAGAGATAAGTGTTGCTACCTCCACTTTTTTTGTTTGTTTGTTTCCATTTGCATGGAAAGGTTTTTTCTATGTCTTCACTTTCATCCTCTGTGAGTTTGTTCTGAGGTGTATCTTATAGACAGCATATATAGGAGTGTCCCCAAATATGTATGCATACTTTAACAGTTTAAAGCTCAGTTTTGAAAATGAAATGTATTTAAATAAACACTGCGTTTATAATTTAATCAAGGTGTGTGTATACTATTTTATGGGACACCCTATATATCAGTCTTGTTTTCTTACCGATTCAGCTACCTTATGCCTTTTGATTGGAGCATTTAATCCATTTACATTTAAGTTTATTATTGGTATATACTTATTTATTGCCATTTTTATTCTTATGCCTATAACCCCCCCCCCCATTTCTTCTTCTTACAACAGTACCTTTAGCATTTCTTGCAATGCTGGTGTGGTGGTAATAAATTATTTTAGCCTTATTTTCTGGGATGCTGTTTATTTCACCTTCAATTTTGAATGATAGTCTTGTTGGATAGAGTAGTCTAGGTTTCAGATCCTTGCTTTTCATTACTTTGAATACTTCATGCCATTCCTTTCTGGCCTATAGTGCTTCTGTGTGAAAACAGCTGACAGCTTTATGGGAGCTCTCTTATAGGAAACTGACTTTCTCTAGCTGCCTTTAAGAGTCTCTCTTTGTTTTTAACACTTGCCATTTTAATTATGATATGTCTTGTGTGGGGTTTCTTTGGGTTCAACTTGATTGGGACTCTGATTTTCCTGAACTTGTGAGACATTTTTCTTCACCATGGTAGGGAAGATTTCTGTCATTATTTCTTCAAACAGGTTCTCTATCCCTTGCTCACTTTCTTCTCCCTCTGGTACCCCTATTATGTGGATGTTGTTCCCTTTCTTGTACCAATGTTCCCTTAAACTCCTGTCCTGCTTTTTAAGTCTTTATTTTCTTTTTGCTGCCCTAATTGAGTGTTTTTTCTACCTTATCTTCCAAATTGCTGATTTGGTCCTCTACTTCACCCAGCCAGCTTTTACTTCAGTCCAGTATATTCTTCTTTGTTTGTAATTCTCACCTGAGGATATTTTTTGCATTGATTGCTAGAGAGAGTGGAAGGGTGGGAGGACAGGGAGAGAAAGAGGAAAACAATAACATTGATATGAGAAAGACACAGTGATTGGTTTCCTCCTACATGTGCCCCCAACTGAAGCCGGGGAACCTGCAACCAAGACATGTACCCTTGAGTGGGAATCAAACCTGTGACCACTCGGTCTGCAAGCCAATGCTCTAACCACTGAGCAACCTGCCTGGGTCCTTCTAGTATATTCTTGATATCAGATATAGCATTATTCATTTCTGACTAGTTTTTATTCATGGTTTATACCGCCTTTTTCATGCTTATGTAGTTTATACTAAGTTCCTTAAAGTTCCCATTAAGTTCCTTGTAGTTCCACTGAATTCCTTTTGCATCCTTATAATGATTAATATGAACTCTATGTCTGACAAATTGCTTATCTCCATCTCATTTAGCTCTTTCTGGAGATCCCTCATTTCCTTTCATTTGGGGATTTTTCTTTGTCTTCCTGTTATGTCTTTTTGTGTTTGTTTCTATGTATTAGATCAAACTGCTATAATTCCCAGTCTTCGTGGGGTTACCTTTTGTAGTAAATGTCCTGTGGGACCCAGTGGTGCAGTCTCCTTGAATTCCTTAGCTCGGTGCTCTAGGAATGTCCCTTTTATGGGTTATTTGAGCTCGCCTGTTGTAATTGGGCTTTGATTGTTATTGTCACATTTGTGGGGGGATCTCCTCTAAGTCTGGCTGACTGCCTCAACCCAGATGACATTGTGTGAACTGTTGTACAGGTGTTCTCAAGGACCAGTCCCTGGAATGTATGAACAAGCATTGGAGGTTACGAGGACTTGTCCAATTGGCCATAGCCTCTCCCACCTTTTGCTGCCACCTTGAGGGAAGCCCCAGATAATGCCCTGTGCATGTTGGTAGCTACATGTCAGGAGTCATGTGGGCAGCACCAGCTCTCATTTCTTATTTAAATGTAACAAAACTCCCAGAAAGTTATTGTAAAGAAGAAAACAGAAATTTACAGTAAATATCACACATAGTGGTTACTTAGTAGAAACATTTCTTACCAAAGTCAAGAACAACACAAAGGTGTCCACCATCACCATTCTTTTTCTACAGTGTACTGAAGACCCTGACCAATGTAATATGGTAAGAAATATAGATTTCATAGATATATGAAAATAAGATATAAATCATTATTATTTGTAGATGATATTATTGTTTATGTAAAAAATCTAAGAGAAGCAACTGAAAAATTATTAGAACAAGTAAAAATTCAAGTTTACCAAACATGAAAAAAATCAAGATTAAAAATCATTAGAAGGACACACAGAAGGCCCAGAGACATATGAAAACATGCTCAAAGTCACAATTATCTGAGAGATGCAAATCAAAACAACAATGAGATACCATCTCACATCTGTCAGAATGGCTATCATCAACAAATCAACAAACAACAAGTTCTGGTGAGGATGTGGAGAAAAAAAAAACCCTCTTGCACTGCTGGTGGGAATGCAGACTGGTGCAGCCACTATGGAAGACAGTATGGAGTTTCCTCAAAAAACTAAAAATGGAACTCCCATTTGACCCAGTAATCCCACTTCTAGAAATGTATCCCAAGAAACTAGAAACACCAATCAAAGGATATATGCACCCTTATGTTCATAACAGCACAATTTACAATAGCTAAGATTTGGAAACAGCCTAAGTGTCCATCAGCAGATGAATGGATTAAAGAACTGTGGTACATCTACACAATGGAATACTATGCTGCTATTAAAAAGAAGGAACTTTTACCATTTGCAACAGCATGGATGGAGCTGGAGAGCATTATGCTAAGTGAAATAAGCCAGTCAGAGAAAGGTAAATATCACATGATGTCACTCATATGTGGGATATAATGATCAACATAATTTTATGAAGAAGAATAGATCCAGAGACAAATGGCAGGGTAGGGGAGTTAGGGAGCCACCAAAGGACTTGTATGCATGCATATTAGCATAATCAATGGACACAGACACTGGGGTAGTGGGGGCTTGCCCGGGGTGGGAATGGCTGGTGGGGGGGTCAGGTGGGAAAAAAGGAGACATATGTAAAACTTTAGACAATAAAAAAATCAATAGACAATTCTCAAATATTTGGAGATTAAACAACACACTTCTAAATAAAACACAGAACTCAAAGAAGAAGTCTCCAGGGAAGTTAAACATGTTTTAAACTAAATCACAGTGAAAATACAACTTATCAAAATACAGCAAAATCAGTTGAAATGTATAGTATTAAATGCATATATTAGAAAGGGAGAAAGATCTAAAATATATCCCAGCTGGTGTGGCTCAGTTGGTTTAGTATTGTCTCATGCACAATAAGGTTGCCAGTTCAATTCCTGGTCAAGGTACATGTCAGGGTTGTGGGCTCAAACCCCAATAGGTGATATGCAGGAAACAGTCAATCGATGTTTCACTTTCATTGATGTTTCTATCTCTCATTCCCTCTCCCTTTATCTCTCTGAACTCAATAAAAACATATTTTTAAAAATAAATAAAACAAAATCTATAATCTAAGCTTCCACCTTAGGACACTAGGAAAAAGAAGAGAAATTTAAGCCTAAAAAAATCAGAAAAAATAAATAATTAAAATTAGCACAAACATCAATGACATTGAAAAGGAAAACAATAAAGAATATGAACAAAACACAAAACTGGTTCTTTGAAAATATTGATAAAATTGCTAAATGTATAGCCAGACTAATAGGGAAAAAAGAGAAAAAACAAAAAATTACAAATACCAGAAATGAATCATGGGATATCACTACTGATCTTATGGACATTAAAACTATAATAAAATTCTATGAACAACTCTATGTCTACTAATTTAATAACTTGAATAAAATGGACAGATTTCTTGAAAAACACAAACTACTAATACTTATATGTGGAAAAATAGTTCATCTGAATAACCCTATATTTATTAAAGACATTGAATCCATAATGAATAACCTTCCAAAAAGAAGGCACCATGCCCAGATGGTTTCTTTGGTTAATTCTACCAAAAAATTTAAGGAAATTATACTAATTTCCTATAATCCCTTTCAGAAAATAGTAGAGAGTACATTCTATGTTCGCTCTATGAGGTCAGCATTAACTATGACCAAAACCAGGTAAAGACATTCCAATAATAGCAAACTACAGACCAGTACCTCTCATGAACACAGATTCAAAAATTCTAAATGCTAGCAAGTTGAATTCAATAATATATAAGTTGTAGGATACAAAGTTTTGCTTTCCTGTATATCAGCAATAAACAATTGGAATTTAAAGTTTAAAAATACCGGGAGAGGGAAGATGGCGGCGGTATAGGCAGACGCGTCCCAGGTCGTGTCCCTGAGCAAATGGAGTGAGCAGCTGAAACTAGTAACATCCACCCCGAATTGGCGAAATTCCTCAGCTGGCGAGACGGTTTGCAGCCGGGAAGAGCAGAACTCCCCTGGAAAGGTAAAAAAACCAGGGATTTGGGCAGGAAAGTTCGCCAGACCTCTGAGCCCAGAGAGTCGGAGGGAGACCCCGTGGCAGACAGCCGCGTCCCTTGGGACAGGCACAGCCCCTAACAGGGGAAAGGAGAACCGCGGGATTCCTGGCGCCGCTGGGGGAATTGAGAGCTGGGTCTGTGATCACGGAGGACTGAGCCTAAAGGGGGCAGCCTGAAGAGCTGACCAGACCATGCAGTCCCGGTAAGAGAAGAAGCTTACAGAAACCAAGCCTTCCCCGTTTCCGCGGCCGGCATTTGTTTGTTTGTTTTCACTGAATCCTGTTCATGGGACATTTCGGATACAGACACTCACCTGTGCTGAAGAGAGGAAGAGTGTGCGGAGGAGTGGAATCTGGGGAGAGACTGAGGAGAGAAGGGGGGCAGGGAGAGGTGGCAGCGAATTGAGTGCTGAGCCACCCCTGAGCCCAGGGCTGAGGCAGCCATTCTCTCCGGAGAGTGAGACTCCTCCCCCCAGCCCCCAGGCAAGGAGCACAGCCACACCCAGATTCCACCCTGTAGGAGATCAAGGATTAAAATAACCTGATCAGTCCCTGGGAGTTAACAGGGTCTGGCCTATAGAGGGATTTTCAATCCCAGCAACAACACAGCACTGGTAACTCTTACGCAGCCAGCTCTGGGCAGTGAACTTCCACTGGACAGAGAGGCCCTATAGCCTCTGAGGCCAACCCCAGAACACTGCCACCCAGAGGCTGACCCACAAACTGACTCTTTGCTAAACACAAAATAAGGCAGTCTGGGAAACAAATGCGGCTTGCTTTAAAATAAGGACTGTGGTTTACAACACAGAGGAACAGTGTATCGCAGGGAAACTCAACACTCTCCTGAATACCTGGCAGGTCTAAGGCGAGCCACACTGAAGAATAGAAGAACCGAAGGACCTTCACTACTGCAATATTTTTTTTTTTCTTTTTTCACCTTTTAACTAAGAAACCAATTTTTTTTTCTTTTTTTTTTCTTTTCTTCTGCTTTTTTTTTTCTTCTTTTTTCCATCACCTGATTTTACCCTTTTAATTACTACCTTCTTATTTTTAACCAGTATTATTACTGCTACCATTTTACCATTTTTTTTTAAAGTGCCATTTTATTTTCTGTTTATTTTATTTTGGGATTAGTGTTCTCCATTCTATTTTCATCGTTATATTATTGGTTGTTTCTAGTTTGCATTCATCTCCAGGGAGCTGTTGCTGGAAGTTGTTGGGATTAATGGCTGTTCTATAGGAGTATTCTCCTCATATAAAAAAGTCTCTTCCCCTCTTCCACTTCATTCTCTCTTTTCGCTCTTTTTTTTTTCTTTTCTTTTCTTTTCTCGCTTTTATTTTCCCCCCTCCTTTTTCCCAATTTCATTTTTGCACTCCTTTTTTTGGTCCCTAATTTTCTTTTCTTTTTTCTCTTTTCTCTTTTTCTCTTCCTTCTTCCTTATCCCCTAATTCTCTTAATTCAGGTGGTCACCTTTATTTGGGGTTATTCATATCGTGAATATATTTGTGTATAGTGCCTGGTACGTGGTGCCTTGTTGTGTTGTATTTTGTGCCTTTAAATCAACGCAGCAGATCCAAGCAACAGCAACCTCCTGAGCACCACACCCTCTGCTGAGGAACAGCAGCTGTACGTGAAACCTTGCCCCACCAGCCAGAAGAGCCACCACAGCTGTGAACAGCACCCACCAGAGGAGCTGCTGCCAACTGAAGAGCAGCTGCTACCGCAACCGCCAGAAGAGCAACCACAGACCAAGGAGTCACTGCCACCAAGGGAGCAGCCACTGAACGACTCAACGTCTAGATATGTCAGCGAGATCAAACATGGGTAGACAAAGAAACCCCCAAAGAAAAGAGAAGGAGGACTCTCCAGAAAAGCAGCTAAGTAATACAGAGGCATGCAACATGACAGAAAAAGAATTCAGAATAAGGGTCCTAGAGTGCATAAACCGGATGGAGGAAAAAATCGACAACCTCTGCAAGAAGCTAGAAGAAACAGATGAAAAAATCAACAACTTAAGTAAGACCCAAGAAGAAATGAAGAGTGATATAGCTGCAATGAAAAACTCCATTGAAAGTATCAACAGTAGACTAGGAGAAGCGGAGGACCGAATTAGTGATTTAGAAGACAAGGAAGCAAAACACACCCAAAACGTACTGCAATTGGAGAAAAAAATGAAAAGACAGGAGGAGAGCCTAAGGGAGCTTTGGGACAACATGAAACGAAACAACATACGAATAATAGGGGTACCAGAACAACAGAAGGATGAACAAGGATTAGAAAACCTATTAGAAGAAATAATATCAGAAAACTTCCCTGAGGTGGGGAAGAAAAAAGTCACACAAGCCCAGAGAGTCCCAAACAAGTTGAACCCAAAAAGACCCACACCAAGACACATCATAATTACCATGGCAAATGTTCAGGACAAAGAGAGAATCTTACAGGCTGCAAGAGAGAGACGGAAAGTTACATACAAGGGATCTCCCATTAGATTGTCAAATGATTTCTCAACAGAAACACATCAGGCCAGAAAAGAATGGACGGAAATTTACAAAGTGATGCAAAGCAAAGGACTAAATCCAAGAATACTCTATCCAGCAAGGCTATCATTCAAACTTGAAGGGGAAATAAGAAGCTTCACAGACAAAAAAAGGCTAAGGGAGTTTATCACCACCAAGCCAGCAATGCAAGGAATGCTAAAGGGACTGGTATAAAAATAAGAAATAAAAAGCTCAGAAAGAAAACAGCCACACAAAAACAGAAATGGCTACAAACAAGTACCTTTCAATAATAACTTTAAACGTAAACGGACTAAATGCTCCAAACAAAAGACATCGAGTGGCTGAATGGATAAAAAAACATGACCCATACATCTGCTGTCTACAAGAAACCCACCTCATTAGAAGGGACTCACACAGACTGAAAGTGAAAGGATGGAAAAATATCTTTCAGGCAAATGGAAAGGAAAAGAAAGCTGGGGTAGCAATACTTATATCGGACAAAATAGACCTCAAAGTGAAGGCCATAACAAGAGATAAGGAAGGCCACTTCATAATACTAAAGGGATCAATACAACAAGAAGATATAACCCTGGTAAACATATATGCACCCAATGCAGGAGCACCCAAATTCATAAAAAAACTCCTGGAAGATATCAAAGGAGAGATCGACAACAATACAATCATAGTAGGGGACTTTAATACACCACTAACAGCACTGGATAAGTCCTATAGACAAACAATCAGCAAAGATACAGCAATCCTAAATGACTCACTAGATCAGATGGACTTAATAGACATCTTCAGAACACTTCACCCCAAAGCCAGGGAATATACGTTCTTCTCAAGTGCTCATGGGACATACTCAAAAATAGACCATATATTGGGTCACAAGCAAAGTATCCCCAAATTCAAGAAAATTGAAATCATAAAAAGCGTCTTCGCAGACCATGATGGCATAATATTAGAAATAAACTACAATAAAAACAACCCAAAATACTCAAACACCTGGAAGCTGAATAGCATGCTATTAAATATTGATTGGGTTACCAATGAAATCAAAGAAGAAATTAAAAACATCCTGGAAACTAATGACAATGAAAACACAACAATCCAAAACCTATGGGACACAATGAAAGCAGTCCTGAGAGGGAAGTTTATAGCTCTACAGGCCTATCTCAACAAACAAGAAAAAATGGTGGTAAATCATCTAACTCTACAACTCAAAGAATTAGAAAGAGAGCAACAAGAAAACCCGAGAGTGAGCAGAAGGAAGGAGATAATAAAGATTAGAGCAGAAATAAATGACATAGAGACCAAAAAAACAATACAGAAAATCAATGAAACCAAGAGCTGGTTCTTTGAAAGGATAAACAAGATTGACAAACCTCTAGCCAGACTCACCAAGAAGCAAAGAGAGAGGACCCAAATAAACAAAATCAGAAACGATAGAGGCGAAATAACAACAGACCCCACAGAAATACAAATGATTGTTAAAAAATACTATGGACAGCTCTACTCCAACAAACTAGACAACCTGGAGGAAATGGACAAATTCCTAGAAAAATACAACATTCCAAAACTCAATCAGGAAGAATCTAAAAATCTCAACAGGCCAATAACTATGGAAGAAATTGAAGCAGTCATCAAAAAGCTTCCAGCAAACAAAAGCCCAGGACCAGACGGCTTCACAGGGGAGTTTTACCAAACATTCAAGGAAGAACTAAAACCTATCCTCCTCAGACTACTACAAAAAATTCAAGAGGAAGGAACACTTCCAAGCTCATTCTATGAAGCCAGCATCACCCTAATACCAAAACCAGGTAAAGACAACACAATGAAAGAGAATTACAGGCCAATATCCCTCATGAACATAGATGCCAAAATCCTCAACAAAATCTTAGCAAATCGGATCCAGCAGTACATCAGAAAGATCATACACCATGACCAAGTAGGATTTATCCCAGGGATGCAAGGATGGTACAATATCCGCAAATCAATAAACGTGATACATCACATAAACAAATTGAAAGAAAAAAACCACATGGTCATATCAATTGATGCAGAAAAAGCATTTGACAAAATTCAACACCCATTTTTGATAAAAGCTCTCAGCAAGGTGGGAGTAGAAGGATCATACCTCAACATAATAAAAGCCATATATGACAGGCCCACGGCCAACATCATACTCAATGGACAAAAACTAACACCATTTCCCCTAAGAACAGGAACAAGACAGGGATGCCCCCCTCACCACTCCTGTTCAACATAGTACTGGAAGTGTTAGCCATTGCAATTCGGCAAGAAGAAGAAATAAAAGGCATCCAAATTGGAAAAGAGGAAGTAAAACTGTCCTTATTTGCAGACGACATGATATTATACATACAAAACCCTAGAGACTCCATCAAAAAGCTACTGGACTTAATACATGAATTTGGCAATGTAGCAGGATACAAAATTAACCCCAAGAAATCCGAGGCATTTCTATACACCAATAGTGAACTTTCAGAAAGAGAGATTATAAAAACAATCCCGTTTACCATCGCACCAAAAAAATTAAGCTACCTAGGAATAAACTTAACTAAAGAGGTAAAAGACCTCTACTCAGAAAACTACATGACGTTGAAAAAAGATATAGAGGAAGACATAAACAGATGGAAGAACATACCGTGTTCATGGATTGGTAGAATCAACATCATTAAAATGTCCATACTACCCAAAGCAATCTATAAATTCAACGCACTTCCCATTAAAATACCAACGGCATACTTCAGAGATCTAGAACGAACTCTCCAAAAATTCATCTGGAATAAAAAAAGACCCCGAATAGCTGCAGCAATCCTGAAAAAGACCAAAGTAGGTGGGATCTCAATACCAGATATCAAGATGTATTACAAAGCCACTGTTCTCAAAACTGCCTGGTACTGGCACAAGAATAGGCATATAGATCAATGGAATAGAATAGAGAGCCCAGAAATCGGCCCGAACCAATATGCTCAATTAATATTTGACAAAGGAGGCAAGAACATACAATGGAGCCAAGATAGTCTCTTCAATAAATGGTGTTGGGAAAATTGGACAGATATATGCAATAAAATGAAACTAGACCACCAACTTACACCATACACAAAAATAAACGCAAAATGGATAAAGGACTTAAATGTACGACAGGAAACCATAAAAATTCTAGAAGAATCCAAAGGCAACAAAATCTCAGACATATGCCGAAGCAATTTCTTCACTGATACAGCTCCTAGGGCACTTGAAACTAAAGAGAAAATGAACAAATGGGAGTACATCAAAATAAAAAGCTTCTGCACAGCAAAAGAAACCATCAACAAAACAACGAGAAAACCCACTGTGTGGGAAAACATATTTGCCAATGTCATATCTGATAAGGGCCTAATCTCCAAAATTTATAGGGAACTCATACAACTTAACAAAAGGAAGATAAACAATCCAATCAAACAATGGGCAAAGGACCTAAATAGACACCTTTCAAAGGAGGACATTCAGAAAGCCAAGAGACATATGAAAACATGTTCAAAGTCACTAATCATCCGAGAGATGCAAATCAAAACAACAATGAGGTACCATCTCACACCTGTCAGACTGGCTATCATCAACAAATCAACAAACGACAAGTGCTGGAGAGGATGTGGAGAAAAAGGAACACTTGTGCACTGCTGGTGGGAATGCAGACTGGTGCAGCCACTATGGAAGACAGTATGGAGTTTCCTTAAAAAACTGAAAATGGAACTCCCATTTGACCCTGTGATCCCACTTCTAGGAATATATCCCAAGAAACCAGAAACACCAATCAGAAAGGATATATGCACCCCTATGTTCATAGCAGCACAATTCACCATAGCTAAGATCTGGAAACAGCCTAAGTGCCCATCAGTAGATGAATGGATTAGAAAACTGTGGTACATCTACACGATGGAATACTATGCTGCTCTAAAAAGGAAGGAACTCTTACCATTTGCAACGTCATGGATGGAACTGGAGAGCATTATGCTAAGTGAAATAAGCCAGTCAATGAAGGAAAAATACCACATGATCTCACTCATTCATGGATAATAGAGACCATTATAAACTTTTGAACAATAATAGATACAGAGGCAGAGCTGCCTCAAACAGATTGTCAAACTGCAGCAGGAAGGCCGGGGAGGGTTGCGGGGCAGGAGGTAGGGGGGTAAGAGATCAACTAAAGGACTTGTATGCATGCATATAAGCATAACCAGTGGACATAAGACATTGGGGGGTAGGGGAGGCTAGGGGACTGTCTAGGGCGGGGGGATAAAATGGACACATATGTAATACCCTTTGTAATACTTTAAGCAATAAAAAAAAATAAAAAAAAAAATAAAGTTTAAAAATACCATTTACGAAAGCACCAAAAAATAAAATACTTAGATATAAATCTAGAAAATATGTATAGTATCTATGTGTAAAAACCTACAAAAATGATGAAAAAAATAAAAAATGTAAATGAAATGTAAAGATACTCTGTATTCATTGATTGAAAGACTCAATATTTTTAAGATAGCAATTGTTCCCAGCTCAATATATAGGTTTAACACACCTTAATCAAAATCCCAGCAAGTCATTTTTGTAACAACAAGCTGATTCTAAAATTTATATGGAAAGGCAAAGACCTACAATTGTCAATATAATATTAAAGAAGAACAATGTTGGAAGACTCACATACAGCCCAATTTTAAGAATGACTATAGTAAACAGGACATTGTGGTATTGGTGAAAGAATAGACACATAGATTAATGGAACCTAATGGGGAGCTGGGAAATAGACTCATGAAAATATAATCAGTTGATCTTTAACAAAGATGTAAAGGTAATTCAATGGAGACAGGATAGTCTTTTCAATAAAGGGTGTTGAAATAAGTGAACACCCATAAGGAAAAAAACAAAACAAAGAAAAAAAAGCAAAACACAAACAAGATAGAGGTGCATATATATTTCTGAATGAGTGTTTTCACATTCTTCAGAAAAATACACAAAAGTGGAATACTTAGATCTGTCTACTGATGATTGGAAATCCTGCCATTTGCAACAACTTAGATGGATCTTGAGGGTGTTATGCTAAGTAAAATAATTCAGACAAAAAAGACAAAAATCATATTATTTCACTCATATCTGAAATTTAAAAAGATGAAATGAAACAATAAAACAAATATAAAGCAAACTCGTAGATATGGACAACAGACTGGTGGTTACCAGAGGATAAGGGTATGGAGGGAGGGAAAAATGGATAAAATGGGTCAAATGTATGGTGATGGATGGAACCTAGACTTTTGGTGGTAAGCACACTGTACTGTATACAGATATTGAATTATAATTTTTCATACCTGAAACTTATAAGTGTTATAAAACAATGTTACCTCAATTAAAAAAAACTAAAGACAGATGTTACACCATTCACAAAAACTATTTCAGAGTAGATCACAGACCTAAATGTGAAACACAAAAAACTTTACAACTTCTAGAAGTAAGTATAGGGGAAAGCCTTCGGTTTGTGGTGAGATTTTGGATACAATACCAAAAGCATAATTCATGAAAGAAAAAACTAACATGTTATCCTTTCTTAAAATTAAAAATGTGCTCTGTGAAAGACACCGTTAGAGAAATCATAAGGTAAGTCACAGATTAGGGGAAAATATTTGCAAAACACATGTTGGATAGAGAACCTGTATCCAAAATATATAAAGAACTCAAAATGCAAAAATAAGAAAACAAAGCAATTAAAAATGGGTGAAAGATTTGAACAGATGCCTTAATCTACACTAATAATAGAGGGATATGCAAATTGTCCAGGACTCCATCACAGTAACGACCAAACAGCAGGCTGCATGGGGTGACAAGGCTGGCAGGAGGGGGTTAGTGAGGGACGACCAAACAACTGAACAGCAGGCTGTGTGGAGCAACCAGGCTGGCAGAGGGGGCAGTTGGAGGCAACCAGGCCAGCAAGCAGGGCAGTAAGGGGCCACCAGGCCAGCGGGGAGGCACAGTTTGGGGCAACCAGGCTGGCAGGGGGTGCTGTTGGGGGCGACCAGGCTGGCAGATAGAGACGAGTAGGGGTGATCACGATGGCAGGCAGGTGAGCAGTTAGGAGCCAGTGGTCCTGGATTGTGAGAGGGATGTCCAACTGCTGGTTTTGGCTTAAACCGTCAGTTGACAATCCCTGAGGGGTCCCAGATTAGAGAGAGTGCAGGCTGGGCTGAGGGGAGCCCCCCATGCACCAATTTTGTGCACTGGGACTCTAGTTAAAGAAGATGTACAGATGGCAAATAAGCATATAAAATATGTTCAATATCATTTATCATTAATGAGTTGCAAATTAAACCAACACTACATACTTATCAGAATGGCTAATTTTTTTAAAAAAACTGACAATATCAAATGCTGGTGAAGATGTGGAGCAAGAAGAATTCTTAGTCATTGTTGCTGATACAGCCACTTCAGAAGACAATTTGGGTAGTTTCTCAAAAAAACTAACCATTGTATTAACATATAATCCAGTGATTGCACTCTACGCATGAACTGAACTGACTTGAAAACTTATGCTCACACAAAAACTTGCACACAAATTTTTATAGCAGCTTTATTCATAATTTCCTTAAACTGGAAACAATAAAGAGGTTCTTCAATAGGTGAAGGAATAAACAAACTGGTATATCCAGACAATGGAATATTATTTACAGCTAAAAAGAAATGAGCTATGAAGCTACAGAAAGACATGGGTGAATCCTAAATGCATACTGCTAAGTGAAAGGAGCCAGTCTGAAAAGGCTACATAATGGTATATGATTCCAACTATATAACATTCTGGAAAAAGCAAAGGAAGTAATAGTCTTAGAGTAAAAATATCAGTGGTTGCCAGTGGTTCAAAGGGAGAAGGTAAGGGCTGAATAGATGAAGCACACAGGATTTTCAGGTGGTAAAAATATCTGTATGGTATGTCATGATGGATACATAATTCTGCATTTTTCTAAACCAATAGAACTTTATAGCACAAAGAGGGAACCTTAATGTATACAAATTTTTTAAAAATCATTTGGGAGATGGGGATCCCAGGATGGAATGTTGAAAGGGAAGTACAATGAAAGGGAAAACTTGGACTTGCTTTATCATAGATAAAAATATTTTATACATTTTTCAGAATAAAAGGTGTGTGCTAGAACCCCTATTCAAAATAGATAACAATGGATGTAGCATAAACTCAGCAATCAGAATGGACAAGGGCCCTGAATAGCTAATTTGGCCTGAGGCAGGATTACTCGCCTAACAATCAGGCCTAGCACAAGGATAGAGATGCCAAACAAAGCAACTGATTTATTTTTGCTCCAATGTTCAGAAACACATCCATGGGTATGTGGTAATCTGGTATTTAATGAAGGTGGCCTTTCAAATCAGTAGGGAAATAATGGTCTATTAAATAAAAGGTATTGAGGCAATTGGTTCCTTTTAGGAAAAAAATAGATCTTTTTGTTACACCACTGAAAAACTTGGTTATAGACTAATTAAAAGCATAAATGCAAAATATAAGGTATGAAGTTATTATAAAAATATTGAAAAAATATGATTACAATATTGATGTAGATAAAATCTTCTCTTAAACCACAAAAAGCAAAAGCTCTAAATGAAATGATAGATTTGCTGGCATCAGGATTCTGAAATGTCTTTATGACAATAGGCACCACAAAGTTTAAAGACAAGTGATAGACTGAAAAGAATGATTGGCAACATTTATCAATGGTGGTTTTCTTTCTGTTTCTCCATCATCCCTTCCCTGTTTTTTGCAGTAGGACATCTACAGTTGCTATTCCTGGTGTCTGAAATGCTACTTCTGTCCCCAAACCCTCCTGAGGCCTGAATGATTCAAATTTCACCTCCTCAGAGAGGCCTACTCAGACAAACCAATCCAAAGAAGTCATACTCTATCTTTCACAATCCATGTTGTCATCCTCTTCCCGTTTCCTCAGAGCACTTAACACTTATCAGAAAGCAGTGTCTATGTGTACTGGTTCACTTGTTCTCGATCTAGGATGTGTGCTCCAGGAGAGTAAGGACTTGGCTTGTCTTGTTGCCTGCTGCATCCTCAGCACCCAGCACAATGCCTTGATCAATAAATGTTTGTTGAAAAAATTAATGTATGAATCTATAATTTATAAGGAACTCCTAGAAATGAATGCTTAAAACGGCAAACCACCCAGAAGAAAAATAGGCAAAGGATATGTAATCAGGAAATGTATAGAAGAGGAACTACAAATATGTCCAATAACATGTTAAAAGGCATTCAATCTCACCACCAATTAGGTAAATAAAATATAAACAGCATTTTTATTAATGTATATAGTTTGGAAGATTTATAACAAAAAACAGACTTGAACAAATTTTATTTTTGCTCCAATGCTCAAGCCTATAAGTAACAACAAAAACAGAAGATCCCTGCTCTAGTACTTTCTACACACAATTCCTACTCCTTAGCAGTAAATATTTCATCCCTTATAGCTGAAAAATGTTTCTCTCCAGACTTCTAAATTATAATGTACTGCTATATCTTGATTTTTCAGGTTTAGAAAACTGCCTTCCCATTCTAGAAGACAAGGCTTTCATTCCTTCTTATCCACCTGACTCCACACAATCACTTACCTTCTTCTGTTGATCTGCTGCAGCTCTAGCAATAGTCAGTGTTGACATTAGTATAACTATGAGCCCAAAGGTGTCTTCTGAGTACATTCCCTTCCTTGAATAATTTTTATGTTCCCTAGAATTAATGATTGTCTCAATTTTTGCATGTGTACCTCTAATTCATCGACAAACTACCTGCCAGAAAAATAAATCTCATCTCAATCTGTCCAAACATCTTGTCTTTGGAAACACCTCCCCTGGGACCCTCCACGATCCATTCCAACTGGCCTGTTTGGGCATCTGGATTGCTGCTTGGCTGCCTGTAGTCCAGGGACTTCCTTTTCACCACCATTCAAAGGATCACCTCCACCTCCCTCTTACATTAGTTTCCCTATCTCCTCAGTTCCAGATCTGCCTCCATTTAATTTTCCTTGTATTGAATCAGATCTTCCAGCAGCTTCCTAAGAAGGTGTGCATGCAAAGTATATGCTTTGACAACTTGTTAGTCTGAGCATGCCTGTTTTATCTTCACACTTGATTGATAGCTTGAGTACAAATTTCTAAGTTGGGAATTATTTTTCTAAAAAATTTGAAGACATTTATCCATTATCTTCTAGGTTCCATTGCATGGTAGAGGAGTTTTATACTGTTCTAATCCTTGAGACTTGGGATGCACCTTTTTTTTCTTTCTGGAAACTTTTAGGATCTCTTTGTCAACTATACTAAAGTTTCACAAAGATATGCCTTGTTATTGGTCTCTTTGTATCTATTGTGCTGGATAACTGATGTGCCCTCTCAATTCAGAAATTTATATCTTTCCATTCTGAGAAATGCAATTAAACTATTTCATTAATAGTTTCTTATTCTCTCTTGTCTCTGATCTTTCTTTTGTGCACTCCTTTTATTCAGATATTTGGCCGCTTGGAGAGTTCTAATTTTCTCTATTTTTCTTTTCTTTGCCTTTTTATCTACTTGCTGTCAACTTTATCTTCCTAACCATTTATTTACTGTTTTATGTTCCAATATTGATAATATTAAAGCTCTCTTTCTTCTTTGACTGCTTCCTGTTGTTGTTTTTTTCCCCTCATGAATTCTGATAGATTCTCATATTGCCAAAATATTTGCTACCCCTGTCTATTGGGCCTGTCCATGCAGTTGAATTATAATTCCTGCACTGTTGACATCAGATTGAGACATGTAACTTATTTTGGTCAATGCAATGAGAGTGGAAATGATATGTCCCACTTTTGAGCATAAGCTTTGTGAGTCACTATATGATTCCACCATCTTATTTTTCCTTGTGCTATGAACCTGCTGATACCCTAGATAACAGCTTCTACTTCAGCTCAGATCCTGGAGTGAAGAAAACAAGAGCAGAACTTGACATGAGCAAATGACAACCCTTTGCTGTTGCAAGCCACTGAGATGTTATGGTTATTTATGTTTAGTTTTCTCCTGCTCTCTACATTGTGTCTATTTCCTCTTAGTTAATTTTTATGTTTGTTTTGGTTTCTGTCTTTTACATTACTAGATTTTGTCAAATGTCTGGTGATCCTTGGTTGTTAGCTAACTTTTAAGAGCAGGAGATTAAAAAGCATACTGGAAGTATGTGTGCAGAGTATAGGGTTTTTCAGCTGGTCATAGTAGAGTTCTCTGGGCTTTTAGAGAACATCCAAATATAAGACTCCCCAGAAAGAAAACCTCCAATCTTCTGTAGGGGAAGGGAGATGATACAGTATCATGGCTTCCAGTGTTTTTGGAACTGAGGAAAGAACGCGGGAGGGCTTGTAGCTCAGTATATAGATTATCACCTTGTTCTGCCTTCAGCTGAGGCTGGCATTTCCGTATCCACCTCTGGTATTCTACCAATAGGAAATAAGGCACTTGGAAGTTTTCATATTCAGACTTTCAGTCAATCCACTTGTTTTTAGCCCAAATATACTTCTAATTCCAGAGGTATCATTCCTGAACATTTCTGAGGTTTTATGGAATAAATTGGTCTACTTCTGTGCTTCCCCCACTGCCAGCTTGGGTTCCCCCTCTCCCTGGTCCTCTTCCACTATTTTCCAGCTTCCAACATTCTGTTGCAGTTGTCTGTCTCCTCTGTTATCTTTTAGTCCTTTAACTTAATATTGTTGTTTTTTCCAAAATATTTTTACTGTCAATTTAGTAAGACCTATGGAGGAAGCAACATTAAATGCATTTATTCAATCTGCCATATTTAACTAGAAATCCTGACTGACCAATGAATAGGAAAGTGTAAAATAAAACAATAGTGAGATACAGTTTCTTAATATATTACTGGCAATATGCTTGATAAATCTTTGTAAGATCTGCCCCAGATCACATTAATAATGGCTCATGGCGTATCAGTAGATAACATTAAAGGAAAATGGTGTGCCAGTGGTTTGTTGGAGACCAATCTGCTCTTCTGTCAAGTAAGAGGAATGGCGAGGCTTCCATAACAGACTGCAGAAATTAGGGTGATAGTGTCTTCAGAAAATCAGGTTGTTACTAAGAAAAGAAGTTAGAAATCAGCTGACAGTAGTATGGGTATTCCCTTGTAGGTAACTTTTGCAGGCCAGAAGAGAGTGGCAAGAAATATTCAAAGTGATGAATACCAAGAACCTACAACCAAGATTACTTTATCCAGCAAAGCTATCATTCAGAATTGAAGGTCAGATAAAGAGCTTCACAGATAAGGAAAAGCTAAAGGAGTTCATCACCACCAAACCAGTATTATATGAAATGCTGAAAGGTATCCTTTAAGAAGAGGGAGAAGAAGAAAAAGGTAAAGATACAAATTATGAACAACAAATACGCATCTATCAACAAGTGAATCTAAGAATCAAGTGAATAAATAATCTGATGAAAAGAATGAACTGGTGATTATAATAGAATCAGGGACATAGAAAGGGAATGGACTGACTATTCTTGGGGGGAAAAGGAGTGTGGGAGATGCGGGAAGAGACTGGACAAAAATCGTGCACCTATGGATGAGGACAGTGGGTGGGGAGTGAGGGCGGAGGGTGGGGTGGGAACTGGGAGGAGGGGAGTTATGGGGGGGAAAAAAGAGGAACAAATGTAATAATCTGAACAATAAAGATTTAATTTAAAAAATTACCAAAAAAAAGAAAAAGAAAAGAAGTTAGAGGTAGTTTCAAGATTAAAGGGAGTTTCCACTGAAATGAGTGAGGGTTTCAAAGGAACAAAAGGGCTGGTGGAGAGTCTGGAGAGGACTCATCAGGAGGGAGGACAGAAAAGTTAGGAAGGCTTATTGTTGAATGGGAATGAGACTCCTGGGGAGGTAGGAGGCTTGTTTCTGGAGGGCAGGGGTGATGAGAGTGGAGGAAAAAGAGGCAGAGTTCAAAGTTGTTGCTTTTGGTTCTCCTTCTGGACTCTCTCTGTCCCTAAATTCTGTCACTGAGTCAGGAACTTACTAGTAAGTCAATCCATTTCCCTAGACTTGCTTCCCTATTCCTATGATGGGATCATCCTGCCCAACAGCAAGGTAAGGTAGCCAGTTCTCTTCCTCCCCTACCTGCTTTCACATTTCCTCTTCGAATGCATCTCACCTCCCCTCCCCTTTGTTAACCTTGTGTTGCCTTTTCTATACTTCAACATACCCAATACCCTCTGGCCCAGGACTGTAGCACTAGATGTTTCCTCTGCTTGGAATGTTCTTTCTGGAACTATTCATATGGCTGTCACTTCACCTTCTTGAGGTGTTTACTTTAATACCACTTTTGCAGAGAGGCCTTCCCTGACCACCTATTTTAAATTACACCATCCCACCCTCACACTGGCTCTTCCCATTTGTTGTTTTATTTTTCTTGGGAGCACATATTGCAATCCAATAGACTGTCTATATTATCTATCTTCTTTATTGTCTGTCTGCCTTCACTGAAACATAAACTCACTGAGTGCAAAAATTTTTGTCTACTTTGTTCACTGCTATGTAGTTGTTACTTAGTGCAGACACATTGGAGGAGCTCCATAAATGTTTGTCGAATGAGTGAGTGAGTGAATGAATGAATAAATGAACATGGAAGGTCATTTTGGCCAGTGGTTTAAAACTTTGTCTGATTCCACTAGGCCCTTTTGTTGCCCTTCTCTCCTGTCTGGCATCTTGGCAGGGATAACATGGTTGGGGTGGAACACTGGGCCTGCTCCTGAGTAAAGAGGTCACTCATGCCAGGGAACTCTTCATTGGAAGGCCCAGAGGACTCATGCAGACAATCGTTTTCCTGCTGGAGGGCTCTGAATCTTTGAGGCTATTTTTTTCTTATGGAAATAGTTTTAATGCTGGTTTTCTTCTAATTATAAAAATAATAAATGTTCATAGTCAATACATTTCAGGTGCCCCATAAATAGGAATGAATTCCTCTCCCCTTCCCTGATCATTTAAGGCCTAATCTCCCAAAACCCTGCCTACCTGCAGTGTGGTGTGGCAAACTGCTTTGACTCCCTTAATAGCTGTATCAGGAATCTCTTTCCATATCAATGCCTAAAGAGTGACATCATTGTTTTTCATGGCTGCTGTGTATGAATATGTCATAATTCATTTAAGCAGGCCCCTATTTTCCCTATAAAGAACAGCCTGGAAAGGAACATCCCGGTATATACATCTTTGCTCTCTTGACCCATTATTTCCTTCAAATGAATTCCCAGAAGTGGACTTGCTGGGTCACAAGGGCTTCCCTTTGGAAGTCTCCTAATACTGTTGTCCAAAGATGGGAGTACTCCAATTCCAAAGGGATTGGAGCAACCCTCTTCCCTGTGTTTCCCCCCACACAACTCCCTAGCCTCACCTACACTCCATCCACTAATGGAGGCCACAGAGGACAGTGGTAAATCCTCACAACATACATGTTATTATGTACCATACACTGTTTGGGACACTTCCCACAATTTAACTCCTTTAATCCTCATAAGAATTTTAGGAGGTACATACTATTATTAGCTCCACTTTACAGAGGAGGAAACTGAGGCTAAGAGAGGTGAAGCAACTTGCCCAAGGTTACACAGTTGGCAGGGAACAGGTGGGAGATTCAAAGCCAGTAGTGACAGATCAGAGCTTAGACTCTTAATCCCTCACTTTGCTACATTGCCTCCAAAACCAGGGCTTTAGAGTGAGGTGGGCCTGGGTTTGAATATGGCTCTGCAACTTCCTAGCTGCATGATGTTAGAGCAATCGCTACACCTCTCTGAGCCTCGGCTTCTTCTGTGTAAACCAGGTGTGATCACTCCTACCTTACCGGTTAGCAGGAGGTGTCAAGGTGGTAATGTATAGCAACAGTCACAGCAAGGAGTCCAAGGTGCTTCCCAAAAGTGAGTTTCCCACCTTCCCCACTTCCTGACCTCTCACACCTCCTCTCCGGAACCCCATGACTAGAAATCCATGGGAAAGGGAAAGCAAGCTTTCTTCTTCCCCTGAGATTTCCAAGCCTGTATTCCTGGCTTTCTCACACCACCTCCTCCACAGGCCAGAGCCTAGAAAGTATGCATTGCAGAAACTGCCCCGACACTCAGCCAGATAACCCCACTGTGGTAGACAGTGGGACAAGCCAGCTCACACCCCTGCCCAGCCTCCTGTGCTGGAGGTGGGGCAGGAGAATGGTTGGCTCCCCTCTTCCTGCTCCCACCTTCCCTGCTCCTTAGTCCATGGGCCCAGCTTGCCTCAGATTCCGGGCCTCTGAAATCATTGCTCCAGCCCACTGGACTGGGCCCCTGGCCAGCTCCTCCAGCCCCAGGCTTGTCGGCAGAGTCTTCGCCTTTGCTCCCGGAAGACTAATCACTGTCCTGTCAGCTTGGCCCTCTGCCCCTGTATTATTGTACAGAAATAGCTCAGGCCCAGCTTCCCCCTCTTTTTGGCCCACCCTGGTCTGAGCTTCTTCACTGCCGGACCCATTGCTTCTTCCTCCCCTCTCCTCTCCTCTCCTCTCCTCTCCTCTCCTCTCCTCTCCTCTCCTCTCCTCTCCTCTCCTCTCCTCTCCACTCTCATCATGGCTGAGATTTTACCTCTACCTCCTGCAGCCAGGCACAAACTAGATCAAGTCTCCAAGGCAAAAGAGCAGCCTCCCAACACTAATCGGGCACCACTCCCACCCCCAGGGCTGCCCAGGAGGAGAGATTTGATGTGGTGGGCAGAGTGCTTTTCTGACTCTGGCCTAAGCACCGAGCCCTTGCTCTTGGGTGTAGGAAGCAGGAGCTTCTTTTTTCTCATGGTGCAGTGCCTTACACTCAACAATCCTTCCTCTGCACAGAGCAGGCTCTCTGGAGGGTTATGGCCACAGTCAGCAGTGGGGACTTGCAGGGAACTGTGGTGTCTGTGGTCCCACAAGAGATCCGAATGAGGACACAGTGGCTGGCAAGGAGTGCAGGGGCAGGCAATGCCAGGCAGTTCAGGAGGCAGGTGAGGAGCTGGCCGCAGGACATCAAACAGATTGTCAAACTGCAGCAGGAAGGCCGGGGAGGGTTGAGGGGCAGGAGGGAGGGGGGCAAGAGATCAACCAAAGGACTTGTATGCATGCATATAAGCATAAACAATGGACATAGACACTGGGGGATAGGGGAGGCTAGGGGACTGTCAAGGGCGGGGGGGGGGCACATATGTAATACCCTTTGTAATACTTTAAGCAATTAAAAAAAAAAGAATGGAGGCTGGACTGGAGTCCTTGAGAGGACCAGCAAAAGCAAGGCAGAGCCCAGTCCTCAGGGCTTCAGAGGACTGGACAAGTCACAAAGGCACTGGAAAGACCAGCTAGGGACTACAGCAGGGGTGGTAAGGTTGGGACTGGGGCACTGTTACCAACCAGAGTCCAGAAGCAGGACAGAGATCAGGACCAGAGCCAAGGTTCACTCCTACTAGCCTTGATTCTCCCAGTCCAGCCAAGCTGTGGTGCTGGCCACAGTAGGACAGCACTCACCAGGAGCTCTTGGGACTCATGAAGCAGCTCCCATAGTCAGGCTTAGTTGAAGTCCTACAATGAGGAGCTGAGTTGGGGGTATTGGGGAAGAGGTGCTTCATATCCAAACTTGCTGGAGTGGTCCTAGTGCCCCATTTTATAGATGAGGAGACTGAGGCTTGGAGGGATGAAATGGCTTGCCCAAGGTACCACATATAGATAGTGAGTGGCAAGGCTGGGCTTCCTGGAGCTCTGCCCTGTTCCTCTCTCCCTCTTGACTAGGTCCTCTGAGGGAGTCACCTACCAGCCCCAGAGCAGGAGATTAAGTGGATAACTGTAGAACAAAACAACCTTAGTTCAAATCTGGTCTCTGCCACTGATGGTATGACTTTGGGCAAGCTCTTAAAAGTCCCTATGCCTGTTTCCTCATTTTAAAAACAGATATAGTGATAGTACCTACGCCCATAGGCTTTTGTGAGGAATTTTGAGAAATGGGGCTTGGGGACTTTGGGGAGACATCTCCACTCCTCAAACCTGCCCCAAGTGTGGGTGAGGAAATACATTGTTTCCCCCAATCCTTCTAGTAATTTCTCAAATTCATCATTCCTTGCTAACAAGAAGGAGCCAGACCACAGTGGTTTGGAGCCAGGTCAGACCCTCACTGCAGCTTTGGGGGGCTTTTCCCAAGTCTGTAGCATGATCCTCCTTCCATAAGACACCCCGCCTCCACAATCCCCCACTCTGCTCTAGATCTTCAAGCCAAAACACTTCCCCTCCTGGATCCCCCAGCCCCAGGCCTTGCATCTCTATCTACATCTGGCAGATAGAGGCCCCTTGCCCCAGCCTCCATAACCTCTATGTATCCAGCAAAGAAGGAGGAGAAAAACAGGAAGGAGGGAAGGCGGGGTGGGAAGAGGGGAAAGAAAGGGGAGAGCAGTCTCAGTAACAGGGGTGCCCATCTTCTCTTTCCCTTCCCCTGAAAGCAGCCAGGGAACTTTGATATTTTGTGACTCTGGGCTTCCAGGTACATCTCCCTTAACCAAAATGGGCATATGTTCCTGGATTGGTTTGAATTCCAGCTCTGCTTCTTCCTAGCTGTGTGCACTGGGCAGGGAACTCAACTTTTCGGAGCCTGAGTTTCCTCATTTCTAAAATGGGCATACTAATAGTATGTAGTTTATTGGCTGACTGCAATGATACATGCTAAGTGTCCAGCACAGTTCCTGTGCCCAGAAAGACTTGGTAAAACATAACTATTGTTACTGTTGTTGTTGCTGTTACCAAGCATTCTGGAATCTGTAACTGCTAATATGTTTTTCGACAAAAGATGATTATGAAGAGTAGTGGGCAGTGCCCCATGGGCTCTCTCTGCCCTGTACTAGTACATTAAAGGATACCTGACTCAAGAGACCTTCATATGCCTCTAGCCTGAGTAGCACGGAGATAGGGTCCTGCATCAGACATCAGCCAAGGGACTTTGGCCCCTTCCTCTTTAGGGCTAGGGGGCCTGTGTCCCTCGGCTAAGCAACCTTGGCTCCTGCCCAGTTGCCCCTCCTTGAAGTTCATGAGCCTTGGCTTGGCACAGCCCTGCACAGTGCAGCCCCACACTCCAGAGAACCAGGTGGTGATGGTGGCTAATCCATGTTCTGTTGACTGACACAGGAAATAAGGAAGTACCTAGGGGACTGCTCTATGAGGGAGACCCACAGGGGGCTTGCTTCGAAGCCCTTCCATTTCCCTCCAGCCTTGAGAGGAGTGGATGAGTTTGCAGTAGAAACCAGTCTGCTCTCCACAGCCCAGGCACACCACCTCTTTTGCTTTCATCTGAGATTCGTCAGGACTCTTTGACCACATTTTGGCTTATTTCTCAGCCTCTGTAGATAAGTTTCTCCCTGTCTCTTTATTATTTCAGGGCTAGAATGTCCTCCCATACTGTGCAGCCCACTGGGCTCTGAGGTCCTGGAGGGTCAGGCCCAGGCTGACCTAGGTCTGTGGGCCATGACCTTGATTCAGGGTCTGGCATGCAGAGGGCTTCTTCTCATTCTCTCCCTTGCCCACGCACCTTCAAGTTCTGGTTACTCTACTTTGAGAGCATATCCAAGAGCCCTGCCACTACCTTCCCTCAGCTGAGTCACTGTGGGAGCCCCTGCCTAGTCTCTTGGCTTTTCCTTGCCCTCCTAGGTAACTTATTCTCAGTTCAGCAGCCCAAAGGATGCCTTGACATGGTTCAGTCAGATCATGTCCCTTTCCTGCCTCCAAATCCTGTACTGCAAGCATGTCAAACTCAAAGACTAACACAGGCCAAATAAACAAGGTTTAAGTTTATGTGGGCTGAAAAAAAACAAAAGCTTCAATTTTCATAGAAACGTATGTTTATTTCGATAAAGACATGCTGAATACAAAGGGCTGAAATAAATGATTAATCATTAACATAAAATAATAGAACATTTTAATAATTTTTCTTGAACATTAACTTACCAGACACTGAATGACTGCACAAATTAATAAGTGAAACTCAAATAAACCTATTTTTCTTGTTCTCAAAAAGTGAAATATTTCCTCTTGTGCACACCAAACAAGTCAGAAGACTAATGACGTGGCAATCGGCTGCTAAAATATTCACTGCCAGTATTAGTGGAGAGAAATGGTGCGCCTGCGGGTAAGGTGCATAAGGCATGTAAGACACGTAAGGAAAATGAATGCAACACGATTATAGTAATTAGTCATTAGCGAACGTAGTTCGTTATTAATAATTACGTATAACAGGATATTGTAAAAATTGTTACGAAATTTTTATTAAAACGTTCTTACATACTGTTATATTGGCTGGGCCACAAAAATATTCATTGTGGGCAGCATGCAGCCCCATGGGTTGCGAGTTTGACATGCTTGCTGTATTGGCTCCCATCTCACTCAGAACAAAAGCTTAAAAAAAAAAAGCTGTGGTACATTTACACCATAGAATACTATGTGGCGGTAAAAAAGAAGGAACTCTTACCCTTTGAGACATCATGGAGGGACCTGGAGAGTATCATGCTAAGTGAAAGAAGCCAGTCAGAGAAAGATAAATATCACATGATCTCACCCATATGTAGAATCTAATGAACAAAATAGATCCAGAGACATAGAACCATGGAACAGACTGACGAATTCAAGAGGGAAGGCGGGGGTGGGGGCTGAGAGATTAACTGGGGGAACTTGTATATAGTCTATGGACACAGACAATAGTGTGGTGATGGCTTGTGAGAGGCGGATGCAGGCTGGAGGGCGTCAATGGGGCAAAACAAAGGGGACATCTGTAATACTTTCAACAATAAAGATAATTTTTTAAAAAATAAAGTGCTTAGAATAACCCCACTCTCCTCATATTTCTCTGTCCTGCCAGATCTGCCTCCTTGCTGCCCAAAAAGCACACAGCATGTCCCCTCCTCAGGGCCTATGCATCTGCACTTGCCTTCCCTGAAATTTTCTTCCCCATATACCTGCAGCACCCCTCACCTCCTGCAGTCCTTTGATAAAGTGGCAACTTCTCGGTGAGATCCCTGACTACCTTCATTAAAATTGCTCTTCACCATCGTACCCCATGGCCCTTGCCTGCCTTACTTTTGTCCTTTGTCCTTTTCACTCTCTGGCTATTCTACTTAAAGAATTTGTTTATCATCTGTCTCCCCTGACTAGGAGGTCAGTTCCATGAGGGCAGGGATTTGTCTATGTGTTTGCGACTGAGCTACCAGTGCCTGGCACAGTGCCTCACACATAGAAACCCTTCAAAGAATAGCTCAGGTGACTGGAGCCTGGCTTGCAGCAGGGAAGCCAGGTAGGCTTTGAGCTCCGACCTTGGCACCCAGCCCCTAACTGCCCCTGCTGCCCCTTTCTGTGGCTAAACAAAACCCCTTTTTGGCCCCTTTATGGAGAGTTCCATGGCAGGATGGCACTTTAAAGGGCTCTGGCCTCTAAGCAGGATCCCAATCCACAGCTGTCTCAATTATCTGGCCCACACCTACAGCAGGAGGGGAACAGTTTTCTATCCAAGGAAACTGTCTGCACCTAATATTGTTCTTGACCTTCCCTAGTCCTCTCAGACAACAGCAAAGTCTCCAACGGCCCTTTGGAGTTGATGCCACCACCCCCACCTTGATTACAGTTTAAAGGGCAGGGCAGAAATCCCTGGCTGCAGGACCTCTTCTCACATGACTGGCAAGCACTGTCTGGCCAAGCCAGGGACCAAAATTACTGCCCAGTGTTGGAATGAGGTCCCTGCCTACTTGCCAGGTGGGTCCATGAGCACTGAGAGAGGCAGGGATGGAGGAAAGGAGAGAGGAGAAGGTCAAAAGGAGGAAGAAGAAAGAGAAGGAAGATAACGAAGAAAGGGGGAACATATTCAGAGGAAGCAGAGGCAACTATTCATGGAATGCCAGAACCTACAATGCCAGTGGTTTGCAAACTCCATTCCTTGTAGACTACAAAGTGTCTCCAGGGCTTCTGGGGCACAAGTGGGAATAGAGTGGGTGGGACTGTCGAGTTCCATTGCCTCTAACCACAACAAAGCCTCTATTGCCTAACAAGATAGGAAGGACATGAGGAAGGAAAGAAAAGGAAGGAAGGAAGGAAGGAAGGAAGGAAGGAAGGAAGGAAGGAAGGAAGGAAGGAAGGGAGGGAAGCTTAGGGGAGAAGAGGGAAAGGCAGAATAAGAGAGGGGAGAGGGGAGGGGAGATTAATGGAGGGAGGATTTGGGGTGTGTGAGCTTTACTACTGCCCTCAAACAGGAAAATGAGTGAGGGGCTGGAGAGAGAGGGCTCCCCTCCCCTCCTTTACCAGCCCTTGCCTTTCCTAAGGGACTGTGGGCAGCCAGAGAGACAGGAGAAAAGCCAGAAGGTGCACTGCTTCTCCTGGGGAGGCTTTGGGGGATGTTTGCTGGAGAAGGAAGCTTTACCTGGTTTTCTGAGGAGTTCCACAGGATCTTTGGAGGTGCTTCTAGGGTTCCACAAAAATGAAGTATTTTATACCAAACAATGACGATGCAAACAGTCTGAGGAACTTACCAAATTTTCTTACTCTCTTTAACTTGTTAGAGTCCTAATTAAGAACTATGCTTTTTAAAAGGGAAGGAAGAATGAAGAAAGCTTGTCAGCTACATTTGTGGCCCAGCACACTCATTGACTAGCTCAGGAGAGGCAGCACCAAGGCTGCAGCAGACCCCACTCCCTCCACTGCCCCTGCCTATACCTTGGGCCCAAGTATTTGTGCCTAGGGAAGTGGCTTTGAGAAAATACAGCAGCTCTTTCCAAGGCTTTGGGGACGGGGAGCTGGGCATTGGACTTGGCACTCTGTCAAGTCCTGCAGAGGGCGAGGCCTGTGTGGGTTTGGCTGGAGATGGGGGTGGGGGTAAGGAGGGCTGGGGTGGGGGAGGATACTGGATGAGTGGGGGCTGGCTGGAGTAGGGGTTGAGGAATCCAGACTGGCCCTAGAAGGGAGGTTCCTCAGCCTAGTGGTTGGTGCTCAGCTGGCCAGCAGGCCTGGCCCCTCCAGTGTTGCCATAGTGCTCTGTGGGTCTTCCCAGCAGCCTGCCAGGAGGAATGTGGCCTGGATGGTTTCCCAAGGAATGTAATCAAGATGTAAATGGGGGGCCAGGAGGAGCTGGTTGATAGGGTTGTCACCTCCTTGGGCCTATGTGGAGTGAGAGAGAGAGCTGGGACTGGCCTGACCAGGAAAATCTCCTGGTTGGGCTCTGCTCTGAGGCTGAGTGGCTATAGTGCCAGCATCCTCTCCACAGGTCTTGTGAGACGCCTAGAAGCAAGTCCAGGGGTCCTTCACTGGCCCTCCAGCCCAACCCTTTCCCTGCACCCAGTGGGGCAGATCCCTCCCTAGATGTGGGAAGTGGGCTGGGGACATCTGGCAGAGGTTGGCAGGGGCTTTATTAGTGGAGTTCAAAGGAAAGATCCCAGGAGACTCAATTCTCACAAGTCCCAGAGGTGCAGGCAGAGGGCGCCCCAACCAGGACTGCCAGCTTGAGTTCCTCTACCTATGTCTTCTGAGACCAAAGACTGGACCATGGTGTTGGCTGAGGTGCAGTCCTCTGTCCCCTCTGAGAGTGGCACTACATCAACTCCAGCTCTTCCTGCTCCCATAGCAAGCACCACTCCTGGATGAAGCTTTAAGAACCACCTTGACCCTGAGATGTCAGTGACCAAGACACCTGCTTTCCCTTCACCCCCAGGCTCTGGGTTGACAGGGTTCCAGGGTCAAATGGCAGTTTATGCAGCAGGGATTTTCTAGGACAATTTCAAATCCAATGTGTGGTCCTGTTAGCACCACAAAAAACATCAAAGTGAGCCTTGATTGTCAAGATTTGGATAATTCAAATATTGAAGGCCTTTCTGGCACCCCTGAACTCACTCTGTGGAGATCCCATCTGAGTCACTTCTATATTTCAGTGTATATCCTGTCACTCACTAGGCTTTATGGCCCTCTCCCCAAAGTCAAGCTTTTCCCCCTCTCAGACAATGTTTTTTGGTTATTTTTTCAACTGAGGAGCTGATTAGAAGCTGGTTGCCCTTGAGGCCTTTTCTAGCTATGACACTCCCTGTGAGACATCACATGAGGCTTCCCAGGCATGGGCCCTCTGCCTCCTCATGCTTTCTTCTCCATCAGATCATTGATTGGAACCATCAACACAGTGACCAGACAGATGTTGACTGAAGTCCTGCCCACTGATTCCTAGATCGGGGACTGCGGGAAAGTCAATTTTTCTGCGGGGAAGCATCACTTCCTCAACTCTAGGACAAAGCCGCGGAAGCTGTCTTGAGTGGTTTTGAGAATGAAATGAGACACTGCCATGGGGGCAGTGTCTGAATCATTGCCTGGCCCAGAGCAGGGGCCCAGGAAATGTGTGTGGGGAGAAGAGGCTGCTCCCTATCGCTGAGCACTCTGGTCACCATGGAGGTAGGATCTTAGGGCACTACCTCCCACTCTCCTGAGGAGCAGGGCAGCTCTGCACCAGGACTCAAAAACTATAAAGGCAGAGAGGACCTCCCTGGCAGCAGAGTCCTAGACCCTGCCATCAGGTGGCCTCTAGCCAGTGTCCACAGCCCTTCCTTACCCGGCCTGGGACCAAAAAGGAAATGGCTGGCTCTGGGTCTCAGATTCCTGGCCCTCTCATTTTGCTCTGCATGCAGACTGGCCCATGGTTTGGCGGGAGCCTACGTTGGAATATTTGTTCAGCCGCACCATCTCATCACCAGTGTGGGCACAAGCAAAGAAGGGCCCAGAGAGGACCAAGGGCACCACCCATTTGCAGACATTGACTCTTTTCCTCCTACTTCCTTCTTTCTCTCTGGCTCTCATTCCCCCACCTCTCCCCTTTCTTATTCTACCTCTCCCATCTGTCGTTCTTCTCTGTGCTCTGCTTCCCTCTCTGCATGATCTCTACGCCCATGTCTCTGTCTCGACTATGGTCTGATTGGGTTTTCTTCAGCCTCTGGTCTTCCTTGTGTGGCTCTGGCCTTTAATATATATATATATATATATATATATATATATATATATATATATATATTTGATTTTTTACAGAGAGGAAGGGAGAGGGATAGAGAGTTAGAGTTAGAAACATCGATGAGAGAGAAACATCGATCAGCTACCTCCTGCACTCCCCCTACTGGGGATGTGCCCCCAACCAAGGTACATGCCCTTGACCAGAATCGAATCTGGGACCTTTCAGTCTGCAAGTCGATGCTCTATCCACTGAGCCAAACCGGTTAGGGCTGGCCTTCTTTTTTCTTTCTTTCTTTCTTTTTTTTTTTGAGTGATTGTGTGGGAAGTAGAGCCAGTCCTGCCCAGGGTAGCAGTACAGTGCCAGTGCCAGACTCTGGGCTGTAGTCTGGAACAGCATATGTCTTAGTGGCCCTCAGACTCCAAAGGATGGCATGAGAAAAAGAAACACAGTTTTCTTCCTGGTATGGAGTCTGTATTCCAGAAACATGAGTTCTATTCCTACCTTCCTTCCTTTTCTGGTAATTTGGCCCCTGAACCAGGATCAACCTTGGTAAAGTCTGAGGACCCACCTTTAGTAAAAAATCTCAACTCTGAGCCAAGATGGGGATCACAGGTCCCTTGCTATCTCCCCACTAAACTCCTGGCCTCCTTTTGCATGTGGCCATCACCAGACAAAGGTCCCAGGCCTCTACTTCATCCATCTTTCTCTCCTTCCTTGGAAGCCCTTGCCTTACCTTGAGGGTGCAGGGCATGTGTTAAAAAATTCATCCATTCTACAAGGATTTAAGGGGCATCCACTATGTTCCCAGACCTGTGGGCAGAAATAACCACAGTCCTGTTTCATGGAGCTTCCTAGACAGTGAAAGAGACAGATATTAAACAAGAAGTTACAGCTGGATGAGCCTTGTGCTCTGGCCTGTTAGCAGAGAGGCCTGCCCTAGGCTGGCATTCAGAGGAGGCCTCCTAGAGGAGGCACTATTCAAGTAGAAGCTGGAAAAGTCAGCAGAGGCCAGGCTGAGAAAGTTTCTAGAATCAGTCCTGTGTCCTACTGGTATCTCACTGGTATCAATTCATTTAATGTTCTCAACTATCCTAAGAGCAAGGTCTATTATTCTCAGATAAGGATGCTGAGACTCAGAGAAATATAAGGACTTGTCCAAGGTAATGGTGTACAGTCGCAGTGGATGTGAGGCAGGAACCCAGGCAGTCTGACTGCAGAGCCTGAGCTCTATGCCAAACACCTCCTGAAACAGGAGGAAATTAGAAACAATGGAAACCATCCAAGGATTTAAGTGAGGGAGGGGTCTTGTCAGTGATATGATGTTAAAAGCACACGCTAGCAGTGTGGACAGTGGTCTTTTGGGCAGCAGGAGGGAAAATGGCACTCAGTGAGAAGGCCATCACAGAGGTTCTGATGAGACCTGATGGTGGCTTGGGCTAGAGTGGTAGCAGTGGAATGGAGACCAGGGAGATTGATTTGGAAGCTATTTTGGAGGTGGAATTGACAGGACTAACGATAATGCTTGCATAGCACTTTAAAGGTTACCTCACACTTCCATGGGTATTATTTAATTTAATTCACTCAAGGTCCTTGGCAAGTGGATAAAAGCAAGGATCAATATTGTCCTGTTCTACAAGTAAGAAAAGTGAGGCTCAGAGAGGGGCAGTGATTTGTTCAAGATCACAATTACAAATGTGTATTCCAGCTAGTGCATGGGTCCCAAAGAGCATGTGTGGGCACCTGCACCCATGCAGTCTTTCATGCAAACATGCATGCACTACACAGGTGCATGGTCTGTGATTGTATATGTATGTGCAGGTATGTGCAGGCACATGTGGACACGTGAGTGCTTTTTGCAGGTGTGTGCATATGCATCCCATGTGTCTGACACCCTGGGTGGGCTCTTGGGTTACAAACTGGGCACCTGGTGGGCTCTAGGGTGTCTGAGTACACAGGAAGGGCATAGCCATCTATGCCCGCTGATGAAGACATCAGGGGGGGGGGGCGCCTTGGGGTTGCAATCACATTTGTTTGGAGTTGAGGATCCATGGCCTGATTTTGGGGGACTCTTGGGTTGTTGGGTCCAACACAATAATAATCCTTAAAGTTATTGAGCACTTACTATGTGTCAGTCCCTGCACTCAGCCTATCACAACCATTATATCAGTTCATCCTTGCAACCTTATAAGGGTCCTATACTGATCTCCATTTATAGATAAGGAAACAGAGGCTCAGGGAGGGTGACTAATGTGCTCAAGGTCATGCAGCCCTTAAGCTGTGGAGCCAGGCTTGGACATTCATTCCACCTGACTCTGAAGCCTGTGTCCTTAAACTACTCTGCTGTGCCACTCCACATGCACAACACGCACACAGACACAGACCTCTGAGCATCTGCACCTACAAACATGCACAGAGCCACACAGGGAGCCGGCAGTGCAGGGTCACTTGGAAACAGATGCTGGAGCAGGGGCACAGGACTGGAGTCTGGAAAGTTGGGCAACCCCACTCCCTTCCCCCCATCCAGGGCCTGGGCCTTGACCCTGATGCTCCTGAGATTGGTTTTCTCAAGACTTGCTCAGATTTCTGGCCTCTGGCCTCCAGGCTTCAGGCTTCAGGCAGCTAGTGAAAATTTATGGCTTGAGAAAGTTCTTGCAAGTCCAGTCCCTGCATCCTCCTCTCCGACCTTGCATGGTTTATCAAGATACTGGGTTCCCCCTCCAACTTCTCCTGCTCCTCCTCCTGCTGCTCCTGGCTCTCTATCCTGGCCCTTTGTCTCTGGCTAAGGCAATCCCCCTCAGCTCCCCCTCTGTCTGCCTGCTAAACTTGTCTACCTTGGTTGAACCCTCAACAGCCTCAAATTGCAGATAAAATTCCTTCTCCTTTCTTCCCTCTCCTGTCCATGAAAGCAGAGGAAGGGTCTGTGTTTAAGACTGTCTGCATACATGCACATGCTGGCTGTGTGTCCAGCAGGGCTGGGCCAGAGCCATGTGGGGTAGGGGATGTACATGTGGGGTCTGGTGGGGATGAGGCACAGTGAATATATGGAAGGTGTGCCCTTTCATGTTTGTGGTGCCAGCATTCAGCTTGGGCCCCTGGCCGTAAGCACTGATATTTGTAGAATAAATGTGTGCATGTGTGATGTGTGTGTATGCTCATATACATTTCTCTTATAGCTATGGAACTATGAGCTTGGTCCTACTTGCAGAAAAGCTGAGAGCTTTAGTCAGAGAGACAGTATATTAGAGAGGGCAAAAGAATAGACTTTGGTCTGGACTGCCATTTACTAGCCATGTAACTTTGAGCCAATAACTTCACTTCTCTGTGCCTTAGTTTCCTAATCTGTAATATGGAGGTGATCATGATAATGCCTGTGCCAAAGTGCTGTTGCAAGGAATATAAGAATAGAAATGCTATAGCAAATGCTATTGTATATAGTAGGTGATCCACAGATATTGGCTCTTACTGTGTGGATGAAGAGAGAAAATTCCCATTGACTGGGCACTTGCTTCATGCCAGTGTGGGCATTAGAACTTTACCTTATTATCTCATCTCGTTGCAGCACTTAGAACTGTGCCCTGCCCATAGATAATGTTTCTTGCATATTTGTTAAATGAATGAATGAAACTTCATTAAACTTTATGAAGTGAGGGTTTTTAAGATGGGAAAATTGAGACTAAGAAACACTAATTCCCACGTGGAATTGGCCAGATAGCTGTGGATTTTGCTCACACGAATGTGTTTCTAACTGCTTCTGGTAGATACTGTGGAGGAGAGGGGTAAAAAAGGGACTTTCCCTCTCTACCTGTAGGTATGGATATGTGTAGAGATAGACATATGCATGGGTGCGCACGCACACACACTTAAGTGGTCTAGGCTCCCCCAGGAGTGGAGGGTTCTGTGAAAGATGAGATAAGGTTTCAGTTTGCATGGTTGAAGAGAGCTTCTTCTAGGGCAGAGAGGCCAGTGAAGGCGGCGAAATGCTCATCTGGGAAGTCAAGAGGTGGGACAGCTGCTCAGGAACAGAGTTTCCTGGAACCTAGACAAAAAAAGCCAGAACCTGGAATATCTTCTCCAACTCCTGGAATTTCCCAATTGGAAGGGCCCATGTAATCCACCAAGACCACCCTCCATTAGGTTATTGATGAGGAAACTGAGGCCCAGAGAAAGAAAGGCAGTCAGACAATAGACCAGGCCAGATCTGGGGTCATAGTCCTTGATTGAAGTCAGCCAGGCCCAGAAATGTAAAAAAAAAAAAAAAAAAAAAAAAAAAAGCTAGTTTCAGACCCTGGCTAGAGGGGTAAAGAGAGAGAGAGAGAGAAATAACTGGGCCTTGTCTATGCTGACTGGAGACAGACCTCATCCCTAGGACTGGCCCAGAGACCAGTAGTGGACCCAACTGTGGCTTGCCCTTACAGTCCAGGCCAGTTCTTAGAAGGAAGAAGGACAGTGGCAGAGGCAAGCAACCTGAGCAGCTTTGCAGAATGTACCTAGGCTTGCCAGGGTCCCCAGCAGCACTGCCTGGCCCTGGCAGCCTGCATAGGCCTGGGGCTGCCCTGGCCCTTCTTTGTTGACTCTCACTCTTGCCAAAGGGAAGCTGTTCTGGATGGAGACACAAGAGAGCGATTTGTCATTGGTTGCCCCTGGCTCCCACTCTGATATGCCAGCCAACAGGATGACTTACTGCTCAACACTTGCCCTACCTGCAAGGTCACTGTGGTAACTCATTCCCTAGAGAGCCTGGAGCTGGGCTCTGGCTGCATTGTCCCCTGCTGGAGTGTCAAATATGACGTCTGCTCTCCCAGCTACCTCTCCTCTAGCTTCTTGTACCCATGGAGTGTCTAAGCTGGGAAGTACCTTGAATATCATTGGTACAGCCACCTCCATGCCCACTTCCATACATCATAGACATGGCAAATGACTCAGCCAAGTGCACAGGGATTTCCTGGCAAATCTGGGACTGGCAGCCAGGCCTCTGGATCCCAGGCCATGCCCCTCCTGCTCCTAGAGCCTTCAACTCCTTGTGTTAAAGCCCCAGTGCCTGGGCTGGCCTCAGACCTACAAACCTACCCCCCCCTCCCCAGGCCTGCCAGAGTGCACAGGGAGGAGCCCAAGATAACAAGGACCCCTGCAGTCCTGGCCCAGTTCCTTCTGAGTGGGGCTCCCTCCACCTCCTCTCCCCTGCCAAGCATGGGGGCACCTGGGCTGCTCTGAAGGGATTTGGGTCTGGGCTAGGCCAGGTAGGGTAGGGGTACTGTGAGAAAATGGAAGCAGGTGGTGGGGGGGGATAATAACAGCCCAATGTATTGAACATTTACTATGTGCCAAGCACAGTGGTTTGCAGACAAGACCTTATGCCAAGGTTTCTAAATGCCCAAAAACATTACCAAATAAGCTAGAAGGTGGGTCTCAGTCAGGTCTGCCTGACTCCCTGTCTAGAGTCCTTTCCACTATATGTTGTCATATGGAATCATATGTTCTGATGACTCTGGCTGATGAGAGATTTGCTGCATGCCCCTGACCTCCAGCTGGCACACACCTAAGTTACCCAAGGGCACAGAGACTGTACCCTGTCATTCCCAGCAGTTGGGACCAGATTGCCACTGTTTCCACACACAGTGGCAGCGTTGTCCCTGTGGGAGTCTCCCAGGAGCCCGCTGAGCCCCAGTTTTCAGGGAGCTCACATTCTGAGACAAGACACCCCTGAAACAGAAGGCAAGAGGCAAATACCAATGGAGCCCTTGGTGGGTCCATTGTTTACTATGGAGTAGTTCTCTGCCAATCAAGGCTAATATCTTTGAAATCATCCTATCTTCTGACGCCTCAGTCCTCTGGGATACCTGGGCTTCACCCAGGAGGTTTTAAAAGAGGGGAGGAAGCAACTTAGCTGTGAAAAATTGAGAAGATATTTCAGACCTAGAGAATATAAAAGGGAAGAAAAGGGTGGGTATCACTGGTCCCCAAAGCATGGTGGAGGCAAAATAGCTCCAGCCAATAGGACAGGGGAAAGGGCTGGAATTCCATGAGGCTGAGGGCTGCCTTCCAAACAGGGCAACAGCCTACTGAGTCATATTGTTTCAGAAGGGGAGGGCAAGGTGGGCCCAGCAGGGCAAGGCTGGGCGGATGGAAGAATGGAGGTCTTGAAGCCAAGGTGGCATTTCATATCAGGCCATTGACACCCATTCTGAATGATTCTTCTCTTGAGATAATAAAACCCTTGGTGGAAACTAGGGAGAGGGTGACAAGGGGAAGGAGATGATGGAGTGAGGGCTCTCTATCTGCTGGGGTTCAGATCATAGCTCCATCTCTAGCAATAGGCCAAGAAGCTGATGTCCATTTCCCCAGAGGGGATAAGATGATACCAACTCCCACCTCAGCCTGAGTGTAGTGCAGCAGAAACTCCTTAGAGTTCTGGTCTGCATTCCAGCTCATCTAGCCTCTTTTTGAAGTGTTTCCCCATCTATGAAATGGTAAGAATAATAGCTCCACTTACTGAGTACTTACCAAACTGCTTGACTTGGATTAAACTTCCCAACAACCCTCTGAGGTAATTATTACTAGTATTCCATTGAGCAGATGGGGATACTGAGGCACGGAGATGTGACATCACTTTTTCTGAGATCATGGAGCTAGGAAGTGGTTGAAGCTGAGACTAAATATCTGGCTCTAGAATCTGTGTCCCCAACCACCACTCCACAGGGTCCCTCCTCATAGTAATCTTGTGAAGATCAACCCAGACAGTGAATATGCAATGTTCAGCTCCATGCCTGGCCCACTGTGGAGGCTCTGTAAATGGATGGTGGCTGTCCCAGTTAACCACTCAGTAACCATTGACTGAGTGGACACTGGCAGCCACTGAGATGAGAGGGAAACCATGGAAGATACAGAGAGGAGTGGCCCTGTTTGTGGAGCAAAAACTGAAATATAGTGAGAGAGGCCTGCCCCCCAAAAGCCAGGGGCAGGATCTCAGAAAAAAAACAAGACTCTCTGAGGAGCATGTGCTGGCCCAGGGAAGGCACTGTCACATCCTCTGAACCACTTGCTCAGCCCACATCCTCCCCCAGCAGAAGGTCATCATGGTTGGTTCCCTGGATATTTTGGTCTTGCACTATCTGAGACTCTTCCCCCTCCTACCTGTACCCACAGGCCCCTTAGCCCAGCATAGCTTCATCCTACTGTGGGATCAGGCTCAATCAGGAGTGGGTAGAGTCCCTGACATCTTTGACCCAAATTAACCCAAAGGCCTGAGGAAAGGGCATGACAAATCCTGCCAGGCCCAAGTCTAAGGGATGAGCCAATAATACCAGAGGAATAGCCATGTTTGCTACGGCCTACAGAGCTTACACATGCTGCTCCCTCTGCTGAGACCACTGTTTCTTTCTGGCCCTGTCTTCCCCTGGATAATTCCATCCCACTTCTAGTTATCGGAGATATTGCCTCTTCCAGGAAGCCTCCCTGACCCCACATCTGGGTTGGGTTTTCTCCAGTGAACTCCCACAGCTCTCTAACCAAAAAGTATTGTAACTGTTTTTCTGTCTTTTCCTACTAGATTGGGAATGCCTTAAGGGTGGGCCTTGTTTAACTCATAGCTATATCCCTGGCATGTAGCTCAGGACCCAACAAATAGTAGATGGATGAATCATTGGTGAGTGAATAAATGGATGGGTGGATGAATGAATGGTGCCCTTCTGGGGAGCCTGGGCTTTCCTTCAAAAGTGGGAAATTACTGAACTCAGATCTTTTCTAGGTTACCTCCACACCTCTGATGTTGGGATATCTGTTTGTCCCATATGCAACTGGCAGTAGGGTTGGGGTAAGGGCTAGGCTCTTCACTCGAGGTTCTCTCTTATAGATCAAACCCTTGAGCAGACTAGCCTGATGCACTCATTTCTGCTGCTTCCTTCTTCTACCCAGAGTCTCACCTCCATTTATACCCAGAGTCTGACCTCCATTTAGGGCTACTCTGCCCATTTCCTAGCAGAGTTATCTGTATAGGCTTGAAAGCTGTTGCCCTGCCCCCTGCCAGAGTTTTGCTTATTCCCCTGTGACTCATTTCCTTGTCCCAGGATAAGTCCCTCCCCAAGGCATCTCCCTAAGCCCCACCTCAGTCTCTAAGGCTTATTCACAGATCTCCTTTGGGATAGCCGTTCTTCAGGGGTGGTCCAGGAAATATTGGTGGTCTGTGAGGCCTTTAAGTGGTCCGTGGGCAGGTCCAAAATTTAAGGCATGCAAAAATGTGTGGTGGGATGTTTGGATTTTTTAAAGTGTATTTTCCATGGCAGATTCAAATCTGTATTAAAAAAAACAACAACACAACGGTTAGCTTTTCTGTATAGTCAAAATAATAGTCATCCACCCAGTCAAGGGGGCATCAGTCCATTTGGAATTTGGAGATGTGCCAGGATAGAATCCGCAGGGCCTCTAAAGAAGCCCCTGAAACAAGAACATAAAGGCTCCTAGAATTTTGCTCCCATTTTGCAAGGAGAAAAACTGAGGCTATAGGCAAAGAGCTGTTCCCAATAAGCCTAGTTAACCAGGCCCTATGATAGAGTTGGTTCCAAAGGCATTTGCCAAACATTTTCAAAAAAGGGACTATGGTGGCCTCAGTAATCCCAGGACTGAAGCAGCCAGAGAATAACTGTCTATTCTCCCACCCCAGACCAAAGCCTCTAGGGTAGAGATGCCACATGCTGCCCTTTTTTGGCCTCAGCTCCCAGCTCTCCCAACAGCCCTCAAAACTGATTCCATTTGGGGGATTCCACAACTTCCCCAACCCCTGCTCTAGGCCAAGCAGGCACACACACACACACACACACACACACACACACACACACACACGCAAACACAACCTGCATTCTTGAATAGCTGCCACCACTTCATTGGCCTCAGCCCCCAAAAGAAGTGTGGAATGTGCTTCCCTGAGCGATTAGGGAGTGGGTAGTAGGGGGGTGGGGCAGGGGGAGGTCCTGAAGAGAAGTTGAGAATAAAAAGACAGGCTGTACAGTGAAAGGAGGCATGATCCTAAGGGCCAAAACCTCTATGGGAGGGCGTCCATAGGCAGCAACCCCAGGAGCAAGGCCTGGATTTCCTTGTCTGTCTCACACTCACAGGACAGAAAAGGCCAGGTGCCAAGTTTCTGTGGCCACATCCCTAAGACTGTCCCCAAACAGATATGGGGTAGGTATGGGTAAGGGGAAAGGCTGGAAGTAACTTTAGAAGGTAGAAGGCATTGATCTCTGCAGGTATTGAAATGAAATCACTGTCCCAGCATTCTCCTTTCTGATAACTGGAGTCCAGCCCTTCTCAATCTCATGTTCAAGACACTCTGGGTGTTACAAGCTATTTGTCACTCACTAATTACAGATAAGAGTTGAGGATTGTAATTCATTTCCTGTCTCTTCCTCTTTCATTTTGTAAAAATTAACTAGAGCAGATTCATGTTTTAGTAGTTCTTTTACTTCCAGATGAGAGGAGTAGACACATTTCATCTGATTTCTCCTGCTAAGTACAGCTAAAAACTCTGGATATTATATATAAAACAAGTATAAGAAGTATCTAATGGTGGAGTGAATGCAGACCATCTAAGGAATGCAGGACCCAAGGGACAATATGTGGTGAGTTCCCTGGGTGCTGGAGAAGCCAGCAAGCAGAAATATCAATGGGCACAGCCAACAAACAAACAAACAAACAAACAAAATACAGCTCCAACAAATGCCTATTCTCTTTCTGCCAAAGGACCAGAAAAGGAGAAGTATAGCAAGACAGAAAACATTTAGACAATAACCACCCTACTTTAACCTAGCACACCACAGTAAAAACTATGGCTCCACCCCAACCCATGACTCTAAAGGCTGAGTGAGGAGTCTAGACTTCCTCCCTTACCAGGCTGTAACAAGGTGCCCAATTCTGTTTCCTCTTCCCTAACTGGGATGGTATTAGAGAAGAATGATTGGGGAGCCAGGATTTTATCTCTGCCTGGCAGTAACAAGGCCTTCCTTGCTCCCACTGTTAGTGGGGGGATAGTGGAAAGACTAAATTCCTAGTATCTACCTAGCAGTAATGAGGCATTCCTTCCCACCTTGGGGTATGAAAGGAGACAGAGTAGGGAACCTGGATTTCACTTCAATCTGGCAGTAAGGAGGTGGCACAGTGTTAGAGGACTCCTGCTAAATCAGAAGATTTAAATAAGATCCAGAGTCCCAGAGTATAATACACAAAATGTCCAGTTTTCAATAAAAAGTCACCCAGGAAAACCTCAACTTAAATGAAAAAAAAAGCATGTAAAAATGAGTTGACACAGAAATTAAAATTATCTGGCAATTATTTTAAAATAGTCATCATAAAAATCATTTGGCAAGGAATTACAAACATACTTGAAACAAATTAAAAAAATAGAAAGTCTTAGCAAAGAATTAGTTTATAAAAAAGAAACAAACCAAAAATTTTGAGTGGAAAAATAAAAGTGAAATAAGAAACTCAATGGATGGACTTAAGAACAATAGAAAGGACAGAGGAAAGAAGAGAAACTTAAAGACAGAGCAATAAAAACCACTCAATCTGAACAACAAAGAGAAAATACAATGAAAAAATAAAGATACAACATTTGTGTTGTTGGAATCACATGTCACAGAGGAGGGAGAATGCAGGTGGGGCTGAAAACCTACTCAAAGAAATACTGGCCAAGAGTCTCCCAAATTTGGCAAAAGATATAAACTACAGATTCAACAAGCTGAGCAAATCCAAAACAGGAAAAAATGAACAAACAAAAAATCCACACCAAGACATGTCTAGTCAAACTTCTGAAAAGTAAAGAGAAAGAAAAAATCGTGAACACAGCAAGAGAGAAATGACACATTCAACTAAAATTACAGTGAATTTCTCTTCAGAAACCATGAAAAGCAGAGGAAGTAGCACAGTATTTTCAAGAGTTGAAAGAAAAGAACTGTCAACCCAGAGTTCTAGATCTAGCAAAAATATCCTCTAGGAACAAAGGGTAAGCCAAGACAATCTCAGATGAAAGAAAATGAAAATAATTTTTCTGCTAACAGGCCTACACTAAAATAACAACTAAAGGAAACTCTTAAAATGTAAAAGAAATGATAAAAGAAGAAATATTGGGGTATCGAGGAAAAAGAAAGAACAAATAAAAGAGTGAACATATCAGCAATACAATGGCCTTTCCTTTTCTCCTTGAATTTTCTAAATTATGTTTGAGAGTTAAAGCAAAAATTAGTTTTAAAAAGCAAAAAATATAACAATGTCTGATGTGGTTCTCAATATAGGTAAAAAAATATTTAAGAAAATTATATCATAAATGGGGGCATGTTGAGGGACATAAAAAAGGTAAGGTTTCTACTCTTCACCTGAAGTGGTAAAATGTTCACACCAGTATATGGTGATAGGTTATATATGTATAAAACATTGAACTGAACATATCAAAATCTGTATAATGCAGCTAAAGCAATGCTAAGAGGAAACCTTTAAAAAATATTTTTATTGATTTCAGAGAGGAAGGGGGAGGGAGAGAGAGATATAAACATCAATGATGAGAGAGAACCCTTGATTGGCTGCCTCCTGCACCCTCCATCCCCCTGGGGGGATTGAGCCCGCAACCTGGGCATGTGCCCTGAGCGGGAATCAAACCATGACCTCCTGGTTCATAGGTTGATATTCAACCACTGAGTACACTGGCCAGGTTAAGAGGAAATTTTATAGCACTAAATTCTTACATTAGAAAAGAGAAAAAAAAGTCAACTCAATAAACTCTATAAGAAATTGGGGGGGGGGGGAAGCAAGTATAAAGAAAAAAATAAAATAAGCAGAAAACAATGAAATTAAAAATAGAGAAAGCCAATAGGACAAAAAGTTGGTTCTTTGAAGAGGTCAATAAAATTGATTAACCTCTAGCAAAACTGATGATAAAAATAGAAAAGACACAACTCATCCCATATCAGGAATAAAATATGGGATATCATGACAAATCCTAAACTTACCAAAAGGATGGAAGGAAAATACTATGAATAACTTTAAACTCTCATAAGGTTGACAACTTAGATGAAATGGATCAATTCCTAGGAAAGCACAATCTGCAACAATTCACACAATATGAAATAAATAATTTGATTAGCCCTATAGCTATCAAATAAATTGAATTCATAATTAAAACTTCCTCCCCCCCCAACCCCACAAGAAATCTCCAGACCAAAATGGTTTCACTAAATTGTGCCACACATTTAAGAAAACATTAACACCAATTCTATATAGTGTCTTCCTGAAAATAGAAGACTCATACTCAACTCATTTTACAAGGTCAATATTACCTTGGTACCAAAACCAGACCAAAATAGAACAAAAAGAAAACTACAAACCAATATCCTTTATGAATATAAAAATAAAATCTTTAACAAAATACTAGCAAATTGAATTCAGCAATATTTAAAAAGAATTATACAACTTGACCAAGTGGGGTTTATTCCAGGGAGGCAAGACTGATTCAAAATTTTAAAATCAATTGTTATAATCCATTATATTAACAGGCAAAAAGAGAAAAATCACAGTTACATCAATTGATACAGAAAATGCAATAGGCAAAATTTAACACCCATTCATAACAATTCTCAAATAACTAAAAATGCAGACAATGTCCTCAACTTGATAAAAACCAGCTACCAAAAACCTATAGCTAACATCATAGTTGATGGTGAAATACTGAATGCTTTCCTCCTATGATTGGAAATAAAGCAAGGATGCCCACTCTCATTCAACACAGTACTAGAAGTTCTTGCCTGCCCAATAATGCAAGAAAATAAAATAAAAAGCATGCTGATCAGAAAGGAAGAAATAGCCCAGCTGGTGTGGCTCAGTGGTTGAGCGTTGACCTATGAACCAGGAGGTCACGGTTCCATTCCTGGTCAAGGCACATGCTCAGGTTGCAGGCTCCATTCTCAGTGTGGGGCGTACAGGAGGCAGCCGATCAATGATTCTCTCTCATTATTGATGTTTCTATCTCTCTCTCCCTCTCTCTTCCTCTCTGACATCAATAAAAATAAATTTAAAAAAAGAAAGGAAGCAATAACACAGTCCTTATTTGCAGGTAACATGATGTGTAATGTAAATAATGCCAAGGAACCTAAAAACAAAACAAAACAAAAACAAACTCCCACAACTAATAGGTGACTTTATCAAGGTCTCAGGATATAAAATCAACATACAAAAATCCAATTGTATTTCTATGTGCTATTTATGAATATGTGGATACAGAAACTAAAAATGTAGTACCTCTTACAATTACTCAAAAATTAAAATACCTAGGTGTGAATCTAACAAAACATGTACTACAGGACTTGTATGTTGAAAACTACAAGATGTTGCCTGGCTGCTGTGCTCAGTGGTTAGAGCTTTGGCCTGCACACCAAGAGGTCTCAGGTCCCGTTCTTGGTCAAAACGCGTATATGGGTTGTAGGTTAGATCCCCGGCCTAGTCGGGCCCGTGCCAATAGATATATCTCCTCTCTCTCTCTCTCTCTCTCTCTCTCTCTCCCTCCCTCAAAATCAATGCAAAAAAAAAATATCCTCAGGTGAGTATTAACAAACAAAAACTACAAGATGCTGATGAAAGAAAGCAAAGATCTAGATAAATGGAGAGGCACAGTGTGTCCACAGATTGGAAGACTCAACACAGTAAGGATGTCAATTCTCCCAAAATTGAAATACAGGTTTAATGCAATTCTTATAAAAATACCAGTAAGATTTTTGTAGATATACAAAAAATTATTTTAAATTCCATATGGAAAGGCCAAGGAACTACAATAGCTAAAATAACTTTTGAAAACAAGAACACAGTGGGAAGAATCACTCTACCTGATTTTAAAACGTCTAATTTAGGGACAGTAATCAAGACCATTTGGTGGAGGAACAGACACATAGATCAATGGGACAAAATAGATCCACATATATACCCAACTGATTTTTGACAAAGATGCAAATCAATTCAATGGAGGAAAGATAGCTTTTTCAACAAAAGGTGCTGGAGCAGCCTGGCTGGCGTGGCACAGTGATTGAGTGTCCACCTATGAACCAGGAGATCATGGTTCAGTTCCTAGTCATGGCACATGCCCAGATTGTGGGCTCGATCCCCAGTGTGGGGTGTGAGGGAGGCAGCCAATCTGTGATTCTCTTTAGTCATTGATGTTTCTACCTCTCTCTCCCTCTACCTTCTTCTCTGAAATCAATAAAAATATTTTTTAAAGGTGCTGGAGCAATTGGACATTCATAAGCAAAAAGATGAATTTTGAGCTAAATCTCACACCTTACACAAAAATTAACTCTAAATGAACTATAGATTTAAATGTAAAACTAGAAAACTTGAAAAAAATAGGAGATAATCTGCAGCACTTAAGGCTTAGTGAAGAGTTCTTAGATGCAACATGAAAAGTACAATCCATTACAGAAAAAATGGGTAATTTGGAATTCATAAAAATTAAAATACTTTGCTCTAAAAAAGTACTGTAAAGAGGATTAAAAGACAAGTTACACAGGGAGAAAATATTTGAAAATCACGTAACTAACAGAGGACTCATAACTATAATATAAAGAAGTCTCAAAACTGAATTGCGAAAGTAAAACAATCTAATTAGAAAATGACCAAAAGACATAAAGAGACATTTCACTGAAGAAGATATATATGTATATAGATGGCAAATAGCACATGAAAAGATGTTCAACATCAGTAAGCATTGAGGAATATAAAATAAGGACATGATAAAATATCACTCCACACCTAATTTTAGAATAGCTAAAATTAAAAAAAAAAAATAGTGGTAATGCCACACGCTGACAAGGATAAAGATAAAGTAAATCTTATACAATGTTGATGGGTCTGTATACTGGTACAGCCACTCTGGAAAATAGTATGGTGGTTTGTTAAAAAAAAAAAACAACAAAAAAACAAAAACAACAACAACAAAAAAACACAAAACAAAACAAAACTAATCACACATTTATCATACAACCCATCAATTACACTCCTGGGTATTGATCCCAGGGAAATGAACACTTGTTCACTCAATAACCTATGTGTGGTTCAAAGCAGCATTATTTGTAACAGCCCAAAACTAGAAACAACCAAAATGATCCTAATAGGTAAGTGGCTAAACAAACTGGTACATCCATAGCATGAAATACTACTCAGCAATCAGAAGAAACAAACTCATGTATGGATGAATTTCCAGGGAATCATGCTGAGTGATAAATCCAATCCCCAAGATCACATGCTGTATGATTCCATTTATATAATACTAGAGGCCCGATGCATGAAATTCGTGCAAGAGTAGGCCTTCCTTCCCCCACCTGCCAGCACCGGCTTCCCTCTGACACCTGGGACCCAGGCTTCCCTCCAGCCCCAGCTTCGACCGGAAGGACATCCAGAATGATGTCCAGTCTAATTAGAATATTACCATTTTATTATTATAGATTCTTGAAATGACAACGTTATAAAATTACAGTGCTGGGAGTAGATTAGTGGTTGCCAGGGGTTAGGGCTGGTGGGGTAAAGGGGGATGGGTGTGACTATAAAGAGGAAGCTTGATGTCTTGATTGTGGTGGTGGTTATACAAATCTACATATGATCAAACAGCACAGAACTATATGAACACATTGTATCAATGTCAGTTCCTGGATTTGATATTGTACTTAATTATGCAAGATGTAGCCATTTGGATGGAGGATACAAGGGACCTCTCTATATTCTTTTTCTCCTTATATTATTTTTATTTCTTATACCATAATATTCATCCATTAAAGTATACAATTCAGTATTTTAGTATAATCACAATGCTGCACAAATATCATCACCATCTAATTCCAGAACATTCTCATCACCCCAAAATAAAACTCAGTATCCATTAGCAATCACTCCCCATTTCCTCCCAAACACTCCAGTCCCTGGCAACCACTAACCTACTTTCTATCTCTATTTATGTGCTTATTCTGGACATTCATATAAATGGAATCATACAATCTTTGGTCCTCTTGACTGGCTTCTTTCAGTTGGCATAATATTTTCAAGGTTCATCCATGTTGTAGCACATATCAGCACATTCATTCCTTTTTGTGACTGAATAATATTCCCTTGTATGTATATATCATATTTCTTCTATTCATTTATCAGTTGATGGACATATAGACTGTTTCCACTTTTTAGCTATTATGAATAATACTATTATGGCATTCATGTACAAGATTTTGTGCGAGCATATGTTTCCAATTTCCATTTGTATCTACACTAGGAGTAGGATTGTTGGGTTGTGTAGTAACTTATGCTTAACATTTTGAGAATTGGCCAGGCTGTTTTCCAAAGAGGCTACATCATTTTACATTCCCACCAGCAAGGTATGAGAGTGCAAATTTATTCATATCCTCACCAACATTTCTTATTATCTTCCTTTTTTATTCTAGCCATTCTAGTAGGTGTAAAGTGATATCATATGTTTTGATTTGCATTTCAATAATAATGTTGACTATCTTTTTGTGTGTTTGTTGGTCATCTATATATCTTCTCTGGAGAAAATGATATTCCACCACTTTAAAATTGTTTTCTTTTTATTGTTAATTTTTAAATGCTCTTTATACACTGCTAATCTTTTATTCAATATATGATTTGCAAATATTTTCTCCTATTTTGTGGGTTGTCTTTTCTTTTCTTTTTTCTTTTTTTTTTGGATAGTATCTTTTGAAGCACAGAAGTCTTTATTTGGATGAAATCCAATTTGTGGTTTTTTGTTTTGTTTTGTTGCTTGCACTGTACTTTTGGTGTCATAGCTAAGAAACCATTGTTTAATCCAAAATAAAAAAGTTTTACACTTAGGTTTTCTTCTAAGTGTTTTATCGCTTAGCTCTTAAATGTAGGTCTTTGATCTATTTTGAGGTATTTATTTTGTATATAGTGTGAGGTAGAGGTGCAATTTCTTTTTTGCATGAAAAGACTATTCTCTCTTCATTGAATGGTCTTGATACCTTCATTGAAAATCAATTGAACATAAATATATGGGTTTATTTGTGGACTCTCAATTTTTTTCCATTCATCTATATCCCTATCTTTATACCAATATAACACGAACTTGGTTTAATGTAGTTTTTAAAGCAAGTTTTGAAATTGGGAAGGTTCAAAGAACCAACTTTGTTTTTTTTTTAAAGGTTGTTTCACAATCAGTCTGCTCAATAACCCTATAAAATGGACATCCCTAGGCTCATTTAATAGCTTAGAAACTGAAGATCAGAGAGTTCCAAAGACTTACCCAAGGTTGCATAACTAGAAAAGATCTGACTTGGAAATATCTGGGCCTGTTTTCCAAGCTTGCTTTTCCATTGCCTTGATTCCTTCATTTATGCAAGAAACCTTTGTGAAACATCTACTATGTGCTAGGCACTATTGAAGATTCCGGTAATACAACAGTTAACAAAGCAAAGCACTTTACCCCATGTTGTTGATATTCTAGGAGAGGGAGACTGACAAATAATACAAATAATACTGATGAAATATCTCCAAGGTCAGAAGTAGCCAAGCCTCAGCTCATAAACACCAGGCTTCTTTCTAGCTTCTCAGCACAAAAAGGTAAGAAGTGAGAGTCCCCACTGTGTGCCAGAGAGTCCGTGCCATTTTGCGCCAAAACCTTCTTAAACCCTCTGGCAGGAAAGGACTATCTTACTGCTGTGGAAACTGAGACTTAGAGAGGCATGATCCATAGCTGTGCTTGCTTCCCTATACCATACCACAGATCTCAAGAAGCTTTGAGGCCACTCAAGAACAGATGCACACACTCACTGGTAATAAAAGACTGACAAGGCAGGCATAGGAAAAGATAGAGTTGCTGGTGGGATTCCAAGGCAGAAGGGATCAAGAAAGCCTTCCTAGAAGAAGTAACATGGACAGTTTAAGGCCTTGAAGGCTGGTTGGTGCTTGGCCATGTAGAGAGTGAACTGAAGAAGCCTGGAGTTGAGCATAGATATGACAGGTCCACATACGTATTTTTGAATCTGTTCAACAATTCTGATACGGCTCTTGCTCTGTGGAAGGCACTGGGTCCAAGAGTTTTACATAAAGCAACAATTTAATCCTCACAACAGTCCCTCAGAGCAGGAAACCAATCTTTGATGAGTCCGGTTTGGTTGAGGCACACAATTTATAAGCAGAAAAATGAAGTTAAAGCTGGAAAAGTGGATTGTAGCTTTATGTAGGAGGCCCTGGGTGGCAGGCTAAGGACTCTGTACTTCTTTCAGCAAGCCACGGGGAGTCATTGAGGGTTTCTAAGCAAGTGTGCAATAGGATCCAAGGTGTACATTTTAAAGATGCATCTGTGCCCTAACCGGTTTGGCTCAGTGGATAGAGCGTCGGCCTGCGGACTGAAGGATCCCAGGTTCAATTCTGGTCAAGGGCATGTACCTTGGTTGCAAGCACATCCCCAGTAGGGGGTGTGCAGGAGGCAGCTGATCGATGTTTCTAACTCTCTATCCCTCTCCCTTCCTCTCTGTAAAAAATCAATAAAATGTATATATATATTTTAAAAGATTCATCTGTAAGCCACTGAGGGGGCTAAGGAAGCAGCACTGAGGGGAGGAGGACAAGACATAACCCAGGCAAGCATGGAAGAAATAGAGAGGTGCTGATAGGCCAATGGAATGTCTAGGAGGTAGACTCACAAGGATGGCAGGAATGAGGGGGAGGAAGGAGCCCAAGTGGGTGGGATTTTGCTCTAACTCAACAGCACTAGAAGTCAGTAAACTGAGTCCTGAGCTCAGAACTTCCAGGAACATACAGTATGGTCCTGGACACATTTCTGTCCACCCCAGAACCCAAGTCTTAGTATCCTCATTCACACTACAGGAGGGCAGAACATGTTTATCGCTAATGGCTCAGCCAGGGCTGATGTCTTTTGCCTGTGGTTTTAGATGTTAAGAGAGGATGCTTATGTCAAACTGTTGTCCAAGATTGTGCCTCCCAAAATAAAGAGAAGCTGCCCCTTGCTTAGTGGTTAAGACCATGCGCTCCATAGTAGGGCCTCCTTGGGCTAAATTTCCACACAATAAGTTGTTCAATGACAGAGGCTCCTCTTCTGTAAACCAGTGGCAATAAAATTCCTTCCTTCAGAGGCCTACGGTAAGGACTCAGTGTGATAATGCAGTAGACAAGCTCAGTAGCCACTGAGTACTTACAGTAGCTTCCATCCTCATTACCTCATCTGGTCAGTGGTAGTAGAGGGTATGAGAACCAGGCTTAGACACTCAGAGACGAGAACCACCAGGAGGTTATGGATGACTTCCCAGTCCCAAGTTCCAGGAACTCAGCACAGCACTTCAGTTTATAGAACTGTGTTCCACCCCAAGCATCCTAGGAAGTGGAAATGATAATCACCATTTTAGAGATGAGGCCTGGCTGGGATGTCGGGGAGCATAACCCAGGGACCAGCTTTCCCACTAAGTCAGCGGTTCTCAACCTGTGGGTCACGACCCCTTTGGCGGTCGAACGACCCTTTCACAGGGGTCGCCTAAGACCAGCCTGCATATCAGATATTTACATTACGATTCGTAACAGTAGTAACATTACAGTTATGAAGTAGCAATGAAAATAATTTTATGGTTGGGTCACAACATGAGGAACTGTCTTTAAAGGGCCAGAAGGTTGAGAACCACTGCACTAAGTCATATGTAACTTGGGCAAGTCTGTCAGGGCTGTGAGGACCCTTAGAGAACTACTGGGGAACTCGCATGGTGCACCCAGGGAAACCGAGGCCCCAGAGAATATTGTCTTGGCCATCCTCAGAGCCACTGGGGACACTGGAGCTTAGGCAAGAGCAGGTGCCACTGGGAGCCCAGGGCTGGATTTCATTTACCGCTGGGCTGGGCGCCATGCAGCTTGCCCAGGGCCATGATTCAGGCCCAAATTGTGGTGTTTGGTTCCTTTCTTTATGTCTCCTCTTGTAACTCCAGCTTAACACTCCCCAGATGGCCATTCCTGCCGGCTCTCTGCCCATGCCGCCATTCAGACGGGAAAACAATCATTTTGCAGCCCCATTAATTAAAGACTAATTGCTGATTGGAAACACATGGACTGGGCCCTGAGCCGGTATCACATTGTGGGCCCTGGTGAAGCCCTGGCCCTAACGAGCCTCTGGCCCCCCAGCGGCTTACTCACTCACTGTGTGGCAGCAGAATTGGGCCTGGACTTAGGCTAATGAGGTGTCAGCTAACTATTTGAACCACCTTGATGGGGAAGGCTGGTTACTGGACTAGATAGGGGCTACGACATGCATTAGCCATTAGCTCTGAAGTTGCTCTCCCTTGGAGCCATGTCTGCCCGCAACCCCTTCCCAGCCGCTTATGGAAAGGCTCATCTTCTAGCTAGGTCACCTCCAGGAAGGCCAGTCTCCCTGGACCCAGGGTACTCCAGGTCCCCCTTTCAGCCAACACCTAGCTTGTGCCAGACCCTGGGGATACAGAAATGAGTAATAATAGCTGTGTTTATTGAGCACTTGCTGTAAGCTTGGCACTGTTCTAAGTGCTTTATATGAACTTTCCTCTTTCTGACAAAAGCCCTCTAGCAGGTTGGTGCTATGATAACCCACATTTTACAGAAGGAAACTGCGGCATAGAGTGGCAAAGGGACTTACTCACATGCATACATCTATTAACTGGCAGTACCAGGGTCCAAGCGGGTATTCTGAGTCCAGAGTCCGGGCTCTTAACCACTGCACTCTACTGGCCCTCCATCCTGCCTGGGATGATTGTCCAGGCTTGTAGGAGACCATGAAGAAAGTTGTTCTTATGACAGTGTACATGGGAAAGGGCCATGGCGGAGGCCCGCCCAGGAGGCCCTGGGCAGCCAGGGAAGGGCCACCTAACCCAGACAAGGAGAAGGAGAACAATCAGGGCAAGCTTCCAGGAGGAAGTAGCGTGTTAAATGAGTCCTAAAGAATATAAGGAGTACGCCATCACTGAAAGGGTGGAGGAGTGAAAGGACAGTCTAGACCAGCCGTGGGCAAACTACGGCCCGCACGGCCCGTTTGAAATAAATAAAACTAAAAAAAAAAAAAAAAGACCATACCCTTTTATGTAATGATGTTTACTTTGAATTTATATTAGTTCACACAAACACTCCATCCATGCTTTTGTTCCGGCCCTCTGGTCCAGTTTAAGAACCCATTGTGGCCCTCGAGTCAAAAAGTACCCCCCCGCCCCGTGGTCTGGACAGAGGGAGAAGCTGACAAGGAGCTGTTTGGAGAGTTCCCAGCAAATGAGTGGGTGTGAGTGTACGGTCATGGGACACAGTCAGCTCTGATGTTTCAGAAATTCCCTCTGCAACAGAAAACAAATGGGAAGGGAGGAAGAATATGAGTAGGGGGACCATGTGGGAGACTCTGCTGTGGTTCAGATGAGAGATGTGGGGCCTGGAGTGAAGTAAAACAATGGGGATGGAGAACTATGAGAACTTAGAGATGGTAAGCTATGGGGGAGAAGGAGGCAGAGAACACTTAAATTTCCCTTTCATATCCCCTGGGCCCACCTGCCCATGGCCCAGAAGACAAGAAAGAACCAACCACTCTCCTGTTCAAAGTGCTCTATGGCTTCCAGCCCTCTTTCTCTCAATATGGAGGCAGACCTGAGTGTTTGGGGAGGAGGGGCTTTGGGCAAATGGTCTAACCTCTGAACCTCAGTTCATTCATAGTCTGGGTTCACAGGATTGCTGTGAGAACTAACTGCATGTGTGTCCCTCACAGGATGCCAGGTAGGAACTAGGAGTCTCCAGGGATGAGGTCAGCAAACAGCCATTCCCATATCCCCATCCCCTGCTCCCCTCTATCACCCTGAGATCCAGTACACAACCCAGACATGGCCACCTCCCTCTCTTTGTTGTTCCTGCTGCAAATTCCACTCTCCCTCATGTTCCCATCTCCAGCCATCCAAAGCCTGCCTGCCCATCCTTCCCGTCTCAAATGCAGCCTCTTCCTGGAAACTTTCTCTGATTTCACTCTGGCCAGAAGAAATGCCCCATTCTCTACCATTCCAAAAACCCTTTATTTATGGGCAACATAAATAAAGGCTTACCTTCCCTGCTCAATGGGGTGGAAGAAGGGAGGCCTGGGTGGATGGACAGGAGATAAATGACTACATAGCTAAAGGAAAGCTCATGTGGGTAGGTAGAGAGCTCTGTAGGCCCCAGGGCTTCCCTTGGGTTCATATTATGCCTCAGGAAGCATCAGCTCTGATGCTCATTCAGGTCAAGCAAGGGATATAGATGAAGAAATAGAATGAGTGGCAGGAAGCCTGACAAGCAGGTTGGGGGATGGCAGCCGGGGTGACAACAGAAAGTACTTGGCCCCAGGGTGAAGTGGCAACCATGTGCCCCATCTCCAAGAGAAGAGGCTCCTGGAATACAGTTGGGTACTTGCATGTTGGAATACAAGCCCAAGATTCCCAGGACTCCTGAATTTTTCGAGAGGAGTGCTGGATTTTTATATGAAATCACTCTATTTTGCAATCATGGTGACTAATCTTAAACTTCCTAGACACATCCTTCAAACTAAATGACACATATCACTATGCTGGGTTTGGCCTGTGGGCTATACCTCACTGGGAATTCATCTCTGCCAGGCACTGCTGGGCAAAGAGACACAGAACTCTTAGGGGGCTTATATTCCTGTGATGGAGACAAGTCCACAGACCTTCGGGAGCCATGGCTGGAGTGGTTATGAATGTGCGCCTGGAGTCAGACAAATGTGAGTTCATGCCCTGGCTCTGCCATGTACTAGCTGTGTGCCCCTGGGCAAGTTACTCAGCCTCTCTGGGAGTCAGCTTCTGTCTGTAGGGGGAACAAAAAGGTTTAAAATCTCAATATCCCAGAATTGTCATGCCTGCCAAATGATCTAATGGCTGGTGAGTCCTTTGTGAATCATGAGCTGTGCAGGAGTGCAGGGATGTTCCAAGGGGCTGGGATTACAGGGTCGGGGCCATACCTGGCAAAGGCTAAGCCTCTGGTGTGGATCCAGATGTGCATGTGCATCTATATGCTAAATGGGAAGAGAACTCTGGGCAAAAGAGGATGAGGGGTCCTGGCTCAGAGCCAAGTGGCAAGATGCTGTCTGCTGCCTGTTTCTGCCATATCATGACAGTGTGGAAGGATTTCCTGATCCAATGCTGAGACAGGTGGAGCTCCAGAGAGAGAAAAGTGCCTGCCTAAGGTGGGGCAGATACTAGAAACCCATAAATTGCATCCCTGCTCCACAGCCACTAATAACTTAAAGCTGCTAATAACGACCCAGTACTTACTATGTGCCAGTCATTGCTCTAAACGCTTTTACATATGTTAGTTCATTTAACCCTCCCCATGAGCCTGTGAGCTATATACCAGTATTATCACAGTGAGGCTAAGTTACTTACCCAACTCAAACTGCAAGTAAACAGCAGAGCCAGGACTTGAAGCCAGGCTGTCTCACTCCTGAGTCTGTGATACCTAGATTAAATCCCTGGATGAAATCCCCACTGTTGAAAAACCTAGGGTGGTTTCTGGTGACACAGTCCCCATCTGTGCCATGAGAAGAGTGGAAGAGTTGTTGGAGCAATTCAAAATAAATAACCCATCTCATTTTGATGGTGGCAGCATATGTCCAAGCCCAGGCCCCCAGGAGCACCATCATGCTAGGTCTCAGGGGACAGAGCTAGTGTGTGCTTACATCCCTCATAGTGGTCTCTGCTTCCCCTGGGAAAGGCCTGGAGGCCTTGAGGGAGAGGCTGCAAGCCAGACAGGGAATAATGAGGAGGCTGAAAACAAAGCTGAGAACCAGGTGATTTCTGATGTGGGCTGCAGAACTGGGCCAACAGGTGTGCCCAAGGTGGCAGGGCAGGCTGAGGCCAGCCAGATTAGTAGAAGGGCCCAGAAGTTATCCCTGTGCTCCAGAGCCCCACATACCCATCCCCACATGCACACACACACACACACACACACACCCCAGTCGTATCATACCCATGCCCAGGCGCACACACACTCACACATACTCTCCCACCCCGCTGAGGTTACCCACACAGAGTGATCAATAAATATGCACACACCCAGAAAGACACATACAAGAGCTTCTATACACACTGACCCCCCAGCCCCCTCATCTAGCCAGACACACATGTGAAAATACAGACACACATATGTGTGAACACCCACAGACATTCATGCACCTTCTGGGAAGGCTAGGGAGGAATTGTTCCAGCCCAGCCCATAGCACTCCTCCCTCAGATCTCTTCTTCAGTCTTTAGGGGAAGAAGACACCTAGTGAACAGAAAAATGCCTCCAGCAAATGCCACCCTCTTGGCGGCAGCTCGGCCTCCTCTCCTGGCCTCTGCCATTCAGGGCACAGGCTGATGGGAAAGCTCCAAGTTTCTGCTTAGAAACATGCAGGTGGGGGAGGGGATGAGGCAAAAGAACATTTTAAAAAAGTAAGATGAAGTCTAAGGACAATAGTCGACCTTCAGAGTCTGTGAGCTTGGAGGGTTAGGGTGAGAAGCTGGGGAAATGCTGTGCCCATCAGAGGAATCACTGGGCTGTGAGTCAGGTGTGTTGGTGCCAATATGAGCTTCACCACAAATTTGCTGCATGACCTTGGGGAGTCACTTCCCATCTCTGAGTTTGGTTTAAGAACACAAAGTATGTGGCCCAAATGCCTCAGTTTGAATTCCAGCCTTATCTTTGAACAACTCTGTAACCTTGAGCAAGTTATTTAACCTCTCTGTGCCTCAGATTCATCACACGTATAAGGGGGATGGTAACAATATCTATCTAATAGGATGGTGGTCGTGAGGGTCAAATGCCTTGATACGTGTAAAGCTCTGAGAATAAGTGTCTGCACCATGCAAGTGGCAGCAACTGGGGATACAAACATCTACCGCACGGGACTGTGGGAGGGGTATGTAAGTCAGCGACTTAGCAAGGGCTCCATATGCTACAGTGATGAATGTGTACGGTCAGCCATCACCTGGCCTATTGCTACTGACTGGATTCAGAGGCTGGGATGGGGCTAGAGGCTTGGCTGAGCGGAAACAGCTCCAAGAGACATTTTAGGGCTTCCCCTAATCCTGCAGATGGTCACTAGACAGCTTAGGACTGCCTGCTTGGCCAGCCTTTCTGTGGTCATTCGTCTGCTTGCCAGAAATAACAATACCTCCCTGGCCCTGCCTACCTGTCCAGCTTTTTAGAGCAAGCAAAACCCACCCCAGACCCTCTCCCATTTGATCTATTTGAGCTTGCCTGGATCGTTGTAGTTGCTTCCCACACTGATCCCCTGCCTCTGCCTTTGCCTCCTACAAACTTCTCCACTGAGAAGCCTGAGAGATCCTGTTACAACATAGGTTGAGACCCTCCCACGGCTCCCGGTCTCACTCAGAGTAAAAGCTATTGTCTCTACATTGGCCTCCAAACCCTTCTGCAATCCAACCCCTCAGAATCTCCAGCTACTACCCCTTTACTCACTGGACTTCAGCCACAGTGGTCTCCTGGCTGTTCTCCAACCACACCAGCATGCTCCCACCTCACGGTCTTTGCACTGGCTGTTCCTTCTGCTCAGAATGCTCTTCTCTCAGATATCTGCATGGCTAATTCTCTCACTTTCTTAAAGTCTTGGCTCAAATCTTCCCTTCTCAATGAAGCCTGCCCTGACCACTTTAAGTAATTCTGTATCCTGTTCCGCACTCTAGCATTCCCAATCCCTGTTACTTTTCTCTTTGGTTTTTCTAAAACATGTGCCACCTTCTAACATACTATATAATTTACTCTTTATATTTTTTTAAATATATTTTATTGATTTTTTACAGAGAGGAAGGGAGAGAGATAGAGAGTTTAGAAACATCGATGAGAGAGAAACATCGGTCAGCTGCCTCCTGCACATCTCCTACTGGGGATGTGCCCGCAACCAAGGTACATGCCCTTGACCGGAATTGAACCTGGGACCTTTCAGTCCGCAGGCCGATGCTCTATCCACTGAGCCAAACCGGTTTCGGCAATTTACTCTTTATATTATTGTTTATTGTTCATCTTCTCCTGACACACTGTTAGGTAGTTCCAGTTTTGTTCGCTGATGTATTCCAAATGCCCAGAACTGTGCCTAGCACACAGTAGCCCCGCAGTGAATTGTGTTGAATGAACAGTTTTTGTGAGCTCCCCTGGCTGCAGTGACAATAGTTGGCTGAAAGGGTGAGCCTGGAGGTGAGGGAGCAGTGTAGGCCTGACCCAGAGCAGTCGGGGGGAAGCACTGAGGAGAAGGTCGGATCCATGAGAGCAGGAACCCAGTCCTGCCTGCTTGCTCATGGCTTCCCAGGGCCTGGACCATACCTAGAAGAGTCCAGGCACAATGGCTACTTGTTGATTAAATGATTAAATACACAAGCCTTTGCAACAGTTGCAAACTTGATTAGATGTGGGGGAAGAGGAATAATCCAAAGATAACACCCTCAGCTTGAGCCTGAGTAACCAAGAAAGTAAGTGGAAAGGTTTCTAAGTGCTGGAATCAGAAACCCAGAGGAGATTTCACACACATTACATCTTTAAACATCAGCTCAAACATCTCTTCTTCTCCAAGGTGTTTCTGCTCCCCCAGAATAAACCAGGTATGCCTGATTGACTCTCCCATGGTCCCTTGAACATGGCCTAGGAGTTCTGACCTCATTTAAATTTAATGCATCTGCAGGGTCTAGAATAGTGTCCCAGGACTTGGGTAAGCCCTCCAATTGGTTGTCCTTGCTCCACCCTGCCTCTCCTCCTGTTTCTCTTTCTTCTCCTCTCTTCTCCCTCATGCCCTCTCCCTCCTTCTCTTTGCACTGTTTCTCCTCTACTTCTTCCAACTCTGGTCATTATAAGCTGAGTACTCAAGGGGACTTCAGCCGATAGTTTGGCTTAAACCACAGGAACTGAAGGATTACCTCTACTGCAGGGAAGGGGTGGGGTGGGAAGTGGGACAATATACACAAGAATTTGGCCCTGATTCACCTGAAATTGGAGAGTCCTGGGTCTGAGCTAGAGGCATTGGGAACTGGATTTTGGGTTCATGAACCTCATGCCACAAAGATCACAGCCTCCCAAAAGACAAATATACCAAGTGACACACAGCGGCAGCACCATGACACCTAAGTTTCCAAGCACACTCATGCCACACTTGCAGCCAAGTGTGATGCATACCCCATAGCATCCTACCTCAGTGAGAGAACACACCCATCATAGCATCCACCAGACCCCAAACAACTGATACAACACGCATCACAGTCATAGCATGAGCATACAGGACACAGAAACACCAAACACAGGACACAGAAACACCAAACACAGACAGTACCTCAAAAGCAAGGCAGCCCTTCAACCCCTGGCACACAACACACAGAGTAAGTACATGGCACTCACATAGTACAGTGACAGCCTATCAAATACCCCTGTGGCTCCCAGCAGTTTCTGACACAGTGACATAACGCATACATCACCACCACTCAGAGAGAGAGAGAGAGAGAGAGAGAGAGAGAGAGAGAGAGAGAGAGAGAGAGAGAGAGGAGGAAAGAGCTCTCCTCTCCTTGCCTTTTCTCTCCTCTCCATGTCTTGGGCACTGGGCCATGCCAGGCCTGCCTGATGACCCTGGCTGTAGAGCACAGCTGAGCTGGTGGGTGCTTTTTCCAAAAGGCTGTAGATTTGGCTTCAGCTGATCAAATGCATGCTAGGAGGTCCACGTTTGAACTTTGTCTCCGGGGGTGGCCGGAATGTGGTCCTCACCAGTGAACTGCAGGCAGCAGCTGGCTGCTGTGGGACACCTGCATTGAGCTTTGTCGGTGGGGACCAGGCAGGGCCCAAATTAACTTGGGAGGGTGTCTGGAGTTCAGGCTGCTTGTGATGGGAGCGGTACAAGAATGCATCTGCAGCAGGAGATAGGAGCTGAATCACAAGGTAACAAGAAATTCTGTGGTGGATGGAAAGACAAGATGAGCAGAGGGGAAAGAAAGGGTGGAAGGAGAATCCCCAGGTGCCTCTGGCCAGCCCTCAGTAAAATGAAGGAGGTGGGAATTGGGAGAGGAGAAATAGGAGCCAGAGCAAGAAGCTAGCATGGGGAGGGTGGAAATTAGGTTTCCAAATGAAAGGCTGGGGTGGAGGTATACAGGGAACAAAGGGCAAAGAAATTCACTTGGAGGATATATAGTCAGTCTCAGGCATGTGGCAGACATGGGCATCCTTGTTGCCCAGAAGTGGGGTTGGAGAATTAGACATTGGTGAATAAGAAGAGGACTCACTGATGAAAGCTCAAAGTGTGAAGAAGTTGGCCATTCCTGTGAGAAAGAAGAATGGGTAGTTGATGAAGAAAACAGGGTGGAAAGGAAATGTGGGAAAAAGAAGACCATTGGTGAGGGTTCCCAGGCCACAGACACTGGGCCCATGATCATGTAAGTAGAGGGTAACATGAAGTTCTGTGCCCCATCAGAACTCCCAACTCAGCAAAAACCCTACGTTGACCTCAGGTCACTCAGAAGGGCATGGTCTACATTTTCTTGTGGCAGGTGGGGAAGAATCAGTCAACTCCAGACACTGGTCAAGTCCAGTTCTGACTTCAGTGGAACCAGAAGATGAGAGAATGATATGGAGGAAGGCCTTTTGCCTTTTGAGATTGTCATCTGGCTCAAGAACTCCCCAGGCAGTTGACTCAAAACCCATGATTAACATATTTACACGTGACTTGTGCCAAAGGACATAAATGAATGCCTCCTATCTCATTCCACCCAAGACAAACATGAATGGCTTCATGGTGGTGTTCCAATTCTATGTGAGCCCACACCTCTTAATACTTTGGCTCTAGTATTCTCAAGGGGGAAAAATCCATCCTGTGATTTGGAGCACTAACCTTCCATGGACTAATCCTCCCCTCTCTTCCTCCTTCCCAGATGAAGCTAATAACACCAACATGTATCCAGCAGTTTGCACCTCCCAAAGCATGATCTCATTTGAGCCTCACAACCCTGTGAGGCCGGCAGAGCAGGGATTATTACCCCTATTTTCAGATGAGGAAACTGAGGCTCAGAGAAGCTAAGCAATGACCATGGTCACACCACTAACAAGTCTTCTGACTCCAGACCTGGCACCCAAGGTGGAAGGGGTTCCTGTCCCTTTAACCTTATGTAGACCTTCCCGGTTACATGGAGAATGCAAGGAAGAAACTCAGATGGCATAGAAAGACTGGAGGGGTCTCAGTCCAAGGAGCCTCATAAAAGGAGTAGGCTATGCCTACTTTCTCCCCTTCTGAAAGGGACAAGGCAGGGGGAGAGTGGAGGTTGACTAATGATTCTTAGGTATTACTAGGTGCTAAGTAGTATATTAGGTACCTTACAAACATTATCTAATTTAATTCTGTGAGGTAGACCCTCATTTTACAGAGGGGGGAACTAAGGCTCAGAGAGTGGCATCTGCTAAATGTAAAGTCACACAGTGATTAAATAATGGAGTTAGAATTTGTCCCTAGTTCTGACTCTAAAGCCTTTGCTATTTGTGCAACATTCTGTGCCCCTCTTCCCTTGGCATGTGACCCTTGTCTTGGTACAAAGTCCCTGATGGGCTTCTGTGAGTGGCCTTCTCAAATCAGAAAAGTGGGAAAAGAGAGGGCAAAGGAGAGTTATGGGGAGATAAGAGCTCCAACAGTCTGTGAAAGGCCGGGGAGAGGTCAATGGAGGGGGGGGGGCATATGTAATACTTTAAACAATAAAGAATTTAAATTTAAAAACGTCCGTGGGAGAAAGAAGATCCTCCCGGGAACTGTGAGCAGTATCCCTCCCTTTTTCTTTCCTCTTCCTCCTTTTCACCACGGCCTGGCTGGGGGATGGGAGCCATGCCCCTGAAGAGCAGCCTCTTGGCAGATGCAGGATTGGAGGCAGTGCCACAGAGGCCACATCCTGGGTCACCTCCCACTCTGAACCACAAGGAATCTGGACAAGAATGCCAACATTTCTCAAAACCACCAGATTGCATTGCCTCTTCCCTTCCCAAATCTCCTCTTCTCATCTCCTCACCATTAGCTTCAGAGACAAAACTCCAGGTTTCAGTAGACAAGTTCACCTCCTTTCCTTGCCTAGTAAGGCAAACAATCAAGACTCCTGAAGTTGGTCCTGACCCACAGACATCATTATGTCTATCCTCCTGCCTTTAGGCATAATTCATGTAGGCCAGTGAGGTCTCTCTCTTGCTATGTGCCCTCTCAAAGGTAGGACATTTCATAGCCTTCCTCAGGTAACTTTCTATCATTGCATTCCTCACCATTAGGGTGCTCTTCATAATACTTAACTTTAGTCCCTGGTTACAAGTCATTGCTGTTTTGACTTTAGTGGAAATGGGGAAGGTCACTGCCTGAATTCTGACTCTTCCCAAAACAAATGAGACTAGGGCAGTGGTCGGCAAATGCATTAGTCAACAGAGCCAAATATCAACAGTACAATGATTGAAATTTCTTTTGAGAGCCAAATTTTTTAAACTCAAACTATATAGGTAGGTACATTGTTATTAACTTAATTAGGGTACTCCTAAGGCTTAGGAAGAACCACACTCAAGGGGCCAAAGAGCCGCATGTGGCTCAAGAGCCACAGTTTGCCTACCACTGGACTAGGGGGACTCAACTACTCTTCTGGAAACCAGCATCTGCACAGTATTTTTATTGAGTGGTCCAATTTTCTAATCCCCCAGAAATAGTGAAGGATGGAAGGCAAGGTAAAGATGGAGGGTATTAGATGTAAAATCAGGAGTAATCTACACTAATAAAAGAGAAACATGCAAATTGGTGTCACTCTGCTACACCCACCAGCCAATCAGGATGAGTATGAAAATTAACCCAACAAAGATGATGGTTAATTTGCATATGCAGTCATGGAGCAAAGACTGAAGACAGCATAGAAGGAAGCCAAGTGCTGCAGAAGGAAGCGAAGCAGCAGAGAAGGGAGGGAGCCGAGGCAGCGGAGACAGGAGGGAGTGAGGCAGCTCCCTTCTCTGCTTTGCTCTGGCCACAGGAAGCCCTATTCTTGCAGGAATCTTCCTGCAACAGGCCTCTAGTATAGAAAATAATAGACCTAGTGAGTATACCTATTAGACTCTTGGCTATCATAATTGTCATCACATCACCATCTTTGAAGACGACTTCATCTCCATCCCTATTGCCATTGTTATTGTCATTACAACCATCAACATCAACATCTTCACCACCACCTATACTACCACTATCACCACCATTGCCTCCACCATTACCACCATTATAACATCACTGACACCTCTATCAATCACCACCATTACTACCTCTAATATCATAAGTGCCACTTCTACTATCATCACCACCTTCTCTACCTCTATATTAATATCTCTGCATCCATCAGCATCACTACTATTGCCACCTCAACCATCATCACCCTCATCCTCTCCCTTACCACCATTTTTATTTCTATGTCTAACATAATCATCATTACCTCCACCATCATCATCACCTTCATCATCATCACTACCTCTATCACCGTTACTAAGTGCATTAATACCATTACCATTACCACATGTGCCATCACCATCATCACCTCTATCATCATCACCTTTATTGTCATCTACACCATTACCTTCATCACCATAGTCACCATCAATGCTATTATTATTATTAACACCTTCATTACCACCATTGAGACTGTCACTATCTTCATTTGCAGTAATATTATGATCACCACAGCCATTTTTATCATTAATGAAATGTACTATTGTGGTCCTTGATTTCAAGGGCCCACAGATAATTCATAGGTAATCAGGCAGAAAGTAAAGAAGATGAGGGCAAAGACCAAAAGTATAAGAATTTGGAGGTCCACAAATGTCCATCTCAACCATGGCTAAAGAAGTCTCCCCATGCAGGTCCCAACCACTTCTCCCAGTATTCCCTGAAGGACTATCCTGGAGAGTGCAGGGAAGCAAGATAGAATTTCACACCTACAATAGCAGATGGTAAGGGTAGTCAACCACCAACTCCCAAAATGCAGGGCAGACCAGTCTCAGCTGAGCCTCAGAAGAGACTAAGGGCCAGGCCAGGCTAGATGATGCCCTGAGAGACAGAAGCTGAAAGAGAGGTAGGCTGTAAATGCCATGGAGGGGAGCTAGGGATCTGTCAGGTGTCTGGCTCCTAGATATAGTTCATTTTTTAGAAGCACCTCCCCCATATCCAGGTGTCCCTGGATTACCCTGGAGTTTTGGTCATCTTCTATTTTCCCAACTGTGAGCCCAGTCACTGGAGCATGGAATAGCTCTAGAACTATCCCTTATGACTCACTGAAAAGTTTTAACAAGTGGTCTAAAGAAGATTCCACCAGGCTCAGAGAGAGATAAGAGATGGCTTTCTCAGTGCTACTGCCTTCCTCTTCTCTTTCCTCCTCTCTGAACCTCCTGTTCTGTCCCTCTTCCTCAGAACCCCAAGTATTCTTCCAACCACTTCTTCCAATATTCCCTGCAAACTTACCATCCTTCTAAGTCTCCTCTCCAGCCTGACTCTAGCATCTGCTCCCTTTCTCCCTGCTGTCTCTCCTCCATCTCCCTACCTCTGTCCTCTCCTCTCATGGGCAAGCAGGGTTTTGAAATGCCTTGGTAAGAGCCACAGGGTCCTGAGAGAGACAGTTTCTTAAGCTCACAGGCTTCCCTGTTGGGAACTGTTTTCTGATTCTCCAGCTAAATTGTCTTCTGACCACTTTCATCCCATTAATCCTGCTGCTGAGAGGGGAAGAGGCTCATTAAGTTATCAAATCCATGCATTCAAATCTAGGCTTCTTTCAACTTCCTCTGTGCATGCATGTGGACTTTGCTCCTGCTCTCTGAGCTTCCCTTCCAGGAGGGCATCCCCAGGGGTCTACTCAACACCTCCAGTCTCTCCCATCAGGTCTTCCTTCACACACTCTGTCCCATACTGGCATTCACACACACATGCTCACACTCCCCACACAAGTTCACCACATACTAATCATCATCATCATCATCATCATCATCATTATCAACAATTATCATGTACTGTGCATTCACCATGTACCAAGTCATGTGCTAGGAATTTTGCCTACATTAGCACATTTTACACTTTCTACATTCCTATGAGTTTGACAGTTGTACTCCCTCCCTTTTTACAGTTGACAAAACTGGGACTTAGATAAATTCAGGGACCAAGTAACACTATGTGAAAGTGCAGAGCAAGGATTCAAATCCAGATCAGTTTGGTGCAGACCTTGTGCCTTGAACACTAAGCTACTGTACTCTCTTGCCTGCACCCACTCCCATGTAGACATACACAGCAACACACCATGAACACTCATGTCCACACACAAAACACATGTAGTACACAGACTCACAGAGCATACACTCCCTACCCAAAGTGCACACATTTCATCATACACTAAACACACACATACACACACACACACACACACACACACACACACACACACACACACACGGAACAGGCTCCAGAAAGAATGCACCTACTCAGTCCAGTCATTTTCTAAATACTAATTGAATATCTACTATTTGCTTGCCTACTAGCTCTGCCCAGTGTTAGGCACTATGATCACCCAAGCAAGGAAGAAAATGAGCACATCTTGAGTTCCTACCATATGCCAGACTCAATGTCAAAGGGAGTCCATGGTCACAGGAATATGTGTGAGCCTGTATATACATGTGTACATACATACATACACATATACTCACTCTAGCTAGAATTAGTCCTGTGCCTCCCAGCAAGGAAGGTCAAGAGGCTGGAGGTTACTGAGCCCACTGAAATTAAGTCTCAAGACTTCCAGGGACCTCAGGGGTGTTCCCTTCCTTCCCTCACCAATGACTTATACTTGTTAATAGAGGAAGCCCAGACTGGGAAGTGGTGTAGTCCACCAGCCTTCATAGATTCTGGAGCCCAGGCTACCTCTCTGGGTGAGCATCTCTTACCTTTCCCACACTACCCCACCACTTTTGGCCTGACTTAGCTCCACTTAGCTTCCCAGTAAGAGAAATGGACAGGAAATTAAAGATAACTAGGCAGTTTGAGAGGATTAAGGATAAGGGAAAGCAATGTAATTATGTCATAGTTGCTATTGGACAGGAGAGCAGAGCAAAGGAAATGTAAATGGCCTAAACTAGCCCATTATAAGAACAAGGGCAAGGCCAGCAAGCAGATAAGAGTCCTGAGTGTGGGACAGAAACATTAATCACCTAGCAAGGCTGCCACCCCAGCACAGCTTACCATGGAAATGGACCCAAGGATAGAAAGCCAGAGAAGGGTCCTGATGGGCCCACATGGGGCAAATAAGCTGCCCTGTGCCAGCTGTCCTAGCAGACCCTCTGACACATGGAAGGAAGGGAATCCCTCGGCTTGGCAGCTGGCATCCCTTGGTCTGGGAGCTAAGCCAGCTTCTTCTGAGTCCTGAAGGAAGAACTTTGAGCCCAAGGACACCAAGCATGGGACATCCTTGGTTAAAGTCATGTACTAGAAAGTTCCCTGGACTGAGAATCAAGGAGCCTGGGTTCTGCACCTAATCCTGTACCATCCTAGCTTTGTGGCCTTGGAAAGTCATTTTCCCCTCTCTGTGCCTCCATGTTTACAATGAATGACCTTTTAGAACAATGCAATACTTACAGCTCACACTTACTGAGCAGTCCTCTATGAACTAGCACAGAGGTTGAAAGCTATTTTCTGTAAGGCACCAGAGAGTACACTCTTGGTGGCAACTACTCAACTCTGTTGTTGCAGCACAAAAGCAGCCACAGACGATGGGCAAATAAATTAAGCTGGCTGTGTTCCAATAAAACTTTATTTGCAAAAACACACAGAGCCAGACATGGCCTGCAGGTTGTAGCTTGGTGACATTTGAACTAAATATTGTGCTAAACACTTTATTTACATTGTGTCATTTGATCCTCAAGCACCCCTGGGAAGTAGACACTACTATTATGATCCTCATCTAATAGATGGGGAAACTGAGGCACAGAGAAGTTAAATAGCTTGCCCGATGTCATACAGCTGAGAAGTAGCAGAACCAGTATTTGAACCTTAGCAGTTTAGCTCCTGAACCTTGTACTACATTGCCCCCCAGGATAGGAACAATGGTAAGTATTATAATACTAATAATTGCTTGCAAAAGAGTATCAGAAACACCAGCCCTTATCCCTGAGGATTTGTGACCCATTGGTGTGTCACAATCAGTTGCAGTGTGTTGAAGATCATTTGTTGCTAATAAGTTTTAAAATGTTTTACTGCTGCATGGACAGTGTGGCTCAATGATTAAGCATCGACTCAGGAACCAAGAAGTCACTGGTTCTTTACCCAGTCAGGAAACATGCCCAAGTTTCCAGCTCAATCCCCAGTGGAGGGCATGCAGGAGGCAGCTGATTGATGATGCTCCTGTCTCGTCGATGTTTCTATCTCTCTATCCCTCTCCCTTCTTCTCTCTCTAAAAATCAATAAAAAATATTTTTTAAAAATGATTTACTGCTCTTTTAACAAACTAGAGTTGACCCCAATGTTATTCCTCTAATAATGTCTTTTGAACTCTCTTGCATTCAGATATGTTTCCTGGAAAGAGAGTGAAGGGGCCGGAGTTCCAGGCGCCTTGGAAGGAATGCCTGGGGAGGATGGTGGTGAGCAGCATGTCATCAGTCTATCACTTGGAGAGAAGCAGGGGGAAGGTGAAGGACTTGCACCCTGAGTTGATGTCAAGGCCAAAGCTGGGCGAGTCGGAATAATTATTCCCATTGGACAGTTGAAGAAACCGAGGCTCATAGAGATGACTGAGGGACCTGAGATCACACAGCTAGAATCCCAGACATAAGCTATTATGAATGATACTAGATGCACAAAATTCGTGCATGGGAGAGAGTCCCTCAGCCCGGCCTGCACCCTTTTGCAATCCGGGACCCCTCAGGGGATGTCCGACTGCCACAGAATCAGGCCAAAACTGACAGTCAGACACCCCTCTTGCAATCCGGGACTGCTGGCTCCTAACCACTCGCCTGCCTGTCTGCCTGATCGCCCCTAACCGCCTCTGCTTGCCTGCCTGATCACCCCTAACCACTCGCCTGCCTGCCTGATTGCCCCTAACTGCCTCTGCCATGGCCCCCGCTGCAGCAGCTTCGTAGGAAGGACATCCGGAAGGTCATTCAGCTGTCCGGTCTAATTAGCATATTATGCTTTTATTATTATAGACTAGAGGCCCAGTGCACAAAAATTTGTGCACTCGGGGGGAAGGGGTGTCCCTCAGCCCGGCCTGTGCCCTCTCGCAGTCTGGGACCCCTCGAGAGATAACGACCTGCTGGCTTAGGCCTGCTCCCGGTGGCAGAGGGCAGGCCCAATCCCTAGGTGCAGCCCCTGGTCAGGCTCAGAGCAGGGCCGACTGGGGAGTTGGGGCGCCGCCCCCTGTCATGCACAGAGCAGGGAGATTGGGAGGTTGTGATGCCACCCTCAGTCACGATCAGGGTAGGGCCAATTGGGGGGTTGGGGCACCGTCCCCTGTCACACTCAAGGCAGGGTCGATGGGGAAGTTGCGGCGCCACCCTCGGTCATGCACAGAGCAGGGCCAATCAGGGGGGTTGGGGCTCTATACCCTGTCATGCACAGAGCAGGGCCAATCAGGGGGTTGGGGCGCTGCCCCCATCACACACAGAGCAGGGCGGATCAGGGGGTTGGGGCACCGCCACTCTCACACTCAGGGCAGGGCCGATGGGGAGGTTATGGCTCTACCCCGTCACACACAGAGCAGGGCCCGTGGGGGGGGGGTGTGGTTGAGGAGCTCCTCCTTATCAGGCACAGAGTAGGGCTGATCAGGGGGTTGGGGCGCCTTCCCCTGTCATGAACAGAGCAGGGTGGATAGGGAGGTTGTGGCCCCACCCCCTGTCACACACAGAGCCGCAGGGTGATCAGGGGTTTTGGGTCCTGCCCCCTGTCACGCTTATCCCGGTGCCGGGAGGCCTCATGGCTCCGCTGATCCCAGTGCTGGGAGGCATATTACCCTTTTACTATATAGGGTAGAGGCCTGGTGCAAGGGTGGGGCCGGTTGGCTTGCCCTGAAGGGTGTCCTGGATCAGGGTGGGGGTCCCCACTGAGGTGCCTGGCCAGCCTGGGTGAGGGGATGATGGCTGTTTGCAGCTGGTCACACACCCTTCAGGGTGGGGGTCCCCACTAGGGTGCCTGGCCAGCCTGGGTGAGGGGATGATGGCTGTTTGCAGCTGGTCACACATCCTTCAGGGTGGGGGTCCCCACTGGGGAGCTTGGCCAGTCTGGGTGAGGGGCTGAGGGCTGTTTTCAGGCTTGGGGTGACTGAAGCTCCCAACTGCTCCTTTCTTTCTTTCTTTTTTTTTTTTTTTTTTATTCTGGGCCAGCTTTAGCTTTGAGGCTTGGCTCCAGCTCTTAGGCCTCGGCTGAAAGTAGGTTTCTGGCCTTTGCTTACAATGTTGCGAATCTGCTGGCTGAAGTCAGGTGGTATTTGTTACAGAGTTTCGTAAACTGCCCGCTCAGAGGCCTGCAGCTGCAGGCGGGGAACGTTGGTTTCCTCAGTCACTGAGGCAACCAAGCCTCATGTTAGTTTCAAGCTGCCTGGCTGCCGGCTGCCATCTTGGCTGACAGTTAATTTGCATATCTCGCTGATTAGCCAATGAAAAGGGTAGTGGTCGTATGCCAATTACCATGTTTCTCTTTTATTAGTGTAGATAAGTAAGTATTGCATTAGAGAAAAAGGCCATCAACCATAAAGATTGGCATTTGAATACTGCCTCTAGCACCTACTGCGAGACCAGATTCTCTATCCTTGGGCCTCAATTTCCATATCTGTCAGATGCAGATGTAGATAGAGCCACACCTGACAGGACCTGTTGTAGGGATCAAATGAGATCATAAGGGATGTCCTAGGCTGCTGGGTTGTTTAGCCTGGACAAGACTCAATAGAAGAAAGCAGGAGAGAACCAACATTTAAGGAGCATCTACTATGTGCCAAGAAAGCTCCCAAAACCACATCAAAAAATTTTCCCCCAGCAACCCAGAGGTGGGAATAGCTACCTCCATTTTACAGAGAAGGAAACTCAGTCCTGAGATCACTTAGTTAGAAAGTGATGGAACTGGAACCCAGGTTTGTCTGTGAGTCCAGAGCACTCTGAGCATTAGCATGGTTGGAGCATGAGCTGGAGAAGCAGAGGGGTTCATACAGTCACAGATATTTCTTGAGCACTTGCTATGTAGCAGGCATTGTTGTTGGCACCAAGGATACAGCCTGGAACAAAACAAAGTCCCTGTCCCTGTGGAGTGAAACTCCAGAGGGCAACTAAGAGTACTTTGGGTTCCCTTCCATTTGTGGTGCCATTCCAACTCTGCCGTGATCATTGGCAAAGTGTCTGCTTGCTTCCTCAGTTTATCCTCCCATAAACCTTTCTAACAGAAATAAAAAAGAACAGTGTACCCCAACTCCTGTCCTGCCAAGGCATGGCATCCTGAGTGGCTGCCTGCCCAACAAGAACAAAGGCTGGAGGAGCCATTTCTCATTAGGACATCATGTGCCTCCTGCCAAGGGGTAGGGGCTCAGGATCCCGGCCTGGCCTAGACCTGACCCTGGTGAGCTGTCCCTGGTAACAATGGTTCAGAGGCATCTCCTCCGGGACTCCCACCAAGGATGGGAAGTAGGACTGGGGACAGGCAGGCCTGCGCATTGTTCAAAAGGTGGTTTCCTGGCTGAGTTGGCCTTCCGGGGCCTCAGGCTACTGGAATGGGCCTGGACCTGCGTCTCTCACCCTCTCCTTCCAAAACAAAGCCATTATTTCTGCTGCCATTTTCCTTCCCTTGGAAGATGAGCTGATCTCCACCTCCTCTGGCCCAGGGCAGAACCCAGGCTGGTCCACACACACACAGTGCCACACAGGAGTTGATGCCCTGAGCCAAGAGGCTGAGAATATCAGACCTACCCACAGCACCAGCCACTTCTCACACATGCTGGAGGCTGGCGAGTGCCAGGCAATGGACAGTGGAATGCCTGACATCGTGGAAGCATGTGGTCCATGGGTCCACAGGATAGCTAGGTAAGGTGCTGATCAGGAGGCAGGGCTTGGCTAGCTGGTTAGGCAGGTGATCTACCCACCCACCCACTATCAGCCAGGTGAGTGGCCTGCTATTCATTCACACTAGGACTGTGATGAACACTGGGGGTGGGAGGGTAATATCAAGGCATCCAGGCAACCAAGAGAAAGCACTAAACCCTTAGCAATGCAAAGAACTCACCCCCCCACTCCCTGCCCCACCCCACCCTGCATCTTTGATCACACATGCACAGACCAGGCCTGGCCCTGCCCTCCACATGTCCACATTTCTTCTGTACCTCCCCAGCACATCTGGGAAGGGCACTGGGCTTTGGGGCCTCACCTCTATATGAACCTCTACTTTGTTCGTCATGCCAGCCATAGGGAGGGAAAAAGGTTGGGAGGGGAGAAGGGAGAAGAGAAATTCTGCCTTTCTTTGCCTTCTGAATACAGCTCAGTGAGGCTCAGAAAAGTCAAGGCTCTTGCTGAAGGCCCTCCAGCAAAATATGCAACTACTGTTCTGAGCCCTGACCTTCCATGGGTTGAGGCCTCAAGGAATCCCATCCAGTCAAATGGAAATAACTGAGGAATGTGCCCCCAAAGACAGAAAAGCAGAGAGCCACCTGTTTTTTCCTCTCCATCCTAGCCATGTAGATAAATATAACCCCTCCTGTCACAGCCTTGACTGTTTACAGAACGCTTTCCACATGCCCCTCCATTTAAAGCTCCCAGCAACCCTGAGAGAAGTGTATTATACTTATCCCCATTGTACAGATGAGCAAACTGAGGCTTGGAGAAAGTGACTGACTTGCCTAAGGTCACTCAGCAAGGAAAAGGTGGCACAATCCTATCTAATAAAAGAGAAACATGGTAATTGGCATACGACTCCTACCCTTTTCATTGGCTAATCAGCGAGATATGCAAATTAACTGCCAGCCAAGATGGCGGCCGGCAGCCAGGCAGCTTGAAACTAACATGAGGCTTGCTTGCTTCAGTGACGGAGGACTCCAACGTTCCCCGCCTGCCACTGCAGGCCTCTGAGCCTGCAGTTTAAAAAACATTGTAATGAATATAGAAGGTAAACAAAACCCCAGAAACCTGCTTTCAGCGAGCCCGGGATCTCAGAGCTGTAGTTGATACAGAGTTTCGATTATAGAACCGAAACAAACCAGATACCTGCTTTTAGGAGCAGAGGCGTAAGAGCTGGAGCCTCAGAGCTAAAGCTGGCCCAGAATTTAAAAAAAAAAAAAGAAAAAAAGGAGCGGTTGGGAGCTTCCCTCACCCGCCAGCCTGAAAACAGCCCTCAACCCCTCACCCAGACTGGCCAAGCTCCCCAGTGGGGACCCCCACCCTGAAGGGTGTGTGACCAGCTGCAAACAGCCATCATGCCCTCACCCAGGCTGGCCAGGCACCCCAGTGGGGACCCCCACCCTGAAGGGTGTGTGACCAGCTGCAAACAACCCTCAGCCCCTCACCCAGGCTGGCCAGGAATCCCAGTGGGGACCCCCACCCTGATCCAGGACACCCTTCAGGGCAAACCAGCTGGCCCCCACATGTGCACCAGGCCTCTATCCTATATAGTAAAAGGGTAATATGCCTCCCAGCACCGGGATCAGCGGAGCCGCGAGGCCTCCTGGCACCGGGATCAGCATGACAGGGGGCAGCACCCAAACCCCCTGATCAGCCCTGCTCTGTGGGTGACAGGGGGCGGTGCCCCAACTCCCCTATCGCCCCTACTCTGTGAGTGACAGGGGGGAGCTCCTCAACCCCCTGATGGGCCCTGCTCTGTGCGTGACAGGGGGGAGCTCCCCACCCCCCCTGATGGGCCCTGCTCTGTGCATGACAGGGGGGAGCTCCCCAAACCCCTGATCGACCCTGCTCTGTGCGTGACTGGGGGGAGCTCCCCAACCCCTTGATGGGCCCTGCTCTGTGCGTGACAGGGGGTGGTGCCAGAACCTCCCTATCGACCCTGCCTTGAGTGTGACAGGGGACGGTGCCCCAACCCCCCAATCGGCCCTACCCTGAGCATGACTGAGGGTGGCATCGCAACCTCCCAATCCGCCCTGCTCTGTGCATGACAGGGGGCGGCGCCCCAACTCCCCAATCGGCCCTGCTCTGAGCCCGACCAGGGGCTGCACCTAGGGATTGGGCCTGCCCTCTGCCACCCGGGAGCCGGCCTAAGTCAGCAGGTCGTTATCTCCCGAGGGGTCCCAGACTGTGAGAGGTCACAGGCCGGGCTGAGGGACCCCCCTTCCCCCCCGAGTGCACAAATTTTTGTGCACCGGGCCTCTAGTATATTATATCAGAACTGTGGTTCCTGGAACACCTGAGTAGCCCCTTCATTTTCAGAAGAAAACCTTAAGGCTTTAAGTTAGAAGGCTTGGCCTGCTGAAAACAAGGTTAGAACTTGCAGTTTAGTAGGTACTCAGTTACCTGCTGGTTCCTGGGGCACTATCACGTTGGACCACTGATGTTAGCCTGCCAGGAGGCCTCACAGTCATCCCCAGACCTGACACCTGGTCTGCAATACTTCCAGTCCCTGTGGATGCCACCTGGTTGGCATGAGGAACAAAGGCTTAAGCCAGCTTCCCAGCACCCTGCTCAGGCCTGGCCCGTGTGTGTGTGTGTGTGTGTGTGTGTGTGTGTGCTCAGCCTATGGCATGGCTCAGGGGCTGGGGGTGGGGTGGGGTGGGGTGGTGCTGGGGAGGGAAGCCTGAGTCATCCTCAGGCCAGGAAGCATAATGCTTGGCAGGGTTCCTGGGCCCAGCTAAGAAAGGAGCAGGGGCATTGAGTTACAGAGGCTGGCTAGGGCAGGGAAGAGGCGGTGGGGAAGTGGGTGTCAGTGAGTCCATGGAGATGGGAGCCTCACAGAAAACTGGATTCCACAGGCTCCAGCCAGAGGGCCAGACCCAGGGAGTACTGGGGGGACCTGGAAGGGGGAGGTGCACAGAGTGCCCAGGGAGATCTTTATTCTGTCCAGCTCTCCTTCCCAAGCTGGCCCCCCAGCCAGGGCCCTCTCCCTGCAGAGCTATGTGACAACTGGGGCAGTTCCAGAGGAGGAATCCCCCTCAACCCCACAGGGGGAGGGCGCCACCTCCCGCCGCCTCCCTCCACCTCTTCCTGTCATGTTCTTGGCCACCAGTGTTTCAAAATATACTGGTTCTTGGCTGGCCGTTTACTTAGGAGTCAAAAAGCATCAAGGTTCAAATTAATTCCCACAGCTTTCACTCTCATCTCTCAGCAGACTGGTCCAGTCCAAACTGCTCCTTGAGCTCCAGGCCCACAGAATTGACAGCTTACTCGACATGTGTTCTAGGGCAGTGGTTGGCAAACTGTGGCTCGCGAGCCACATGCGGCTCTTTGGCCCTTTGAGTGTGGCTCTTCCACAAAATACCACATGCAGGCGCGCATGTACAGTGCAATTGAAACTTCGTGGCCCATGCGCAGAAGTCAGTATTTTGTGGAAGAGCCACACTCAAGGAGCCAAAGAGCCACATGTGGCTCGCGAGCCACAGTTTGCCAACCACTGTTCTAGGGTGATCCTCAGATACCTCCAGCTCACCTGGGTCTCAACTAAACTCATTTTTCCCCACCCCCCAAAATAAAATTGATCCTCTGTCTCTAGGATTAATATCACCACCCATCAGTTGAGCATCAGTTTTTGGTTTATTTGCTTTTGTTAATCCTCACTTGAGGATATTTTTTCCATTGATTTTTAGAGAGAATGGAAGGGATGGGAGAGACAGAGAGAGAAACATCGATGTGAGAGAGAGACATCAAAATCGATTGGGGCCCAGGATTGAGCTTGCAATATAGGTACGTGCCCTTGACTGAAATAGAACCCATGACCCTTCAGTCCGTGGGCCAATGCTCTATCCACTGAGCCAAGTCGGGTAGGGCTGAGCATCATTTTTGACCTGTCCCTCTCCTTTCCTTTCTTCCTCATTTATTAACCATGATCCAGCACTGTGCTCAGAGCTGGGGAACAGTGGTAAACAAGTTGGATATGATCCCTACCATCCCCCTGCTTACAGAAAATCACTACTCAGGCTACTAAAGGCCAAGATGGGACAGGCCAAGGTGCCAAGAGAGCCAATAACATTGTAGGGACCATGGGGGACCTCCCAGAAAGGTGAGACCTGACTGGTGAATAGGCTGGAGTCCAGTGTGTGGGGTTGTTGAGTTAGGGTGAGGGGATGGCAAGGAGGGTGTGTGCTAGATTAATCCAGATAGAGAAGGGCATGTGCCAAGGGCAGAGGTTAGGGAGAGCGTGCAGCTACCGAGCAACTGAAAGATGCTGTGCTACATAGAGCTGAAGCTAAGAATTTGGAGGTGGGGGCCTGCCTGGTAGGAGATGATGTTTGAGAAATGGCTAGGCAACAGTAGGCCTCTGGAAGGAGTTTAGGCTATCCTAAGAGCCATCAGGAGCTATTAGAATGCTTTAAGCAAGAGAGTGAAGCTCTAATGTGAGTTCCTGATTGTCCAGTCTTCTTCATGCTAAAATTCAAGAAGTGTAACTCCACAATGACTCTGCTGCCCCTTATTCTATCTGTCATCAACCACATAGGCCTGCACCCAGGCCATTGTCCTGGCCCCACATGGTCAGGCCTTGGACCCTCCCATGTCCCAATCCAACCTCCAACCATGAGGGAAAGAAATGCCATACATGCCAAATCTGATTGTGTCACTTACCCTTGTTTCATGTCCATCCATAGCTCCATGGCTCCCCATGGCTTCCAGGATAAAGTCAGGTTTCCCATCCAGGGTGGTCGGGGGGGGGGCACACAGACCCTCCCATTCTGAACATGCCTGTCCCACCTGGCCTGCTCACACCATATGTTCTCTCCATAAGACCCAACTCAGCATGTTCCAGACATGGCACACCTTGGCTGTGGCTGTGTTTTCCCACTTGATTACTCTTATCTGTCTTTTGCAAATTATTCCTTATTCTTCAAGGCCTGACTCCAATGTCAGGTGCCTGCCATTTCACAGCCCCCTTCCTTTGCCCTCACCAAAGCTGGGCAGTTGGCATCTTGCTCAGGTCCTCACAGGGACCTTGTCTGTCATTTGTAGATAGCCCCCACCAGGGTTAACTCCATGCAGCACGAATCTGCCTCTTCATTTCATTCTATTTGTGCCTCCACTCTGTCCCTCTGGCAATGGCTGCTCAGTTTAGGCCTTGGAAATCTGCCCCGAAGCCCAGATCTGGCCTAGCTTACTCACTTTCTTGCAGGCTCACTGACAGCCCCTGGCTGAACTGTGGTCTCTCCAACCTTGAATCCCAGCAGCCCTTGGGCTGGAGAAGTCTTTCTGGTCAAGGAGTCCCACAGAAGCCTAGCTTTGCTCTATCGGGCCTCCCCTCCTCACAGCACTCAGTGGCTAAGCAGTGTTGACTGGAACTACCTAGGTTAGGATGGGCTTGCCTAGACCAGCAGAGGAGTGAAGACTGGTGGAGGGCTCTTCCTGGGAAGGAAGGCTCCCTCTCCAGAATGAATACCCAGCTCCACCTTAGGGAGTCGCTGTTTTAGAGAGAGATATAAGGTTCATCCTGTGGCAGAGAAAACCACCTTCTTTCACCCTTCCAGTGCCTTCCTTTTCCAAACCAGAAAGCCTGCTCAGGGCCATGATCTGATCAGACTTCAGAGATGCAGAGAGCTTCACACACATCCCCCAAACTAAGGACAGCTCAGAAAGCTAGGGCCTCTCACCCCTCCTCACCAACATCCACACTGTTGAGGCTCTCTCTCCATCCACATCAGCTTGGGGCCTCTGGGTTGCTTTCAGGAAGGAGGTGCTTGTCTCTACAGCTCAGCTTGGAAAGGGAGAAGAGGGAAAGATGGCTTGATATGGATTTTTGTGGTCGGAGGTGATTGAAATCCCAGCTGTGTTCTCCAGCCCTGCTCTGCTCCTCCAGCACCCCTCCTCCTGCAGAGGTGGGCAGGGGAGGGAAGGCAGAGAAAGTGAGGCTGTATGGGCCCCTGAGTGCTCAAAGATACCCCATGAGTGCTTTGTCCAGATCTGCCAAAATGACCAGCAGTGGTGCTAAATGTGTGAGGCAAAGACCATCCTGGGTGATTTGTGGCCATGTGAGGGTTTTTCCTTGGAAACTTTTCCCAGAGAGTAGGCTCTAGCCAGGAGGTTCTCAGCACTGGCTTCACATTAGAATCACCTGGGGAGATAATGAAACTACGGATGCCTGGACCCAGCACAGAGGTTCTGTTCTTATGATCTAGGCTGGAACACAAGCATCAGGTGTTTCTCAAGCCTGGTTGTAGAACAGAGTTTCTCAGCCTCGGCACATTGACATTTTTGGCCAGATAATCCTTGTTACAGGGTACAGGGAACTGTCTTGTGCACTTGTGAGGTGTTGAACAGCATCCCTGGATGCTACCCACTAGGTTCCACTAGCAGCTACCTCCTTCTGCCCCTTGTATGTGACAACCAAGCATGTCTCCAAGCATTGCCAAATAGCCCCTGGGGGACAGAGTTGTCCCTGATTGAGAACTACTGCTTTAGTGTCAGGCACAGCCTTGGGGTAAGAGTGTGCATATTCCACAGGGGAGGATCCCCCTTTAAAGTAGGGCCCTGTCTGAGCCCTGCACATGGTCAACAGGGAAACAGACCCTCTGTGCTCTGTGCCTGGCCCTGTTCTGGGGAAAGCTGGGAACACATAGGGAATTTGACCTCAATTTTGTCCCTTGGGGACAGAGAACTGAGAAGCCAAAGGTCAGAGCTGACTTGGCCATCCAGAGACCCTGGGTGGGCCTCAGACTTACTTTGTGACCAGATATACTTCAAGCATAATTTGACAAATGTTTCTCAGCCAGCTGCTAACCACCAGGCATTGTGCTGGGTGCTGAGGGCCCAGCAATGAACCAGAAAGAAACTGTCCGTGCCGTCATGGGCAGATGGTCTGGAGCAGATGTGAATAACTTTTTCTGTAAAGGGCCACAGAGTAATTATTTGGGGCTTTGGGGTCTGTCACAACTACTCAACTCTGCGTTATAGTGTTAGAGCAGCCACAGATGATATGTAAGTGAATAGGTATGCCGGTGCTCCAGTAAAACTTTATTTACAAAAACAGGCTGTGGCTAGACTTGGCCTGTGAACTATAGGTTGCCAGCCCTTGGTCTAGTGGGAGAAAGAAACAGGTATCCAAGTATTTACAGTCCATGTTGAACTATGCTCTGATAGATCTACAGGGTGGCAGGGGGAATGGTGGAGGGGGATCAGAGCCCACAGTGGGGGGAGGTTATAATTAACAGAGACTTGACAGAAAGGAAAGTCTGGAAAGGCTTCCAGGAAGAGGTGGAACCTGAGCTGATAGTCCTAAAGGACACATGTAGAGTGATGAGGCCCAGAGACTGAAGAAGAGTTGGCCAAGTGAAGGGTGAAAGGACACGTGTTCGGGCAGAACTGCAGCCTAGGCAGAACTCAGGAGCAGAAGATGTCTTGGCACATTCAACATGGCAGGGGACGGGGGAAGTGAGGTGAAACCCTATAGGCTATTGAATTTATTCTTGATCCCTGTGGTTTCTGAGCATGACAGTAACATGGCCTGATTTGCTTTCTGCAACATTTCTTCTGACTACCTTGTGGTAAATGGCTGGCAGTTGGGGGCAGGATGGAAGCAGGAAGAGGGGGAAGCAACCACAAGTGATAGATGATGAGGCCTGGACCAAGGTGGAAACCCTGGAGCTGGAGAGAAGCAGGTGGATTCATCATGTGAGGGATATAGAATAGGCCAGACTTTGTGGCTGATTGAATGTGATGTGTGGAGGGAAAAAGGTGGGGAGGAAGTCTCCAGAATTCAGGTGGGGATGTAATGATGCCATTCATTGAGAAAGAGAACATGGGAAGAAAGGCAGTTTTAGAGAGAATGGAAGCTGATGATTTAGTTGAGTCATGTTGGAATTTGAGATGAGTAGGGAATATCCTGGTGGAGATGACCTGGAGGCAGTCAGAAATCCTGCCCTTAAGGCCTCATCGTAGATGAGCTCCCCAAGAAAGAGAAAGGAGAGGAGAAGAGGAGAGGCTTGGGGAGGTAGAGGAGGGGATGGAAGGGGAGGAAGGATCTAAAGCCCTGAGAATCTATCTCCAACAACAAATAGACTGTGAAACAGTGGCCAAGGGTTAGGGAGAAAGCAGGATGGTATTAGAGTCCTGCCTTCTCTCTGACTATCCTACGCTCCTCCTCACAGCACTGAGAGGGTTGGCCTCAACCATCCCCAAGATCTCTTGTTTCAACAACGTAATACAAGAGTGCAGCAAAGCCCTCTGAGAACACAGGAAGTCCTTCAGCTTTCAGGAATCAGAGGCGGCAACACAACTTTGAAGAACACGGAGGATTTCCATGGACCCAGGAGAGGAGAATGGATGGAAGTGGGAGGAGTGGGGCAGGGCAGGGTGGGGTAGACATTCCAGGCCAAAGGAGCCTGGTGAGGAAAAACAGGGAGGCAGGAAAATGCAGGGAGTGTTTTGGAAATCCTGAGTAGTCAGTCTGTCACAATAGACACCTGGGATGCTGGGGGTGGGTTGGAAGGAAGGAAGGTGATGATAAAGAAAATTAAAAGATCTGGTGAGTTTCACCCCTGTGTCAATCCTACAGCTGTGTGACCTTGGACAAGTCACTAAACAGAGCCTCATCTGCATCAACACCTGCCATCCCCTCTGGGAAGGGGATGGAAGAAGAGCATTTTAAGCTATGAAGCTGGTTGGGTTTCTAGAAAAATCCCATAGGTAGGGAATGCTGAGAATCCCCAGAGCTGGCCATGGAGTCACTCACAGGGACTCTGGTCCCTGCTTCTTCAGCCCTTTCTTATCTTCTATGACAATTAGATTTTTCTGCCAAGGGGAAGGAGCCAAGAGAAAAGAATGCCCTTGATTAGTCTCAGGGCAAACCTGGCTGAGCCCCCCCCCCCCCCAAGGCACTTCCTATTTCCACCCTTCCCTGTCACCATCTGCTTCACTTGGATAGCCTCAGAGAGAGGTTATGGCAAGAGGGGCTTTCCATTTTCTGGGTGTGAACCATGGGCATGACCTGGCACTTTTCACAACATCCCCATGTCACAGATGAGAAATGTCCAGGCAGCCAGGAAGCAGCAGAACCAGAACTAGAACCCATGTCTCTGACTCCCAAACCCGTGGTTGCCCTTGCCACTTCAACATCTGCATATATTGTCTCTGGAAGTGCCCCATCTGTGACTTTATGTCTGGAGAGGTCTCTGCTGGCTCCCTTTGATCAAGATGGCCCATGGGTCCCCTTCATGGCCCTCCTTCTCCTTCCCTACATCTGCCTTGCCCTTCCCTGGCACAAACTACTTCTAGCCAGCCCTGAAGCCAGTGGCTGCCCACTCCATTGACACCCAGACAGATGATAGTGGAATAATTGAAGTGTCCATGACCTTGAGCTCTGGCAGGGCCAACTTCCCTTGTGGCGGCTGGGGTTAATGACAGCTGAATGGCAAGAGGATGCACACACAGAAATGGGCCACATTAGAGTGGGCAAGACCAGGATACCCCAGGCACCTGCCAGGGCAGCTGCCTCCCCCTCCTCATGCAGACAGCTGTGAATACTCCTGTCAAGTGATAGGGCTCAGCCGCTGCCCTGCTCCTCCTCCGCCAGCCAGGAATACCCCTGCCAACTGACAGGGCACAGTCATTTCCTACTGCCTCAGACAGATCCCCAGGTCACCCCTACCAATGGACGGGATACAGCCACTTCCTCCTGCCTCTTACATACCAGAGGATGCCTCCAGCAGCCACACACAGACATACACAACATTGGTTAGTTGTACACACAGCTGTGAGAGACATGCAGGGGTCTCAGGAGCCCTGGGGGACCATAGATACCAGCCTCTTGGGGTTTGGACACTGACGAACACCATTACCACCAGACCCATACTCTGGGCCCTCACTGTGGGCCAATGTATCTGGTGCAGGAGTAGGAGGAGGCTGTCTGAATATATATGGATATCTGGGCCCTTCCACAGCCCAGCCCATTATTCCAATTCAAGCTGCAGGCCCATGTATGCATGCAAACATTCCTGACATACCCCTTGTTCTCAGCTACCTCAGCACACAAGTTGTGATGCCGGCTCTGGGCAAGCTCCTGGTCTGGTCCTGGAGTAACAAAAAATGAATCAGAAAAGTACACTCTCCTCACAGAGCTCGAAGGCTAGGGGAGACACTATGAATGATAAAGCCAAGGGGACCTCAGATTCAGCGGCAAGAACCATTGCGTGTGGAAGGAGCAAAGTGGTGCTGTGGCCTTCTGCAGCCTTGCCAAGATCCTACCTGGGAAACTATGTCCAGTTATGGGCCCCACACATTAAAGCATCACAGACCAGGCTCTATGAGTACAATCAGAGATGTTTGGCCTGAGAAAGAGTAAACTCAGGGGAACTTGAAGTCTGAATTCAGACCTCTTAGGGATGTCACAGGGAAGATGAGCTGGGTGGACCCAGGAAACAATGCTAGGACCCACTAATGAAAGCCAAAGGAAAACTGTCTAACAGACAACTATGCTGAGATAAAACAGGATACCATTGGGGGAAGTGAGCTTCCTGTCATTTGGAGGTATACAAGCAGAGTTTAGGCAATCACTTTGAAGGATGCTGTGGAGGAGACTCAAACTCTGCGTGGGAGCTGGGACTAGGTGGGCATTAAGGATACTTCCAACCTCAAGAGTCCATGGAGCTTTGATTCCAATTCAACCAATCTGTAGGACTTTATGAGAGGATTGAAGCCCAGAGAGATGCAGGGTCATGTGCAAGGTCACACAAAAAGTTAGTGGTACTCAGAGGACTAGACCAAAAATTATTCACTTCCCATCTTTGATCCCCCCACTCTTTTTTTTTAATTTCTTTATTGGTTAAGGTATTATAAATGTGTCCTCATTTCCCATTAACCCCCAACCTCCCCGCCCCCCCCCCCACTCATGCTCTCATCCCCCTGTTGTCGGTGTCCATTGGTTTGGCTTATATGCATGCATACAAGTCCTTTGGTTGATCTCTCCCCCTTACCCCCTCCCTCCCCTACTTTCCCTCTGGGGATTTATAGTTTGATTGCTGTTTCTCTGTCTTTGGATCTGTCCCTGTTCATAAGTCTATGTTGTTCTCTATATTCCACAAATGAGTGAGATCATGTGGTATTTATCTTTCTCTGACTGGCTTATTTCACTTAGCATAATGCTCTCCAGTTCCATCCATGCTGTTGCAAATGGCAATAATTCCTTCTTTTTTACCGCAGCGTAGTATTCCATTGTGTAGATGTGCCACAGTTTTTTAATCCACTCATCTGCTGATGGGCACTTAGGCTGTTTCCAAATCTTAGCTATGGTGAATTGTGCTGCTATGAACATAGGGGTGCATATATCCTTTCTGATTGGTGTTTCTGGCTTCTTGGGATATATTCCCAGAAGTGGAATCACTGGGTCAAATGGGAGTTCTATTTTTAGTTTTTTGAGGAAACTCCATACTGTTCTCCACAGTGGCTGCACCAGTCTGCATTCCCACTAGCAGTGCAGAGGGTTCCTTTTTCTCCACATCCTCTCCAACACTTATTGTTTGTTGATTTGTTGATGATAGCCATTCTGAAAGGTGTGAGATGATACCACATTGTCGTTTTGATTTGCATCTCTCGTATAATTAGTGACTTTGACAATGTTTTCATATGTCTTTCAGCCTTCTGTATGTCCTCTTTTGAAAAGTGTCTATTTAGGTCCTTTGTCCATTTTTTTATTGGATTGTTTATCTTCCTTTTGTTAAGTTGCATGAGTTCCCTGTAAATGTTGGAGATTAAACCCTTATCTGTGATATCATTGGCAAATATGTTCTCCCATGCAGTGGGCTTTCTTGTTGTTTTGTTGATGGTTTCCTTTGCTGTGCAAAAGCTTTTTATTTTGATGTAGTCCCATTTGTTTATTTTCTCTTTAGTTTCCATTGCCCTAGGAGCAGTATCAGAGAAGAAATTCCTTCAGCATGTTTGCGATTTCATTGCCTGTGGATTCCTCTAGTATTTTTATGGTTTCCCGTCTTACATTTAATTCCTTTATCCATTTTGAGTTTATTTTTGTGTATGGTGTGAGTTGGTGGTCTAGTTTCATCTTTTTGCATGTGTCTGTCCAATTTTCCCAACACCATTTATTGAAGAGACTGTCTTGACTCCATTGTATGCTCTTGCCTCCTTTGTCGAATATTAATTGGGCATAGTGGTTTGGGTCTATTTCTGGGTTCTCTATTCTATTCCATTGATCTATATGTCTGTTCTTGTTCCAGTACCAAGCTGTTTTAAGAACAGTGGCTTTGTAATACAACTTGATATCTGGTATTGAGATCCCACCTACTTTTTTCTTCTTTCTCAGGATTGCTGCAGCTATTCGAGGTCTTTTTGTATTCCAGATGAATTTTTGGAGAGTTCTTTCTAGGTCTGTGAAATATGCCGTTGGTAATTTAATGGGGATTGCATTGAATCTATAGATTGCTTTGGGTAGTATGGACATTTTGATGATGTTGATTCTACCAATCCATGAACAAGTTATGTTCTTCCATCTGTTTATGTCCTCCTCTATCTCTTTTTTCAGTGTCCTGTAGTTTTTTGCATATAAGTCTTTTACCTCCTTAGTTAAGTTTATTCCTAGGTATCTTAATTTTTTTGGTGCGATGGTAAATGGGATTGCTTTTTTAGTCTCCCTTCCTGTAAGTTCACTATTGGTGTAAAGAAATGCCTTAGATTTCTTGGCATTAATTTTATATCCTGCTACATTGCTGAATTCATTTATTAAGTTTAATAATTTTTTGATGGAGTCTTTAGGGTTTTCTATGTACAGTATCATGTTATCTGCAAATAAGGACAGTTTTACTTCTTCTTTTCCAATTTGGATGCCTTTTATTTCTTCTGATCCCCCCACTCTTCAGACCATCTCAATCAGAACAAACCTCCTTGGTGGATCCAGAAGCACCCCTCCCCACTCCACATCCTGAGTGACCTGACCCTGTGGTCTTATTTCTCAGCTCTGGCCTGGGCTCAGCTGATGGATGAGCTCCGTGTTAGACGGACTCTGGCTCCAGCTCCAGCTCCCCAGATGGACACTCTCAGACCTGCTGGTTGAAAGGAAATCCACATTTTACCTGCAGCCAGCTGCAGAGCAAAGGGATGTGGGGAAATGGGAGATCCAGGGACTGGAGGGGGACCAGAGCCTGGGGGTCAGGTTGGGACCCACAGACTTCACAAACCCCTCAATACTTAGGTGTCTAATAGCCTGTCCCTAAGCATGCCTTTTCTGGAGCAGGGCCATTGGAAAGTGCAGTGAGCAATGCTAGGGGTTCCATAGGCTCCAATAGAAATTCCAAATTCCTCATTCATTTCAGGCTTCCCTAGACTACACCTGGGAACTTCCCTGCCTTTCTTCCCTTTCCTTCTGCCCACACTACCAGACACATACAACTTTTGTCCTACCTATCAGTACACGGCAAGGCAACTTGCTATACTATTAAATTATTTCTGCAGATGAGGTTCTTCTTGTTGTCATTAAGAATGTTGAAAAGCAACAACTCATCCATATAGCAGTGCTTCCCATTTGACAAATTATAAAATGGGAAGTTTGGGGTTTGGAGAGTAGAAAGGGCCAGGCCAAGGTGACCCATTGACAGGGAAAACATGCCTCCAGTCTCCTAGCCCACACAATCCCTTCGGCATGTCCGGGTTGACCCACTACTTTCTGTTGTCTCCTGGGCCCTTTGAAATGACAGTGAGATAAGCACGATTACCCTCATGTTAAGAAGCATGAAACTGAAGCCGAGAGACTCTCCAGCTACCTTTTCTTAACAACTCATAAGGTAACATGTGTCCGTTGGGGGTTGGGGTAGGCAGGACTAGGATGATTAGAAAAGTGACCCTAATGGCAGACTTTCAGGCACCATTTGAGGCTCAGAGAGATATGTGGAGCAGTCCTCCCCAAACACTATGGATAAGGGCCGAAGAATCACCGCAGGAATTCACAAATGCATGTCTTTGTGTGTGCTCACACCTGTAAATGTCTAAATTCTTGGGCTCCATTCTTCACAATTCTGATTCCATAGCCATTAGGTAGGCCCAAAAATCTCTATTTTTAACAAGCTCCTCAGGAGAATCTGACAAGTAATCAGGTTTAAAAGCAACTGCATTAGGGCAGACTTACATTCTAAAGGTGGGGCATTCCTGGGAGGTAAATTCTGGAGGACACATGTTTGTATGGGTTTAAACCCCTCTCCTGGTGCCAATAGGAGACAAAGGGTTTGTCTGGATATTGGGTAGCTAGCAGCCAATCACCACCACTTCCCCTTTTCTGTCAGAGCCAGCACATGGGATGCTGGGCTATAGGAGCTGAATTTTGGTTAGTCTAAGCATATCTGACTCACTTGGAGAACTTCTAAAAAATATTGGCAATCAGGCCCCATCTGCAGGGTTGAAAATACTCATTTAAGCCAGTCATGATGTATCCAAACTCTTTGCCATGTGGTTGGGTTCAGTGTGGGCATGTGACACACTTCTGGCCAATCAGAAAGCTGATAGGGGATTCTGAGGAAGGCCGCCTTGTTTTTAAATGGGGACATAAGGTTTATGGGGGGAAAAAAGGAGGATCTATGTAATACTTTCAACAATAAAGATTTTTAAAAAATAATGAGCTCTAATAGAAAAATGAGCTAAAAATAAACAGTATATTTTATTTAAAGAAAAAAAAATGGGTGGGGGGACATAAGGCAAGATTGTTACTTCTTCCAGTCTGGATTTTGTTGAATTAGTGTAATACTCAGAGCTGCTGCAGCCACCTGATGACCATGATGGGCTGACCTAAGGACAAAAACCAAGAGCTGAGAATGGTGGAGCAGAAAGATAGAAAAAAATGATTGCCTAATGCTGAATGAACCAACAATTGAAGCACTCTTCTTTATGACTTTGTGGAATAATAGCTATAATTATTTTATAAGACATTTTGAATGTTGCTTTTCTCTGTTACTTGCAGCCAAATGCTATTTCCATCTAATGGAAGAGGATACTGAAGAAGCAAGAGGATAAGTCACAAACCAAGATCACAGAACTAGTTAGTAGCAGAGCTGAGGTGAAAGCTATACTCTTTACCACCATCAAATAAACACGCATACACACACACACACACACACACACACACACACACACACTAGCCCTCAAACCTTAGGTGGTGTAATATAGTGGGAAAGCATTGGGCAAATGAGAGGAGGCCTGGAGTAGAGAGATGGGGATAGAGGCCATGTAGCAGTGATTATCAGGTCAAGCATCCTGTGGGTGTCCCCTGCCTCCCAGCAGGAGGGGGTGGCAGCTGGTGCCTGATCTGGCTTCATCAGCCATTAGTTAAAACTTGACAAGAAGATTAATACACAGGGGGCCGTTTTAATTAGAGACTCCTGGAATGCTAGAGCTGGCACAGTCTCCTTATGGTACGACTGGGGAAACTGAGGCCCAGAGAGGTAGAGGGGCTTGCCTAAGGTTCCTGAAGAGTCCAGGTGCCCTGTGTGACTCCCTGGCCAATCCCCTTGCCTATGCCCTGGGATGCCTCACACATGGAACAGCTTTTATTAACTTATCCCATTCAATTTGTCACTGATTCCAGGGCCCCAGCAAAGGCCTATCACTAAAGTTCCCATTTGTGCAAACTCTGCCTGGCCCCAGGGAGCTGATGTGATCAAGGCAACAATGAGGAGCCCAGGGCAGCTGAATTTGATCACCTACTTCCCAGGGTTCACCCAGCTAGTGCTCTGTGTCTGGAAATGATGCACCCTGAGACACTTTGCCTTTGCCTTTTTCACAATAGGGATGGGAAGACCACTAACCAGTTATGCCAACCCCTCAATTTGCAAAGTACTATTTATTATCTCAATTGAAAGTCACACCAAGCTTGAGCATTAAGGTTTTATTCCTTTACAAAATACTTCTATTATTTTTAAAAACTAAACATACTCATTGTGAGAAAGTGCACAAAATGTCTAAATGTATATGGCAAAATTAAGTTCTCATTTACCTCTCTCCCAAGCAGAGCCATTGTTAACAGTTTGCTGTCTATCTCTAGACTTTCTCTCTCTCTCTCTCTCTCTCTCTCTCTCTCTCTCTCTCTCTCTCTCTCTCTCTCTCATTGCATTTGCCCCTATTTAGAAAAGTTTATACCTTCTTTTTTTTAATCCTCACCCTAGGATATGTTTTTATTGATTTTAGAGAGAGGGAAACATCAATATGAGCAACATTGATTGGTTGCCTCCAATACACACCTGGATGGTGGATCAAACCCACAACCTAGGTATGTGCTCTGACTGGAAATCAAACCCCTAACATTTTGGTGCATGGGACAATGCTCCAAAAAAACTGAGTCACCCAGCCAGAACAGGGTACACCTTCTTGAGGTCAGATACTAACAGGGCACACAGTTTGGCAGGAAGAGCAGAAGAAGCACTCCAGGCCCCACTTGTCCTTTGGCAGTGCAGTGGTTCTGCCTTCATGTCCCAAGCATCCCCATCTCTGCCCCTTTCTGTTCACAGCCACTGTCACTGCCCTAAGTCGGGTCACAATAATTTGTCCTTGGAATTCCACCTACCCCAATCTTCTCACTTGTGTCCCTGCCTCTCATCTTCCCCACCAAGTATCCTCCTCAGTGAAACCAAACAGATTGTTCTCATAGACAAAGCAGATTATGTACCTCCTAGTCTAAGCCCCTCAATCACTTCCTCTTGCCTCAGGATCAAGACCATAATCTTTTAGGATGGCACTTAAGGGCCTTCACATGTTGGTTAAGCACAGGGGCTCTGTACTAGCTGGCTTGGGTGTGAATCCTGGCTCTGACACTTACCAGCTGATGACCGTGGGCAATCCATTCAACATCCTGTGAATCAATTTTCTTATCTGGAAAATGGGAACAATGATGATAATACCAGGATCTTCCTCATTGGATTGCAGTGAGGCATAAATGAGGTTGTTTAGGTAATAGAGCTTCTGACAATAACTATGAGCTAGGACCCCAGCAGCACAAGAACACTTGTGGCTTGAGTCTCCCCCCCCCCGGCCCCCCCCCCCCCCCAGTGCCCTCAGCTTTGCGGCTCTATGAAAGTCTGAAAATGGAGCTGGACATGGAGGGAGGGAAGAAGGGAGCTGTGAGAGGGGCTGAACATGGCCTCATTTCTAGGAGCTTAGAGGAAGATCTGGTCTTGGCTAAGCAGTTCACTAAAGGGGTCCTGAGAAGTGGATGGAACTGTAAGCACAGGTCCCAAAGCCTCTGCAGCCTCGGCACTGCGAGGGAGGCAGGCAGGAATGCCCAGGGACTCTCTGGGAGTGCCTGACCCTCAATTTTCTCATCTAAAATGAGGGTTCAAATTATTTCATGGAGCAGAGATGAGATTATTTTGCAGAACACCCCAGCACAGCACCTGGATAGTCATAAGTGCTCAATAAAACCTTGGAAGGGGAGAAAAGAGGAGGATGCAGACACCTAGGCAAGAGCAAAGGACCAGATGCTGCTTGCCAATCCATCCACCCCCTAGTGAGTGACAAAATAGGACATTTCTCAGGTACTGCAGCAGTGCTGGACCAAGGGTGGGCGGACAGGAGAGTTTAGCTGCAACCCAACACACATCAGGCATCCGAAGGAGGGCAGCAAGCTCTTCCCATCTCAGAGCCTCAATCCACTCATCTGTAAGGTGGGCATAATATCCCCAGGCCCACATGGCTGTTGGGAAGCTGAAATGAGATAATGAATAGAATTACACAGAATGAGGGCAGTTACTGGTTTATCATCTACAATAAAATAACTTAGAATGGAGGTTCTGAGCACTGGCTTTGCAGTAAGGAAGCTCTAGGTCAGTGATGGCGAACCTTTTGAGTTCGGCGTGTCAGCATTTTGAAAAACCCTAACTTAACTCTGGTGCCGTGTCACATATAAAAATTTTTTTTTTGTATTTGCAACCATAGTAAAACAAAGACATATCTTTGATATTAATTTTATATATTTAAATGCCATTTAACAAAGAAAAATCAACCAAAAAAATGAGTTCGCGTGTCACCTCTGACACGCGTGTCATAGGTTCGCCATCACTGCTCTAGGTGAAAGTCTGGATATGCAATCTTAGGCAATTCACTTAACTTTTCTTAGTCTCAGTTTCCTCATCTGTAACATGAGAATAATGATAGTACTTTCTTCACAGGACTTGGGAGGACATTCAATAAGATCATTTTAATATACTTTCCAGCTTAATATGAATATATTCAATACATATTATTTTTAAGATAATATTATTCCTTAAGGACAGAACCCAGATCTTAAACTCAAATTTCCCCAACCCCGCCAGTTAGCCCCAGTGTCTGAATACAGCTGGCACTCAATAAATCTTCTTAGCTAAGAAATCCTTAGCTCTCAGAAATTTTAGAGCATTATGGGGCAGCAAAACTGGAGGGATGGTTGAAGATCATTTATTACAACCACTCACTATACAGATGGGACAACCAAGGCTCAATGAGTGAAAGGGACAGGCCTCAAATAAAGCACGTGATTGGCACAGCTGGATCAAGGCCTTCTGACCGGAAACCAGGATCCTGTGCCCACCAACGGAGCCCCTTCTCTGAAGTTATTTCTAAGTGGGAGAGATGTCCCTCAAAGGCAGGGGGACACCTTCTGTGGATCCCCAGAATCTCACCAGTCTAGAATCTCTTTATACCCTGTTTCCCTGGCCTTGCCCCAGGCCACACCTCGCTGGCCACCTATCCCTGCCTCAGCCTGCCCTCTGAGCAGCCTAGGCCGGGTGGTCTGTAATTGCTTCCTGTCCTCACAGGCTCTGTTTGTTTGTGCTGTGGTTCCTTCCTCACACTCCAGCACACCAGAAGCCCTGACCAACAGTGAGGAACTCCTGGGGCCCAGCCCCCAGCTTGCTGTCAGATGTTGGGCCAGCCCTCCCCAGGCCCACCACCTGGAGACCAGGAACCCAGCAAGGCCCTGGAGAATTCCATTCAGCATTTCTCCCAGCTTCTGCCTCCCACCTCTGCCCCCCAGCCACTGGTCCTGTCCTCAGCTGGGGGGGAAGCCAAAAAATCAATAGGTGGAAATCCATGGTAAAGACTCGTCAGCCTTGTGCTGAAGGGAACCAAGCTCCCCTTCCTCTAGACCACCCCCACTCCCTGCCCCAGCCCAGTGGACTCGGGCAGTAGGTCCAAAAGACTTTGCCTCATGCCAAGACTTTGAACTTCCGCTAAGGTTGGAGTGTGCGTAGGGGATGAGGTGGGGGGTTACTAAGTTTATCCCTGAAGTTCTCTGAGTCTATGATAAAATGACTCAATGCAGTTCAACAGTAGACCTGGCTTCAAACCTGCCACTTACTGTGTGATGTTAAAGCAAGTTATTTCAATTTTCTTAGCTTCCATTTTCTCATCTGTAAAATGGGGCTAATACACTCCATCACCGCCTGCTCCAGAGTTGTTGCAAGATTGATATGAGCTATCCTGTGCACACTGCCTGGCAGGTGGGTGGGTGTGTGGGTAGTGAGTGGGGTGACCAACCATCCTGGTTTACCTGAGGGGTTTCCAGGTTGTGAGACTTTCAGTGCTAAAATCTGGACAGTCCTGAGCAAACCAAAAGGAGTTTGTCACCCTAAGAATAGGTGTTAGATGAGTGCTCCTGGAAGCAGGCCTTGCTGCCTCCCTCTAAAGACCCTCTCTTTTCTCCACATAACTCCACAGCACTTATGTTCTTCAGTCTGAAAGTTTTCTCCCCAAGATCTGCCCCCATTCCTCTGGAAACCTCCTGCACTCACACCACTTAACTCCTTCTGCATCCCCTTGCTCAGCATTTGTGTCCACAGCTTCTCCTGTGCTATTAGGTCTTCTCTCCTTCAGCCCCTCTGCCACTGGACCCCATGGTCTCTCTGAGGACTATTGTGCCAACATCTTCTCTGAGCTCCCTGCATTCTATCTCATCCCCTGCTCTTGTCACTGTTCCCAAACAAATGATCCCGTCTCCACTTTGTCTGGGTACCAGCCCTACCCAAACTGCCACACACATGCCCCACACACCATACACATCACTAGCACATCCACACTCCATCCGAGTCTCAGGACGAGGAATTTCAGTTTGATGTAAGAACATTCTGACAAGACAGTTGGATAAAGCCTCTGAATGTGTGAGGGGGGGAAGGGCGATAAACTTTTCTTCTAAGGGTAAGGATTTTAAATACAGAACGATTGATTGCAAAGGACAGGCTATTGTCTGGGAGCAGAAGGATGGCTGCAACGATCTCCAATGGGTTTTTGCATCTACTACCTTGCTTTAAAGCCCTTGGGGTTGTTTTCCCTCCCCAAAGCCCCTGACCTGGAGGCCTAGGCAGGCCAGGCCAGGAGAAACACAGCACTGAATTCTATTTAGTTGGCTTTGGGCCATGCATATTGGAGGGAAGTGTGAGCATAGTGTGTGTCTAATGAGGGGGGGTGTCAAAGACTGGGCTAGGCTCAGGGTGAGCAGCCCCTTTTTTCTATGCAGGGAGGCACTCAGTTGGCTGAGAGACTCGGGGGGGCAGGCACACAGGCACTGAAAGGGCACTGCCATATACTTGGGGCCCCTGGCCTCCAGCTCACACTGCCCCTCCTCAGCCCCCCTGAGGAGAGCACCGTCAGCAGAATTCCTCACATCCTGCTGCTGGGGCCATGTTTATCCAGTACAGCAAACCTCTGCAGAAGCATCCCATGGCAGCCTCAGAAACACAGACAGAGCAGGCTAGAGCCCGAGTGAGGAAGAGCTAGCAGCTGGAGAGACTGAGAGATAGAGTGAAGCTCAGAGATGGAGCTAGGAGGGCACCCCTTTGGAGCAGCAAGATGGAGGCAGAGGGAAGCAGGCAGGACTTTAGGGCTGACGTGGGAAACCAGACCCTGAAAGAGAATGGGGGCTGAGCAAGAGATGACAAAACCAAGACAGAAAGTGACAGAAACAGAACTAGGCTGAAAGAAAAAGAAAGAAAGAAAGAAAGAAAGAAAGAAAGAAAGAAAGAAAGAAAGAAAGAAAGAAAAAGGAATAGAAGAAAGAGAACTAAAGGGATGGGAGACAGGAGCAGGGTTGAGTGGTCAGAGGGGTGGGTGGGGGAGGAAGCAAGAGCAGCTCTCAAGAGCTGGACAGGCAGCGTTAGGGCCCGCTCCATGTACAGGCCCAGCCGGCCCAGCCCCAACCGGCTGTTTGTAAAAGGAAGCCAGCTCTGTGGTCAGGCTGCCCCAGGCCCCATGGCTGCCACCCCCTGAACTTAATGAGATTCTTGTTCAGAGCTGCGGGAGATGGGGCCTGGCTGCAGAGGCCCCGCAGAGCTTCTGCTCTCACCCGAAAGAGGGCCTGGGCCACGGCTGGGGCCCAGGCAGCTGAAAGGGCTGTGCAAGAAGGCAATCAGACAAAGCCTAGCTGCTGCAGCCACCAGGCATTGGGAATAGAGGGAACAACAGTGGCAGAGGGGCATTGCAGAGCTCTGAGGAGAAGGGTGCAGGGGAAAGGGTGTGGGCTGGCCAATAGGTAGGAGACTTGGTCTCCCACTCTGGTTGGATGACCTTGGGAAAGTGGCCTCCTTTCTCTCTGGACCTCAATATTCCCATTTACCCCCATGAAGGGCAAACTCAAATTGGTGGGGATGTAGAGAAGCAGAATATGTACCCTGGATGAGGGGACAGCTGCCACTCAGCTTCAGTGTTGCCTTGTGAAAATGTGGGCCTGGTGTTACTAGCTCTTTGGATTTTTTAGAAGTTATAAATCTGGATTTTTATGTAAAAATCTCCTGAATTTTAAATGATGGCAGCTAATTCCTTTTTAATGTAGGCACTCTGTGAGCCAAAGAAAATACTTTGAGGATCTTAAGTGGCCCATAAGGTGCCTGTTTATGGCAGCCTCGAAGGCCCACATCAGCTCTGACAACAGCCACACCTATGTCTCCACCATCATCCTGAGTAGAGTACAAATCTCATGCCCATGGAGAATGGGCATAATGTACCACCAGGAAGAGGCTGCCTTGCCTTGCCCTGGCACTGGGTGGGGGAGACATGACCAAAGATTCTGGGCTTTTGGATGGCCTGTTTACTACTGGCCAGTTATCTTGCTTCCAAAGCCCCTACTCTTTCTACCTCAGCCAAGCCCTTAAAGATTTTCCTTTGGGAACACATTCTGCCTGGCCCTGGACCAAGAGCCAAGCAGATACCATGCAAAGCCATGGCTGGTCTACCTACCATTGGCCCTCAGGCCCAGGTTAGAGAGAGGCAGTGTCCCAGAGCCACATCCACCAGTATCCCTGTCATTTCTTAGATACTCTGACTCCAGGTCCCTGGCATGGAGAAGGCAGGGATGGGGATAGAAGGGGAAAGGGAGGAATGGAGCGGAAAATCCTAGTGTGTGCATCCCCACCTCTTTCCACTCCACTGCTTATGAAGTCCAGCCAAGCATGATAAGGGTTAATTGGATACCCCCAGCTGGAATCATAGAATCATAGAGCTGAAATGGACCTTGGAGGTCGTCTGTCAGGGGAAGAGGAGAGATTTTAATTACTCAAGTCAGCTGGGTTGGAAGCACCCCCAGCCCAGGTTGTTTATAGGAGAGGAGGTGAGGCCTGGAAGGGCTGCTGGGCTGGGAGCCTCTAAAGGGTAGAACCTAGTCACTTCAGTCACATTCTTGTTAGTGCTGCCCCTACCTCCAGCAGTGTCTCACCTGGGATGGGCACACAGCACTTGGTGGAATAATTGACTAACAGGAAGGACTAATGGTACCAAGAGAGATTATGAATGACAAGACTCTGAACAAGGAGGCAATGGGACTGGAGCAGAAACCTCAAGAGCTACCAGGAGGAAGGGGCCCCCCTCTCAGCTCCTGCTCCAGCACACTCAGAACCCCTTCAGGCTCCTTGGTCCAGCCCGTGCTTCCCAATCTTCTAAGTTCCGCTCACATTGTGATCTCAAACAAGAAAGCTTCACCTCATAATTCCCTGAACAGAACAACAAAAAAATTTAGTTATAGCAGGAAGGCGTAAGGTCAGACATGAGGAAGAACTTCCTGAAAGTGGAACTCCACAGAAGCAGCATTCCAGGCAGACTTTGCAGTCTCCTGCCCTGATCTGGAAGCCCAAAAGGTCAAGGAAGTAACATTCAGAGCTGGGCAAGGGCTGGCTGAGTGACTTTTCCACCTGTATCCATAAGCTCAGAGCTCAGTTTTGGGGATTGGGGGGGCTCCCAGAATTGGGGGGAGTCAATTCATCTCATTTCCTATCTCCTCGTCTGGAGCTAATGGCACCTAGGGATGTTCCTAGTTTGGCACTAAAGCTGCTGATTAGAGGTGGGAACTCAAGGTCACCACCGCCTCCTTCTCTGGAGATGCTGCCCAGGGAGTAGAACCCAACTGAGACAGACCCAGGCCCACCCTCTGTTTTCACTAAAAGAAGCTCAGAAATCAATGCTGGTCCCTTGGTTCAGAGCCTGAGGGGCGGGGGGGACATAAAGTTGAAGGATAGAGAAGGAGATGGTGGCCATAACCATAGGTACAGTGTGGGGGGTAGGGGTTGTGGTGGAGGTTTGGGGGACTCACATGTCTTCATCCCAAGGCATGGGAGAGTGAGAAGGACACAGAGCTTCCTTGGGAACTCTCAATATCACTTTAAAGGGTGTTCATAGTTACTTTGTTCTCTGCTTTAAAAGTCCTGAGGGTTTAATAACACATTTAAGTGGCATCTTCTGAGGAAGTTCCCTTTGGGTACAGATTCAGCCTGTGTCATTTCCATCCCAGTGCCTGTCCCACGGCCAAACAGTGTATTTATCCCAGCCCAGGAATCAAAGCTTGAGCATTCTGAAAGTTCCCCTTGATAGCTAGCCTACATCTTTCCTTCCCTGCCCCCAAATGGAAATTAAATCCTCTTTAGTTCCTGAATGGTCAAAGCTCAGATTAGAAACCTCCTGCCATTCAGAAGGTAATCCCAGCACCCTACCACCACTACTATCCCCAGCACATACCCTCCTGGGAACTGGCCTATGCTGTAGGGATTAAAGAAATGGTCTAGGACAAGTCAGACTGAGGATCCATTCCTGATGGCCGCAGGAAAAAGGGAAAGCAGTGGAACTGGGTGGCTCTTGGGTTAAGTCAGATAATAAACCTAAGCCACCTGAGTATAAATCGCTAATCGGTTTGGGACTTGCACATCCACTAATGAATTTCTTTCTATTCCCAGAAGGTCTCTCTGAAGCCACCCCCACTGTCAGGGGGCCGATCAGGGAGTTCCTGGGATCTGGGGGCAGCTCTATGCATCCTCCAGCCCTACTTCTCCTGTCCCCCAGTCCCATTCGGCCCCTCCCAGCCTCCAGTCCTCCATGCTGCTTACCAGGTCTGAGAGCTGAGAGGGAGAAGGGGGAAGAAGGGCTAAAAGGAAACCCAGTGTGCCAGTGGCCCCAGACAGGGGTACTCAACCTCGACCCTCTTCTTTCCAAGCCCTACCCCAACTTCTTTCTAAGTCTCTGTAAGAGACTTGTAGGAGAGATGGAAAGAGCACCAGCTGTGGGGCAAAGCAGCCTAGCAAGTTCCCAACCCAGTACAGAATCTTATTTGCTGTATGGCTTTAATGCAGTAGCACATCTTCTCTGGGCTTTGGTTAGTTCTGGGCTTTGGTTAGTTCTGCTGTAAAATAAAGATGATCATGCCTACTTCATGGGGTTGGTTAAGGATTAAATAAAATCATGTAAGAGAAGCACCTAACCGAATGACTGGCACAGAATAAGTACTTATCTCTTTCTCCTCTGATATAATGCAGACAGAGGGGCTGCCACTCTTGGTCTCCAAGCAGGAACTAACAAAAATAGGATCAGAATGAAATTAAGTGAAGGATAAAAAAAAATGTCCTGACGGGCCTGTGACCCCACCTCAACCATCCTTGGTTGTTTTTTGTTGTTGTTGTTGTTTTGCCTTGGCTTTCATTGGCAACAGTTCCCACTGCCATTTTCTTGGACTTCAGAAGGGGCTGTGGACCACAGGGGTGATGACTGGATGGACTAACCTTCCACTTCCAGTGCATCCTGTGGCCTAAGGACTATGGGCACAGTCCTCTGGGGAACTCCTGGGTGCATAGGGGCTGCCTAGGAAAGGACCCAGGTTGCTGCTACTGGGGAGAGGTCAGGAGACAGATGGCAACAGCTGTCAGAGCCCTGGGCTGTGGCTCTCCCAATTGCTCTGGTGGCCCCTCCCCAGTCTGGTACCTCTTGGTACACACAGACTCAGGCAGCCAACACAGAGCTGAACCCCTAATATTACATATGCAGGTCAGAAGTAGAGATGCTAAAGAAACTATAAGCTGGAATCCCCAGAGAGCTTGTGTTTTGGCAGGGATCAGGCAGTGTGTGTCCTGGGAAGGGACACCAAAATAGGCAAAACTATGCTTCCTCATTGGACCTCAAGTTGGCGATTCCCTCTTTGTGAGCTTAGTTCCAGGGTTCTTTGCAGGTGTATCTTCGGTTGCTACAGGAGGAGGGTATGGGGGTTGGCTTCCCCACCGAAGCCACAAGCCGTGCATTTTATGTGGCTAAAAATCATTTTCCAACGTCTCATGGCTCCTTTCTGGTCTGACACTGTATGATTAGATGACCTCAGTGCCTTGCTGGAAAGTTCATCTGCTTATCTAACCTATATCCCATGAACCCATAATCTCCAGGGAAGCTAGAACAGAACTGATCTTCACACCCTACCCAGTAACATGGAAGGAGGATAAGCAGTGCAAACCAATCCTTTCTCCCTTCCTGGCCTCAGTGTCTCCTCCATCTATACAATGTGAAGAACTGGAGTCAATATTTTCAGAAAGCCCTCTCATGGTTGGGCCCCTTCTGCAGGCAAAAAGAGAGCCAGACTCAAGGACTGACAGAAATCCCATATTAGAGGCTGTCTCTGTCATTATAAAACCAAACTGAGTAGCCAGTTCTGAGCCAGAACAAGGTGAGCCCAGTTTTGCCCAATCCCAGCCACCGGAGGACAAGCTTCTCCCTCCCTTTGACTCTCCTAAACGGTGCCAAAATCAAATGTTTACATTCTCAAGTGTGTTGATAGGTGCAACTCAGGCCCACAGAAAGGCTTACTGCAGTGGTGCAGCCTAGTCTAGCCTGACTCTCACCAGAGGCCCCACCAAGCCAGGAGCATGTGAGAACCTTTCTGGGTCTCAGCCCCAGGGGAGAGAGGTCTGCTGGAGGAAAGGGCTGAGGCCCACAAAGACAAGGAGATCTGAGCAGGAGTGCCCAGCTCTTCCATGGCTAGAATCCACCCTTCTTCCACCTCCACTTATAAAAACCTCAAGACAATCAGAGCTGAAACGGGACATCCAGTACAGTCTTCTTTAGTACAGATGAAGAAACTGAGGCCAGAGAGAGGGGAAGGAACTTGTTCAGGCCTCCTAACATTCCCATAATAATAATAGCTGATGCTCATGGGGGAATTTCTGTGCCTTGCTCATTGAGTCCTGGCATGCTCAGTGAGGCTACACAAAAGGGCCATGAAGTAGATTCCACTATTATCCCCATTTTACAGATGGGGAAGCCAGGGCTCAGAGAGGAATTGACCAGCCCAAAGCCAGGCAGCCTGGAAGTGGCAAAATCTGGACTTGACCCTAGGGTTGTCTGCTGCCAAAGTTTACACTCTTAGCTATTATTGCTCCAGGGCAGTGGTTCCCAACCTTTTTTTGGCCATGCCCCACCTAAGCATTTCTAAAATCCTGATTCCCCCCTGCCCCATGACATATAATTCTTATTATTCAAAAAGTGAACTCCTATTCACATGGAGGAAGCTCAAATGGCCATTAACTTGGTCTAAACAAGCTTCCAAAGAACATGGCATCCATGAAAGAAAAATAAAAAGAATGAAATGACAAGTTGAAGTACTGAGGAAGAAATCATTAAATTGTTAAAAATAATAATACTAATAATATGAAGTAATATGAAAAACAGCAAATAATATTTCAAAACATATAATAGAGAACTGAAATGCATAAATATGTTACAATATATACTTATATACTGTGTAAGAGGCCCCTAGAACCGTAAGAAATGCAAAAAAAATTCATTGTTAATAACTCATTCTCAAATTGCCCCCCTTAAAAAATCAAATGGTGCAGCCATTATGGAAAACATTGGGGAGTTTTCTCCAAAAATTAAAAATGAAATGTCATATGACCCAGCAATCTTACTTCAGGGTATATATTCAAAATTTAAGTCAGAATCTTGAAGAGTTGCCCTAACCGGTTTGGCTCAGTGGATAGAGCATCAGCCTGCGGACTCAAGGGTCCTAGGTTCGATTCTGGTCAAGGGCATGTACCGTGGTCGTGGGCACATCCCCAGTAGGGAGTGTGCAGGAGGCAGCTGATCAATGTTTCTCTCTCATCGATGTTTCTAACTCTCTATCCCTAACCCTTCCTCTCTGTAAAAAATCAATAAAATATATTTTAAAAAAAAAGAATCTTGAAGAGCTATCTGCAGCCCCATACATTATTTACAATAGCCAAGAGATGGAAACTGCCTAAATATTCATCAACAGATAGATGGATAAAGAAAATGTGATATACATAGACACACAATGGAATATTACTTGGCCTTACAAAAGAAGTATATCCTGCCATTTGCAATAACAGGGATGGGCCTGGAGGACATTTTGCTAAGTTAAATTAGTCAGTCACAAAAAAACAAGTACTGCATGATTCCACTTATATGAATAATCTATAATAGTCAAGCTCTTAGAAACAGAAAGTAGAATGGTGGTTGCCAGGGCCTGGGGAGGGGGTAGAGTTACAGTCTTGCAAGACGGAGAAGTTCTAGAGATCTACTGTACAGCAGTGTGCCTATACTGACAATGCTGTATCCCTCAACATTTGTCAGGAGGGTAATTCTCCTGTTATGTGATTTTAACCACAATTTAAAACCCACAGAGAATGGCCAGTATGCTCTCTTATGTAAAAAGGAAGATTGAGTGTGTGTGTGTGTGTGTGTGTGTGTGTGTGTGTGTGTGTGTGGTTAGGAAGAAAGATACCAAAAAGTTGTCTTAGTGGGATTATAGGTGATATTTTCTTGGTAATACTCTTCAGTTGGTGTTCAACCTTTCTGCAGCAAGTATGTATTAGTTTTATCATTTCCCCTTCCTCTACCAAAATGAGAAAGAGAAAAAGAAACAAACCAACTTAGAAAATCAGTGGCTATGCCTCCACTATCCTTGTGACTGAGGGCAAGTCACCCAAGCTCCCGAGTCTCAAATGTCTCTCACCTCTGGGATGAGTGTTATAATATCACATTTCCTTGTCTTTTCTGTAGAGCCAACTTATCTTTTCTTTCAGTCCCTCAGGGAGATCAAGAACAAAGGTGGAGAAATTGGCATCCTTATCCTCAGACAAAGCCACCAGGATGCAAGCAATGGCCTGGTGTGGCCCTCAGTCTCAACCAGAAATACTTTTTAAGCATTTGTGAGAAAGGAGAGGGTGTGTCTGGGACCTCTTCATGGCTTCAGTTTATCAATGTGGAAAGCAAGGGTGCTGTGAGCAGATCTGACCCCTGTGCCATGGAGTTGAGGAGGAGGAAGCTCCTGGGCTGGGCAAAGCCTTCCAGCACAGCAGGGCCCCATCCCTTCCTTTCATCCCCATATCCCAGGACAAGACCTGTGCAGTGTGAGAGTGGGAGTAGCAGTGGGAATGGGAGTGGAGGGTGGGCCTGCAACCGACCAGCAAGGCAGATGCTCTGTCATCTTTGTTGCCACACTGCAAGTCCCTGGCACTCGGGGCGTGGCTATGTAATCTCTGTGGGTCCCCACTCCAGTAGTATGGCAGGACAAGAGCTGTGTTACCCTTCCCCAGCTGGCCTACTCCTAGAACAAACACCACCCCGCACTATCTTTCTTTACCCTGTGACTGAGCCCTCAGGTGCTAGGGCAGGGGGCAAGACTGTGCCTCACAGTGGACAGGCCCCCAGGTTGCCTGGGGGCAGCACAGCCACTGGGTACTCAATCCCTACCCAGCAACCCTCAAAATTGTGAATCCGGTCACCTAAACTCTCCTCCATCTGATACAGTCTCCCTTTGCTCAGGACCAAGCAGTCCTCCTTCAGAGCTTTCTCCACCCTCCCACTTGTGTTTCCTTCCAGAGACTGGGAATCTAATTTCTTAGTCTTCTCTATAGAAAAAAAAATATGGAGACAAAATTCTTCACCTGCAGATTTCTGTAGGTTGAGGGATCACATTTTCTCTTGCTATTCTTTAGATGAATACTGGAACACTAGAGCTGGAAAAGATTATTACATTCAATCCCCCAATCCTCCCCACACTCACTCATTTTACAGAAAGACCTACTAAGGCCCCAAAATGGGAAAAGCCCAATACTATGTTTGAAGCTAAGTGATGGTAGAGCTGTAATCAGAATCCAAGTCAGGGTCCTTCCCCCTCTTGTAGCCTCTCCCCCACAGGGAGGTAACTCTCAGCCTCCCTCTGAAGCCACAGGGGCTAGGACAAGTACCAGGGGCTTCTCCTGGCTGAGAGAATCTGGGACTCTGGGGTGCTGACCTCACCATACACATCTTCCCTACCACAAGGAGCTCAGTCCTTCCCTGCCTAGCCTGCTTCCCCCAGTCCTCCAAACCCACCCTGGACCTCCCACCCTCACCCCCACCCCCAGTGGGGAGGTAGCCAAAGGAAAGGTATCTGAATTGCTTTCTGCCTCTGATTTAGAGCTGCACTCACATTCACCCTCTCCATCTCACCCGTGTCTGCAGGTTCTCTTCTACATTTTTCATCTCTCTCCCTCTGCCTGTCTCTCTCTCACACAATATCAGTCTCTTCCAGATCTTTCTCTCACCCTCATCTATTGCTCAATCTCCCCATCTCAGTCTCTTTCTCACATGCTCATTCCCTCTGTCTCCCTGTCTGGGTATCCTCTATCTCTCTGTCTCTCTCAGACTGTTTCTCTTTCTCCCACTTTCCTGTCACTCTCAGTTGCTGGAAGATTCTCTCAGTCTCTGTATCATGCACCCTATCTGATCTCTCTCTCTCTCTCTCTCTCTCTCTCTCTCTCTCTCTCTCTCTTTCTCTCTCTCTCTCTCTCTCTCTCTCTCTCTCTCTCTCTCTCTCTCTCTCTCCCTCCCTCCCTCCCTCCCTCCCTCCCTCCACCTCTCCAAAGCTCTATGAGATCTGAGGATGGGTATCACCTCACCCCTCCCTAGAGTGAGCTGGGACACCTGGGATAGGCAGGAGTGGCAGCTTTTGGAATGTCTGACTCCTGCTGGGGCCACATTGAGTGGGGACAGGGATGGGTACTGATGGCATTAGGCCTGGTTCTGCTTGGGAAGTCCCCATCACCACTTTCCAGGCCCTTCCTGAGTTAGGCATTGGGAATAACCATCCCAATTAAACCTCTGTGCTGCTAGGAAGGAAGATGGGTCTTGACACCCCATCAGTCCTGTGGGTGTGGGAGTTGGTGTCATCAGCTCTCCACTTTACAACTAGCCAATGGCTCTGACAGCACCTGAATTGATTATCACTAGAAACCTTTGGGAGGTGGAGCAGGAGATTTTTCTGTCTGCTTCATAAAGAAGAGCCTTGAGTTTCAAGAAGTCAGAGGACTTGGACATGAACATATAGCCAGTCAATGATAGATCTGGAGCAAGAGTGAAAACTGCTGAGCAAAGGTCAACTGCTCTGGACTGTCCTGCCCCAACTCTGTTCCAGAAACTGGAACTGTGGCCATGCTAGGCAAAGGAGCAGGTGGGTACTCTCTAATGCCAAGGCTTTGTCAGCAAACATTGAAGTCCCACATTGAGCCAGAACCCAAGTAAATGCAAAGACAGACAGGAATTAATTGTAATATCTGGTGAGAGCTTTACTATTTCCAAAGTATCTCTCAGATGTCACGCTTGCCACCTTCCTGATAACCAAGGTAAGTGGTGATTAACCTTATGCCCACTGTCTGCTAGGGAGTAGATGGCAGAGGGTGGATTAGAATCTAGTCATCCAGCCCAGTGCTCTTTCTGCCCTGTTCCCCAGGCAGCAGGATTTCCCAGCAGCCCAGGCTTTTTCCACTGGGAAGGTTGGTGTAAGCCACAGGGCCTCCAACAGGGCCAGCTTAGGTTACCCTCACAGGGCTGAATTGCGGGTCCATCCCAAGCAGGCCAAGCTCAGTGCACAGCCTAGGAGGTTGTTCCCATTCTAGGACTAGACATGAGGGACTGGTCACTGAACAAAGGGCTTCCCATTTGTTCCCACGTAGCAAAACCTTTCCTAACTCACAGACTTGCAGGGTCTCTGGTGGAGTCCATTCCACAGTTGGGGAGACTGAGGCCTGGAGAGAAGAGTAAAGAAGCAGACCAAGGACACTCTGGATCAGCCTGGAGTTAGACTTGGAGGCCCAGGCTCCTGACTCTCCTGCTGGACTCTGAAAGGTGACAGGAAGGAAAGGAAAAGAAGAAAGGCTGCCCTCAGGTCTCCCCATCCTGGGGGCCCACACCAGGCCTACCGTCTTTGGCATGTCCTACACCCTTCGTTACCTTCTCCCTTGGAAGCTGGCATAAGGATCAAAGTAGCTGTGAATAAGGACTTCCACCTCTGCCCAGGCCCCAGCCTTGGCCCACTCCTGTCCCAGCCCCAGCCACACATCCCCACCTTTCATTCCCCTCCTCAAATGGAAACTCTATCCCCACTCACATTTGCTCCCTTTATATATCTCCCCTCAGTTTTGTGGGGAGGCTGTGACAAGAAAGAATGGGGAGGCTGTGGCTCAGAGACTGTCCTTTATTAGTTCTCTCTTCCCTGGGAAATGAGGGACTACAGCTGGCCGCCTGTGTGGGTGGGGAGAGCTGGCCTCTGGCTGCTGGGAAGGCTGCACATCTGGGGAGGGGGCTTGAAAGAGAAGCTGAGATGAATTACCTGTGTGTTTTAGGACAAGCAGTTGGGCATGTGGGCACACTGCCTGCCCCACTGGAATTAAGGAGCAGGGCTGGGGCTCCAGCTAGGGACCTGGGGGCAGGCAGAGCCTCTATAGAGGCCAGGGGGGCAGACAGTAGCACAGCCTTGGAGAGAAATCCCAGCCTCCATGAGAAAAAAGAAAGCTCTTTTCAAACTCAGGGACAAATCTCAATAAATAGAGCCTGCATTTCTCCATGGCACAACCTTTTCTAGCCACATCACCAGACCCAATTCTACCCACTCCCCTCCCCACCCATCCAAAGCCACTTCCATCTGAGTCCTCCCATCTCCATGCTCCTACCCAGCTGGCATGTGTGCTCCACAATGCATCCTGGCCCCTTACCCAATACACACATGCACACGAACACACACAGGCATTTTCTCTTTCCTTCTCTCAAAACACTCCCCGCTCCCTAACCCACTCCAAGACCATTATTGACAATTCTGCCACGTAATAGCCTTATGTGAACGCAGTTTTCTTTATCTAGAAAATGGAGCTAACTGTTCTGAGACAGAATGTTTGAGTATTTTAAGCCATAACAGGTAACACTGGGCCCTCAGCTTCTGTCCATGGAGGCAGTGGGTAATATGGGATAAGCTTGGGCTTTGGAACCAAGAGTAGGGTTCAAATACAGGTTCTGCAAGTACCAGCTAGATCACTACTGCATGTCTCCCTGAGCCTCAGTTTCCTTATTATAATAGGGAAATAAAAGCACTTATCTTGATATGTGGCTGCAAGAATCTATAGTGACATGTTTGGAAGGACGAATCCTTTTGCGTGCTGTGACACCAGGCAGTAAGTCCCTATCCTGGTGACTCCCTCAACCCTGCCCTCCCAGCCCAGGTTCTTGGACATCCTCAACAGAAATGTTAGCCCTCAGCTCCCAAGGTGCCAAGACAGCTAGGAGGTGGCTTGGGGTCAGAAAGCTAGGTGAGCAGATTGGGTCCTGAGCCTTGAATGTGACTGCCTGCTTAGTTGCTAGGGACAGTAGAGATGGCTCTCTCCCCACACCTCCCTGCCCCACCCCCAGGCAACCTCCTTTCTGAAATCATCTGCAGTCAATTCCCCTGAGGGCCATCCCCAATTTTCATTTCCTCTCAGTAATCCTCACACAGTCCCTTTGCACAGCCCGGAACAGTCTCTGACCCAGAGCTGGCTCTGCTCACCACATATTTGCTGCAGCTCACAAACCTAGGTTTCTCAGCTAGGAAGGCCTTGCTGGGTTCATCACCTCCAGTTCCCTTCCCCCAGGGCTCCACAGGGATGGGACACAGTAGAGGGGATCCAGGGCCCCTCCCACTCATTCATCACATTTGTGCTAATTAGAAAAGGGCACTCCCTGTAGGCAGATGTACCCTGTACCAGTGAGAGCAAGATTGGTAAACACAAAGCAGGCTGGATGTCAGTCCCCATGCATACCCTGGGCCAGACACCCTTGAGCCATTCACAACCTGTACAAGTAGAAACAGGTAGCTCTGGGAGGCAGTCTGAGCCTTCCGATGGTGCTCAGAAAGCCAGGGCTGGGCTCCCTTAGAGCTCTTTCTGTAGGAAAAGCCAGGAAGGTTATATCAAGTCCTGGAACAGCTCAAGAGATAGAAAGTCACAAAAGGCCGAAACCGGTTTGGCTCAGTGGATAGAGCGTCGGCTTGCCGACTGAAGGGTCCCAGGTTCGATTCCGGTCAAGGGCATGTACCTGGGTTGCGGGCACATCCCCAGTAGATGTGCAGGAGGCAGCTGATCGATGTTTCTCTCTCATCGATGTTTCTAACTCTCTATCTCTCTCCCTTCCTTTCTGTAAAAAATCAATAAAATATATTCCAAAAAAAAAAAGAAAAAGAAAGTCACAAAAGGAAGGTGATCCGCCCACTCTGCAGCCAGCCACTTCTGAAGCCAAGGTGCAGATGGCAAGGCCATCTCTGGGATTCTGGTAGTTAGGGAGGGGATGCAGGGCTGATGGCAAGCTGGCACAATGGGCTCAGGATTGAAGTTTAAAATGAAAACCAAAGATGTAAGTAAGGCCCAGGGTTCTGTTTGGAGAACAAAGGTTGAGATTCCATCAGTGTGGTGAGGCTGAGGACTGATCAAGAAAGGGAGAGGTCAGTGCTGTTGGAGAGAGCCCTTGGTCCTGTGTTAGGTCAGGTCACTATCCGTGGTAGGGGCAGTAGGCAGTGGTCCACCTGGTTTGTGTGCAAATGAGGCCTATTCCCTAGCCTGGCAGTTGCTGTTCTTCTGCCTCCTTTCTAGCCCCAGGATTCCAAGGCTATAAATAATTGTTAGAACATCAGAACACATTTATTTAGCACTTTCCCATACCAGCTCCCCTTTTCCTTGAAGGGAGCAAATGTCTATCCCCCTCTACCCATACACTGGCAGAGCCCTATTCATCTTTCAGTCCCAGTTCAGATGTCACCTCCTCTGTGAAGCCTTCCCTGACCTCCTGACTTGACATTCTCTCAGCTCCCATAGCTTCTTGGACTCTGACTGTCACCACACAGATCACACTGCACTGTATCTCTGTGTTGTCTGTCACCCCCACCAGACTAAGGACCCTAGAGAAGGGCCTCTGTCTGATTTGCCTCTGAGTCCCCAGAGCCTGGCATTGAGCCCGGTACTGGGAAGAGCTTAAGAAATGCATATTGGGTGGATGAATAAGACAAAATGGACATATGTCTACACACAGGTCACTGGGCACTGGGTCTGAGAAGGGCAGTGAACTGGACAATTGAGTCAGAGAGCAAAGCTCCGTGACCACTCTCATTGCAGGCTCCCAGGCTGTGTCGGGATCAGGACAAAGGTACAGTAGCAGGGGCAAGGAGATGGTATGGGACAGTGGCCTGTGAAGGATGGTCCCAGCTCATCCTTGACAATCCTCCTCACTCTTCCTCCTTTAGTCTTGGTTCAAGCTCTGGACAAGCTCCAGGAAGCCAAGGCCGAGGATATCCAAGTGACTTCTGACCCAACCCTCTGGTGGGCATCACGCCAATCTCCTGTCTTGTTTGGGATGCCAGAACAGACTCAGCTGCCCCTTTTCCTCTGGTCATCTTAGAGGGCTCCTTCTCCCTTCAGTCCTCGAGCTCCTAAAGGGCCCTGACTGGGGGCCCAAGCCATGTTCTGAATTACCTCTCCCACTCCCTTTCACCAAGCAGGGATTGGGACAGCATGACCAAGCAAGGCGAACTGAGAAGGGGGGTGAGGCTGGCCTCTTGGGTTTTTGATGCAGCTTTGCTACTAATTGGTCAGGTGACAGAGGTCCAGTGTCTGGCCCTGGTTGACTCTGGATTGTGCCTGCTGGGGTCTGAAGGCCCTTGGGAAGGATAGCAACTCCTCAGAGGCCACGAAAGGACTGACTTGGGTGCAGAAGCATGGCCCTCACCATCTGGGGCATCTGGAGGGCTTTTAAGGAAGAGAAGAGGATTGGGCCTACTCCCACCAGCAGGACTGAGGCAAGAGGGGTCAGGCGCCCTCCCATCCACTCACCACTCACCTGCCCTCCTGAGCCTGCACCCGCCTGGCCACAGGCTGAGGAAGCATAATCATGCTGGGCTATTTCAGACCCATTATCTCAGCTCAGCTCCTGTTTCCTGAGCAGGCCCCGAATTAGCCTGGTGCTTTGTTCTCAAGTGCATTTGTCAGATCACTTGGCCTGTACCTCGGGAAGGAGGGAGAGGAGGAGGGGAGGGCAGGGGCGGAGAGGGGGCGGAGAGGGAGCCAGAGGAGGAACTCAACGCTAATTAAGTCTCATTAAAAAAGAGAAGACTACAATGAGGAATAAGAAGAAGAAGAAAGAGAAACGAAGAGGAGGGGGCAGGGAAGGCTTGCTGAGGAAGCAGAACAGCCGCCCGGAGACACACACAGAAACACAGAAACGCACAGGCAGGCCCATGCCTACAGAAAGACATGCAAACACACAGGGCTGTCTCTCCCTCCTCACATCCCAGCCCCTCTTCCCGGTCTCAACCCTGCCCTGGCCCAGCCTGGCCAGGTGAGACCATGGGCACAGGAACCTGGTCTTCTTTCCAGTGCCCAGGACTGCCAGGCTAAGGCCAGTCACGGCCCAGCTTCCAATCCTGGCCTGGCAATTCAGGAGCTCTGTGCCTCTGGTAATCCCCTCTCAGGGCCTGGTTTCCACAATTGTCACATGAGGAGACTCCTCAGGCCCACTTTGCAAGGTTGGTGGAAAGACTACAAAGCCCTCTGTGCAAAGAGCCTGGTGAAGCGTGTGGACACAGAGAGGCCCTCTGCTCAAGAGCTCTCCACGCAATATAGGACTCTGCCTCTGGCCTGTGCCCTCCCAGGTGAGACCTGGCTGAGTTGTTCTCAAAGCCAGGGTTTCGCTGCATTGGCACTGGGGGCCTGCAGGCCTCCCTCTTCTCCTGCCACTGTTGGCCTGTGCCCCAACCCCAGCCCCAGCCCAGGCTGCTTTAATGGACTATTCCTTGGGTGACAGACATAGCTGCCCAGGGCAGGGAGGCTTCTGAGTCTCCATAAAGGTCCCAAGTATCCCCTATGAACTAACTCACTCACTCTCTCCCTCAGAATTCTTGGTATCTTAGTAACTCACATCTCCCAAGGCAAGGAGCCCAGCTCCATGCCAAGCTCATCTTTCATACCACTTCAGCCGAGCCCTAGGTGGAGCATAAGAAAACCAAAATTTTCTTGCTCCATCCTTCCTGCCTGAGCTCAGCCTTCCTGTCTATGAGATGAAGTAACCTGCGCCCCCTGCTTGCCCACCTGTCCCAGGGCAGGGCCAACACCTCCAGGCAGGATAGTACTTCACCCCACCCAGAGAGAGAGGGGTATTTCCCAGCTCCTAAGAGCTCTTTGGAAGATTTAGGTTCAATCTGTGCCTTTGGGTCTGGCATTACACTCCTTCTTGTGTTCAGCGGCATGGATTAGATGTCCTTTCAAAAGCTCTCTTAGCCCATAGCATTCATAAGAACAGCTTAGTGACAAGAGCATTCATCTGGGAGCTAGACAGTCCTGGATTCAAAGTTCAGATCTGCAGATCACTGGCCAAGAGACCTTGAGAAAGTTAGCTATCCTTTCTGAGCCTTCGTTTCCTCCTTTGTAAGATGAGGTTCATGATCATACCTACTCCATAGGGTACCTGTGGGGAGTGACATGAGATCATGTGTGCAAAGTGCTTAGCACTGTGACTGGCACATACTAGATGTTCAATACATTAGGCTATTATTTTTTTTATTGAGATACAATTGACATGTTTGTTGTAGTAATCTTAGGTATACAACATGATGTATATACATATACATATACATATACATATACATATACATATACATATACATATACATATACATATTGTGAAATGATCACCACAATAAGTTTAATTAACATCTATCACCACACAGAGTCAACATTGTTTCCTGGTGATGAGAACATGTTAGGCTATTATTATCGCTCCCCTTCCATTTCCTCATAGTACCCCTACCCCACCTGGCTCAGCCCAGACCCAAATCCCTTCAGTGCAGCCCAGGTGCCCCATGCCAGGTAGAGCAAAAGGGGAAGAGTCCCACTCAGAAGGAACTGGGCCAGGACTGCAGGGGTCTTTGTTATCTTGGGCTCCTCCCTGTGCACTCTGGCAGGCCTGGAGGAGGGGTAGGTTTGTAGGTCTGAGGCCAGCCCAGGCATTGGGGCTTCAACACAGGGAGTTGTGGGCTCTAGGAGCAGGAGGGTCATGGCCTGGGATCCAGAGGCCTGGCTGCCAGTCCCAGATTTGCCAGGCACTACCTGTGTGCTTGGCTGAGTCCCTGATTCACAGGGATGTCAGCTGGTATACCCTGCCCCAGCAGTGAGGCTGCAAGGGCTCCAGGATGCATAAGTGGAGGTCACTGCTAAGGCCCAGCCAGGCTCAGCTAGGTCAGCTAGCACACCTTATTCTGGCGGCCCTCCCCCACATTTTTTCACTCCCCTCTCTGGCATAGTTTTTCGTGTAGCCTCTTCTTCAGTGTGCCCTCTGAGCCTTTCCTCCCTGCATTCTTGTGCAAGCCTTCAAGCAGTCCCAGACTGAGCTGGGGTTGGGATGGGATGCACTGTGAGCTGAGTTCCCATTGTCCGCAAATCGGGACCATCTGTGAGCAGCCCGAGAGCCCCGGGCTCATGGCCACCCCCACTCCCACTGCAGTTACAGAAGAAGGGATCAGAGTGAGCCCACCGCCTGCCTGAGGCTCTCCCCACCCCCCAAAACACACAGCATGATCAGCTCCCTAGCCAGGAACAATCAAGCATTATGAATAAAGATGTGCAGCTGGACAGATAATTTATCCACACCCACCTGGCCCACCCGGCAGCTCACAGCCTCCCTCTCCTGACCAGGACCTCTCCACCTCAGGGCTACCCCACCCTGGCACACAGGCATGCAGAGGCCAGTCTCTAGGGGCACAGAACTGCCACATACTGGCACTGGCCCCAAAAGAACACCTGGTCCTCTGGAAAGAGGTTGCGTGACCTCGCCATCTCATAACTTGGATGGGCTTGCGTACAAGGCGTGCTGTGATCTCAGCCATCAGGATTGGTGGGGAAGGAGAAAGCCAGACCCTGGGGAAGTTGAGGCCAAGAACCTGTTCTAGAGCAGGAAGCTTGGTCCAATGAGGTGTGGACCCTGACCTTGGTCAGGCTCAGTGTTGGGGCAAGTCCAGTGACAAGAGGCCAGAAGGTGAGTGACTGTCTGTTGGTAGCAGAGTGGTAGTATTCTCAATACCCTGTGCTGACAATGAGATTCTAGCCAGGGCCTGAGCATGAAGAAGATAACATCCAAGGTTTGGATGGGGAGTGGGCTTTGGACAGAGTCAACCCTGTAAATAATATATATGCTGTGCTGGACAAGTAATACATTTTGGACCCATGTATGGCTAAGAGTGGAAAGGAAGTCACAATGGACACAAGTTTGGCCCAGGATTCTCTCCCAGCTCCAGGCACTGCAGCCTACATAATAACAAGATTTCCAGAGAGCTTTCCCATCAACCACTCCTCCCCCATCCTACCCCTATGTCCTACCTCTATCCCAAGCTCCACTCCCACCTCTATCCCAAAAACCCAGTGGAGCTGAGGTGGCCCAGGCAAGGATTAGCTTCACACCTAAGAGCTGAGCATCTTTATCACTGATCTCAATCCTTGCTGCACAGGGGAATCACCTAGGGAGCTTTGAAATTTCCCTAAGTACCAGGCCATATCCAAGATAAACTGTGTCAGGACCTCTGGGGGTAGGATCCAACCATCAATAATTTTAATTCCCCCCTGCCCCCCCCCGCCCAAGTGAATCTAATGCATAACCACAGTTTAAACCACTATGAGAGATCAGCATCCAGCAGAGTGTTTAAGAGCTCTGAAAGCAGATAGGCCTAAATTGGAGTTCAAGCTTACTTGGACTTACTACCACTTACTTCACTGTGTCATACTGTGATTTCCTCACCTTGTCAAACCTCACTTTCTTTATCTGTCAAATCTGACCTCCATGGTTGTTGTGAGGATTAAAAGAGAAAATACATGGGAATATTTTGCCCTGGTACACAGTAAGTGCTCAACAAATGCTGGCTGTTATTATTAGCTAGTAGGGCTGATTCAGGCAGAGGTTGACACATACATTGAAAGCCATTCCTTTTCACAAAGAAACTTGTAAACTTAGGTTACAGGTTGGCAATATCAATGGCTTCCCAGAAGGGTCAGGCAAATTCATGGATGGTGTAGGCATCAAGCACCAGGACTGGGGCATAAAAAACCATCAAGTCTCATCCACTTATGTTACAAACTAAAATGCAGGAAGGGAAAGAGACTAGACACCTGGTCTCCCGACTTTCAGGCCCATACTATATAGATAAACATAAATAGGGCACTTACTATGTGCCAGGCACTGTGTTGGCATGGACACAGAGGTGAATATGGTAGAGTCCGTGCTCTCAGAGGGCCAGGATCTAGGCATGCAGATCTGTTACTCACACAGGATGGGAAGTGAGCAGTTTTATCTGGGTGGAAAGGTTATATCCACTTGGAGAGCTCTAAGGAAGGCTTCAGACCAAGGTGGGTCATGGAGAAGGCCTTCCAGGCAAAAGAGAAGACATGGGTAAAGACATTGAAGGTTTTGTAGCAGGGCTTAACCTTTCTCATCTTTAGGAAGAATACTAGTAATCTAGTTTCCATGTGGAGAATTGAGGGAAAGGTAGAAACAGGGAGGCCTGCTGGAGACTATTGTAATAGCTCAAGGGCCACTGATGGTGACATCATTCAGTCCTGTTTCTTCCCCAATTCCCACCCCTCACCGCTGACAACCTTACCTCATCATGCATTGAGAAAACAAGGCCATCGGATAGAAATTTCCTTTTAGCCCCACAAATTCCATAACCCCATTGTTCCTGTTCTCCACTCCATCACAATGGAAGGTGAAGCTTTCTCCTATCTCAGATCAGCCCTTCAAACTGTACTGAGGAGCTCGCCTTTCTCACCTTTCCAAGGGGTTTTTTTTTTTTGTAGCTCCTATTCTCTGATTTGTTCTCTTTAAGAAAGACACAAGTTCAGCATCTTCCTTCTTACAGAAAGAAAGAAGAAAGAAAGAAAGAAAGAAAGAAAGAAAGAAAGAAAGAAAGAAAGAAAGAAAGAAGGAAGGAAGGAAGGAAGGAAGGAAGGAAGGAAGGAAGGAAGAAGAGGGGTAGAGAGGAGGAATGCAGAGGGAAGGGGAGGGAAGGGGAGGGAAGAAGAAGAAATAGAAAATGAAAACTTTTTCAAAGACAAGACTTTCCTTTGTTCCACATCACCTTCCAGCTATGGCCCCTTTTCTATGCTTCCTTCATAGGGAAGATTGTCAAAGCAGCCATCTACACTCCATCTCTGCTTCTTCACCTTCCTTTCATCGACAACCATTGCATTCAAGATTCTACCCTCACTGCTCCACTAAATTCACTCTTGTCAAGATCACCAACAGGTACCAGATTGCCATATCCAGCAGACACTTCTAGGAACTGATATTATGAGAGGCAGGACAGTGTAGTGGTTAAGTCCAGGCTTCTGGAGCCAGTCTGCCTGGGTTTAAACCCCAGCTCTTCCACTAACCATCTGTGTGAATTTAAGAAAGATACTTAACCTCTCTGAGACTCAGTTACCTAATCTGTACAGTGAAGGTGATAATAACAGTGCCTATATCATAGGGTTGATGTGAGGATTGATTGAGGCAAATAATATCTCTTAAGCACCTTGTACAGTGCTCAGCACACAGCAGGTGCTCTATAAGAGCTGGCTCCATCAGTGGTTCTTATCTGACCAGATATCTCAGCAGACTTCGACAGTGTTGATCAACATTGCCCTTTGGTAAAACGCCTCTTCTGTCAACCATGTGACAACACACTCTCCCGGCTTTACCTCAATGGCCCCTCTATTCTCTCATCCTCTATGCAACCTCTAAATACTGAAATTCCTCAGAACCCCATCCTGGGCTTTCGGCTCTACTCTCTGCATTCTCTCCATAGGCGAGCATATCTATTCCCATTGTTTCAAGTGCTATTTATATGTCTGTAAGTTCTAATTACCCATGTTATTCCAACCCTCTCTAATCTACAGCCTCATTTAACCAACCAACTACTTGATAGTTTCACTTGAATGATTAAAGAACAATCCAAATTCAATATGTCCAAAGAAATAGTCTGAATTCATCCTGAAACCTGCTCCCTCCTCCCGAGTTTTCCCATCTCAGTAAATGGCACCATTCACTAGAGGCTCAGGCTCAAACCCTGGGAGTCCTACTTCTTTCCTTTCCCTTTTTCCCCATGTTAATTGATCAACAGGTTCTGTTCAACCTCAAGTGTATCTTGTCCATCCATATCTCTCCATCTACCCCGCCATCACTATCTTGAACCACTGTGCAGGTCTCCTCTCCACTCTCCTACTTCCTCTCTTACCCAGCTACAGTCTTGTCTCTTCACGATGGCCAGAGTAATTTTCAAAATGCATATCAGACTTTGTCTCTCCCTAACTTAAAACCTGGTAGTGGTTTTAGATTTTGCTTGGAATAAAATGTAAGCTTCTTACTCTGGCTTACAATTGCTTCCAAGATATGATTCCTGCCTCCCTCTCTGACCCACATCTTGTCCCACTGGCCCCATCATTCTCCCCACTTCAGCCACATTGACATCTTGTCTGTTTCTTAGTGCACACGAGCTCTTTCCGGCCTCAGTATATTTGCAGGTATTGTTCCCTCTGCCTGGGAAGTTTATTCCTCAGCTCTTCATATTACTGGCTCTTTGTCAGCCTTTGGGGCTTAATTTAAATATCACCTCCTTAAAAAGGCCTTCCTTGAAAACCATATCTAAAACAGGTCCCCCTGTTGTTCTCTGTCATGGCCACTATTTACTCCCTTTGTGTCTCCTTACTTGTCTATTTGTTTCATCACTGTTTCCCTCACTCAAATACAAGTGTCATGAGGGCAGACACCTTGACCATCTTGTTCACTATGGTTTCCCCACAGTCTGGCACAGTGACTGTCACAAAGAATTCAATAACTGCTGAATAAATAAAGCAAAACAAAAAATGGAGCTGGAAAGGAGAGAACAAATTGGAGAGATATTAAAGAAGTAGACATGATAAGACATGGTGATGGGTTGGATATGGGAGATAAGGCAAAGGAAGGAGGCTGACTCCAAAGTTCTGGCTTTATTAACTGAGCAGATAGTTGTACCATTTATGAAACTATACAATATGAGAAGGGACCAGTTTGGTAGAAAAGATGGTGACTATATACCTTGATGCATTGAGTTCTAGACATAAATGTGGGGAGCCGATATAGGGTTAAGCCTCGGACTGACCTGTTGGCAAAGTCACAAACAGCTCTTCTGAGTCTTAAACAACCCAATCCAAGAGATGGCCACTGATTTACACGCGCTATCATTTAAAAAGTAAAAAAGGGGATTTTAGGAAAATGGCGACCAGCAGGAAGGTAGGGAGGGAGAGAGTGTGAGAGCGCAAGGAAGTGATAGAGGAGTGTGTGGACGTGTGTGGTGTGTGTGTATGAGCTAGGGACAGTTAGATTCTGCAGGTCTTCTAAGGGGCTGCTAAACCGGGCAGTCTTAGGAGGTGGAGCCCCGCTCCCTGCACGGACACTCCTGGGCAGCCAGCACAGGCACAACGAACACACCATCTTGGGAAACAGAGCTGCTGGAGACTAGGATCCTGGCCTCAGCACCACGCAGTCTGATCTCAGACGCATACCAGGAACCTGCAGCCACTGGGGACAGAGACCTGTGACCACAGCTACAGCCCTGCGGACACCAAAAGTTCAGAAATCCCCGCAGCAGATCCGTGAGTAACAGAGCCTATCCCCCCTCCCCTCAGGCTTGCAGGCAGCGCCAGAGTAACTAACTGATAGACCCACCCCTTGCCAGGGCCTCAGCGCTCCAGGAACTTTAGCATGGAAGTGTGCAAGCACCTTTGAACTGATCCCATGTAGGGCCGGGTTCAGGAGTCCTGCGCTGGGAGCAATCACGCGAACCCCAGGAACTGATCCTACTCACACTGCCGGCTTCTGAGCCCTGGGCTGGGAGCAATTGCGCGAACACCAGGAATTTGTCCCGCATATCACAGGCCCAGGGACCCGGATTCTCTGGGCAGGAGGCAGCACCAAGCACCAGTGACTTGGCTGTGTTTCTTATCACCTGCGCCTGAGATCCTGATTTCCTGTGCATTCATACTAAGAGCCAGTGACTCCAATTCCTGGTGCAAGGGCACACAGGGACCCTGATTCTCAAGGCAAGGTCACGCAAAGCAACAGAGACTCTGATACTGGATTCTGGGGAACTCTGACTCCTGGCGCACGCTAGGGGGCTCTGGTTTTCAACACGCTTCAGGGGGGTCTCTGTTTCAGCACCCTGCAGGCAGGGTCCCTGATTCTAAGGGCACGTACAAGGCCACATTGAGCGCTGACAACACTGACTCTGAGCGAGTCTGGTTCCCACAAACCCACAACAACCACACATCTTAGTGTCAGAGCTCTTCAGTGACACTAGGGTGGTGGGAGGCTCCCATTGCACACGGCCCAGGCCCACGGAACTAGACATTTGAACCATCAGGAGATAATCAGAATGAAGAGACGAAACAACACCCAGAGGAAAGACAATGAGGAGTCGCCAAGAAAGGAAATTAATGAAGTTGAAGCATGCAACATGACAGAAAAAGAATTCAGAATAATGGTTGTACAATTCATTCACCGGATGGATGAGAAAATCAACAACCTATGCAAGAATCAGGAAGAAATGAAAAGTGATATAGCTACAATAAAAAACACAATGGAAAGTTACAACAGCAGACTAGAGGAAGCAGAGGACCGAATTAGTGAATTAGAAGATAAGGCAGAGAAACAAGCTCAATCTGAACAGCAACTGGAGAAAAAAATTAAAAAGCAGGAGGAGAGCCTAAGGGAGCTTCGGGACAACATGAAATGAAGTAACATACGCATAATAGGGCTGCAAGAAGGACAAGAAGAGCAGCAAGGATTAGAAAATCTATTTGAAGAAATAATGTCAGAAAACTTCCCAGATACGGGGAAGAAAAAAGTTACACAAGTACAGAGAGTCCCAGGCAAGATGAACTCCAAAAGACCCACACCAAGACACGTCATAATAACGATGGCAAATGTACAAGACAAAGACAGAATCTTAAAGGCTGCAAGAGAGAACCAGAGAGTTACCTACAAAGGTTCCCCCATCAGATTATCAAATGATTTTTCAACAGAAACACATCAGGCCAGAAAAGAAAGGACAGAAATTTACAAAGTGATGCAAAGCAAAGGACTGAATCCAAGAATACTCTATCCAGCAAGGCTATCATTCAAAATTGAAGGGGAAATAAGAAGCTTCACAGACAAAAAAAAAAGGCTAAGGGAGTTTATCACCACCAAGCCAGCAATGCAAGAAATGCTAAAGGGACTGGTGTAAAAAAAAGAACTAAAAAGCCCAGAAAGAAAACAGCCACAAAAAAAAAAAATAGAAATGGCTACAAACAAGTACCTTTCAATAATAACTTTAAACGTAAATGGACTAAATGGTCCAATCAAAAGACATCGAGTGGCTGAATGGATAAAAAAACATGACCCATATATTTGCTGTCTACAAGAGACCCACCTCATTAGAAGGGACTCACACTGACTGAAAGTGAAGGGATGGAAAAATATCTTTCAGGCAAATGGAAATGAAAAAAAAGCTGGGGTAGCAATACTTATATCAGACAAAATAGACCTCAAAGTGAAGGCCATAACAAGAGATAAGGAAGGCCACTTCATAATACTAAAAGGATCAATACAACAAGAGGATATAACCCTGATAAACATATATGCACCCAATGCAGGAGCACCCACATACATAAGAAAACTCCTGGAAGATATCAGGGGAGAGATCGACAACAATACAATAATAGTAGGGGACTTTAATACACCACTGACATCACTGGATAAATCCGCTAGACAAAAACTCAGCAAAGAAACAGCAATCCTAAATGACTCACTAGATTAGATGGACTTAATTGACATCTTCAGAACACTTCACCCCAAAGCCACAAAATATACGTTCTTCTCAAGTGCTCATGGGACATCTTCAAAAATAGACCACATATTGGGTCACAAACAAAGTCTCCCCAAATTCAAGAAGATTGAAATCATACCAAGCATCTTCTCAGATCACAAGGCCATAATATTAGAAATAAACTATAATAAAAACAACTCAAAATACTCAAACACTTGGAAGCTGAATAGCACGTTATTAAATATTGATTGGGTTACCAATGAGATCAAAGAAGAAATTAAAAACATCCTGGAAACTAATGACAATGAAAACACAACAATCCAAAACCTTTGGGATGCAATGAAAGCAGTCCTGAGAGGGAAGTTTATAGCTCTACAGGCCTATCTCAACAAACAAGAAAAAATAGTAGTAAATCATCTAAATCTACAGCTCAAAGAATTAGAAAGAGAGCAACAAGAAAAGCCCAGAGTGAGCAGAAGGAAGGAGATAATAAAGATTAGAGCAGAAATGAATGAGAAAAAGACCAAAAAAACAATACAGAAAATCAATGAAACAAAGAGCTGGTTCTTTGAAAGGATAAACAAGATTGACAAACCTCTAGCCAGGCTCACCAAGAAGCAAAGAGAAAGGACCCAAATCAACAAAATCAGAAATGATAGAGGCAAAATAACAACAGATCCCACAGAAATACAAATGATTGCTAAAAAATACTATGGACAACTCTACTCCAACAAACTAGACAACCTGGAGGAAATGGACATATTCCTAGAAAAATACAACATTCCAAAACTTAATCAGGAAGAATCTAAAAATCTCAATAGGCCAAGAACTATGGAAGAAATTGAAGCAGTCATCAAAAAGCTTCCAGCAAACAAAAGCCCAGGACCAGACGGCTTCACAGGGGAGTTTTACCAAACATTCAAGGAAGAACTAAAACCTATCCTCCTCAGACTACGACAAAAAATCCAAGAGGAAGGAACACTTACAAGCTCATTCTATGAAGCCAGCATCACCCTAATACCAAAACCAGGTAAAGACAACACAATGAAAGAGAATTACAGGCCAATATCCCTCATGAACATAGATGCCAAAATCCTCAACAAAATCTTAGCAAATCGGATCCAGCAGTACATCAGAAAGATCATACACCACGACCAAGTAGGATTTATCCCAGGGATGCAAGGATGGTACAATATCCGCAAATCAATAAACGTGATACATCACATAAACAAATTGAAAGAAAAAAACCACATAGTCATATCAATTGATGCAGAAAAAGCATTTGACAAAATTCAACACTCATTTTTGATAAAAACTCTCAGCAAGGTTGGAATTGAAGGATCATACCTCAACATAATAAAAGCCATATATGACAGGCCCACAGCCAACATCATACTCAATGGACAAAAACTAACACCATTTGCCCTAAGAACAGGAACAAGACAGGGATACCCACTCTCACCACTCCTGTTCGACATAGTACTGAAAGTATTAGCCAATGCAATTAGACAAGAAGAAGAAATAAAAGGCATCCAAATTGGAAAAGAAGAAGTAAAACTGTCCTTATTTGCAGATGACATGATATTACACTTAAAAAACCCTAAAGACTCCATCAATAAACTAATAGACTTAATAAAAGAATTCGGCAATGTAACAGGATACAAAATTAACGCCAAGAAATCTATGGCACTTCTATACACCAATAGTGGATGTGCAGAAAGAGAGACTAAAAAAGCAATCCCATTTACCATCCCACCCAAAAAATTAAGCTACCTAGTAATAAACTTAACTACAGAGGTAAAAGACCACTACTCAGAAAACTACAGGACATTGAAAAAAGAGATAGAGGAAGACATAAAGAGATGGAAGAACATACCATGTTCTTGGATTGGTAAAATCAACATCATTAAAATGTCCATACTGCCCAAGGCAATCTATAAATTCAACGCACTTCCCATTAAAATATCAATGGCATATTTCACAGACCTAGAACGTACTCTCCAAAAATTCATCTAGAATAAAAAACGACCACGAATAGCTGTAGCGATCCTGAGAAAGAACAAAGTAGTTGGAATCTCAATACCAGATATCAAGCTGTATTACAAAGCCACTGTTCTCAAAACTGCCTGGTACTGGCACAAGAACAGACATATAGATCAATGGAATAGAATAGAGAGCCCAGAAATCAGCCCCAACCAATACGCTCAATTAATATTTGACAAAGGAGGCAAGAACATACAATGGAGTCAAGACAGTCTCTTCAATAAATGGTGTTGGGAAAATTGGACAGATACATGCAAGAAAATGAAACTAGACCACCAACTTACACCATACACAAAAATAAACTCAAAATGGATAAAGGACTTAAATATACGACGGGCAACCATACAAATACTAGAAGAATCCAAAGGCAACAAAATCTCAGACATATGCCGAAGCAATTTCTTCACCGATACAGCTCCTAGGGCAATGGAAACTAAAGAGAAAATAAACAAAATGGGACTACATCAAAATAAAAAGTTTCTGCACAGCAAAAGAAGCCATCAACAAAACAACAAGAAAACCCACTGTGTGGGAAAACATATTTGCCAATGTCATATCTGATAAGGGCCTAATCTCCAAAATTTATAGGGAACTCATACAACTTAACAAAAGGAAGATAAACAATCCAATCAAAAAATGGGCAAAGGATCTAAATAGACACCTTTCAAAAGAGGACATTCAGAAAGCCAAGAGACATATGAAAACATGCTCAAAGTCACTAATCATCCGAGAGATGCAAATCAAAACAACAATGAGGTACCATCTCACACCTGTCAGACTGGCTATCATCAACAAATCAACAAACGACAAGTGCTGGAGAGGATGTGGAGAAAAAGGAACACTTGTGCACTGCTGGTGGGAATGCAGACTGGTGCAGCCACTATGGAAGACAGTATGGAGTTTCCTCAAAAAACTACAAATGGAACTCCCATTTGACCCTGTGATCCCACTTCTAGGAATATATCCCAAGAAACCAGAAATACCAGTCAAAAAGGATATATGCACCCCTATGTTCATAGCAGCACAATTCACCATAGCTAGGATCTGGAAACAGCCTAAGTGCCCATCTGTAGATGAATGGATTAGAAAACTGTGGTACATCTACACGATGGAATACTATGCTGCTGTAAAAAAGAAGGAACTCTTACCATTTGCAACAGCATGGATGGAACTGGAGAGCATTATGCTAAGTGAAATAAGCCAGTCAATGAAGGAAAAATACCACATGATCTCACTCATTTCTGGATAATAAAGACCATTATAAACGTATGAACAAAAATAGATACAGAGGCAGAGCTGCCTCTAACAGACTGTCAAACTACAGCAGGAAGGCCAGGGAGGGTGGGAGGGCAGGAGGGGGGTGGGTAAGAGATCAACCAAAGGACTTGTATGCATGCATATAAGCATAACCAATGGATATAAGACACTGGGGGGTAGGTGGGGCCAGGGGATTGTCAAGGGCAGGGGGGAAAAAAGGAGACATATGTAATACTCTTTGTAATTCTTTAAGCAATAAAAAAAAATTATAAATAAAATTTATATTTTACTAAAAAAAAAAAAAAATAAAGTAAAAAAGGAGGAATTTGCCGGAAGCCAGTCCATCCTTGCTGCTTGACACAGTCTTCACACAGTTGCTGCAGGGAAGAAACATCTGCACAGCATATGTTTCAAGGGACCTGGGGTATATGGCATACTGTTCTTAATATGTTTGCTCCCCTTCTTAGCTCTATGTGTTTTAACCAAGGTCACCTCTCCGGGAAAGGTTGTTTCCCCAGGTGGGGATTTTTCCCTGGAGTTAGGGATTAACAGAACTAAGGAAGGGAATCAGTAAAACCCCTTAACTAAGTGCCAGGCGGGTAGTTAATCACTTTAACTACAAACAATCATGCTTAAACTACATAATCTTTACTTAGGATAATCTCCTTCAGTTACTTTCTTATATCTTAACAGAACAATAGAGTAGTTCTGAACAATAATGACCTTGGAATAGAGATAACAAACGCCCTAATCTTTGGAATAGAATGGATTGGATTAAACTCAAATGGTATAAATACAGATGTAACAGGAGAATAGAGAGAGAACCTCACTATGCTGATCAACTGAACGCTGTCTCCGTGTCATTCCTTCTTGGATGACTCTGTCCACACCTTTGGGGACCCCTGGACCTGCTGGGGCTGAACCCTATTTTTGACATAAAATGAACAGGGCCGGTAGGTACATTGGGACCTGAGTCTGGAACTGAGTGAATGATCAGGACTAATGCTAAATAATAGAATGTGGAAGAAGATGGCGGCGGTATAGGCAGACGCGTCCCAGGTCGTGTCCCTGAGCAAATGGAGTGAGCAGCTGAAACTAGTAACATCCACCCCGAATTGGCGAAATTCCTCAGCTGGCGAGACGGTTTGCAGCCGGGAAGAGCAGAACTCCCCTGGAAAGGTAAAAAAACCAGGGATTTGGGCAGGAAAGTTCGCCAGACCTCTGAGCCCAGAGAGTCGGAGGGAGACCCCGTGGCAGACAGCCGCGTCCCTTGGGACAGGCACAGCCCCTAACAGGGGAAAGGAGAACCACGGGATTCCTGGCGCCGCTGGGGGAATTGAGAGCTGGGTCTGTGATCACGGAGGACTGAGCCTAAAGGGGGCAGCCTGAAGAGCTGACCAGACCATGCAGTCCTGGTAAGAGAAGAAGCTTACAGAAACCAAGCCTTCCCCGTTTCCGCGGCCGGCGTTTGTTTGTTTGTTTTCACTGAATCCTGTTCATGGGACATTTCGGATACAGACACTCACCTGTGCTGAAGAGAGGGAGAGTGTGCGGAGGAGTGGAATCTGGGGAGAGACTGAGGAGAGAAGGGGGGCAGGGAGAGGTGGCAGCGAATTGAGTGCTGAGACACCCCTGAGCCCAGGGCTGAGGCAGCCATTCTTTCCGGAGAGTGAGACTCCTCCCCCCAGCCCCCAGGCAAGGAGCACAGCCACACCCAGATTCCACCCTGTAGGAGATCAAGGATTAAAATAACCTGATCAGTCCCTGGCAGTTAACAGGGTCTGGCCTATAGAGGGATTTTCAATCCCAGCAACAACACAGCACTGGTAACTCTTACGCAGCCAGCTCTGGGCAGTGAACTTCCACTGGACAGAGAGGCCCTATAGCCTCAGAGGCCAACCCCAGAACACTGCCACCCAGAGGCTGACCCACAAACTGACTCTTTGCTAAACACAAAATAAGGCAGTCTGGGAAACAAATGCAGCTTGCTTTAAAATAAGGACTGTGGTTTACAACACAGAGGAACAGTGTATCGCAGGGAAACTCAACACTCTCCTGAATACCTGGCAGGTCTAAGGCGAGCCACTCTGAAGAATAGAAGAACCGAAGGACCTTCACTACTGCAATATGTTTTTTTCTTTTTTCACCTTTTAACTAAGAAACCAATTTTTTTTTCTTTTTTTTTCTTTTTTTTCTTTTCTTCTTCTTTTTTTTTCTTTTTTTTTTCTTTTTTCCATCACCTGATTTTACCCTTTTAATTACTACCTTCTTATTTTTAACCAGTATTATTACTGCTACCATTTTACCATTTTTTTTTAAAGTGCCATTTTATTTTCTCTTTATTTTATTTTGGGATTAGTGTTCTCCATTCTATTTTCATCGTTATATTATTGGTTGTTTCTAGTTTGCATTCATCTCCAGGGAGCTGTTGCTGGAATTTGTTGGGATTAATGGCTGTTCTATAGGAGTATTCTCCATATATAAAAAAGTCTCTTCCCCTCTTCCACTTCATTCTCTCTTTTCGCTCTTTTTTTTTCTTTTCTTTTCTTTTCTCGCTTTTATTTTCCCCCCTCCTTTTTCCCAATTTCATTTTTGCACTCCTTTTTTTGGTCCCTAATTTTCTTTTCTTTTTTCTCTTTTCTCTTTTTCTCTTCCTTCTTCCTTATCCCCTAATTCTCTTAATTCAGGTGGTGACCTTTATTTGGGGTTATTCATATCGTGAATATATTTGTGTATAGTGCCTGGTACGTGGTGCCTTGTTGTGTTGTATTTTGTGCCTTTAAATCAACGCAGCAGATCCAAGCAACAGCAACTTCCTGAGCACCACACCCTCTGCTGAGGAACAGCAGCTGTACGTGAAACCTTGCCCCACCAGCCAGAAGAGCCACCACAGCTGTGAACAGCACCCACCAGAGGAGCTGCTGCCAACTGAAGAGCAGCTGCTACCGCAACCGCCTGAAGAGCAACCACAGACCAAGGAGTCACTGCCAACGAGGGAGCAGCCACTGAACGACACAACGTCTAGATATGTCAGCGAGATCAAACATGGGTAGACAAAGAAACCCCCAAAGGAAAGAGAAGGAGGACTCTCCAGAAAAGCAGCTAAGTAATACAGAGGCATGCAACATGACAGAAAAAGAATTCAGAATAAGGGTCCTAGAGTGCATAAACCGGATGGAGGAAAAAATCGACAACCTCTCCAAGAAGCAAGAAGAAACAGATGAAAAAATCGATAACATATGGAAGAAGCTAGAAGAAACAGATGAAAAAATCAACAACTTAAGTAAGACCCAAGAAGAAATGAAGAGTGATATAGCTGCAATGAAAAACTCCATTGAAAGTATCAACAGTAGACTAGGAGAAGCGGAGGACCGAATTAGTGATTTAGAAGACAAGGAAGCAAAACATACCCAAAACATACTGCAATTGGAGAAAAAAATGAAAAGACAGGAGGAGAGCCTAAGGGAGCTTTGGGACAACATGAAACGAAACAACATACGAATAATAGGGGTACCAGAACAACAGAAGGATGAACAAGGATTAGAAAACCTATTAGAAGAAATAATATCAGAAAACTTCCCTGAGGTGGAGAAGAAAAAAGTCACACAAGCCCAGAGAGTCCCAAACAAGGTGAACCCAAAAAGACCCACACCAAGACACATCATAATTACCATGGCAAATGTTCAGGACAAAGAGAGAATCTTACAGGCTGCAAGAGAGAGACGGAAAGTTACATACAAGGGATCTCCCATTAGATTGTCAAATGATTTCTCAACAGAAACACATCAGGCCAGAAAAGAATGGGCGGAAATTTACAAAGTGATGCAAAGCAAAGGACTGAATCCAAGAATACTCTATCCAGCAAGGCTATCATTCAAACTTGAAGGGGAAATAAGAAGCTTCACAGACAAAAAAAGGCTAAGGGAGTTTATCACCACCAAGCCAGCAATGCAAGAAATGCTAAAGGGACTGGTATAAAAATAAGAAATAAAAAGCTCAGAAAGAAAACAGCCACACAAAAACAGAAATGCCTACAAACAAGGACCTTTCAATAATAACTTTAAACGTAAACGGACTAAATGCTCCAAACAAAAGACATCGAGTGGCTGAATGGATAAAAAAACATGACCCATACATCTGCTGTCTACAAGAAACCCACCTCATTAGAAGGGACTCACACAGACTGAAAGTGAAAGGATGGAAAAATATCTTTCAGGCAAATGGAAAGGAAAAGAAAGCTGGGGTAGCAATACTTATATCGGACAAAATAGACCTCAAAGTGAAGGCCATAACAAGAGATAAGGAAGGCACTTCATAATACTAAAGGGATCAATACAACAAGAAGATATAACCCTGGTAAACATATATGCACCCAATGCAGGAGCACCCAAATTCATAAAAAAACTCCTGGAAGATATCAAAGGAGAGATCGACAACAATACAATCATTGTAGGGGACTTTAATACACCACTGACAGCACTGGATAAGTCTTCTAGACAAATAATCAGCAAAGATACAGCAATCCTAAATGACTCACTAGATCAGATGGACTTAATAGACATCTTCAGAACACTTCACCCGAAAGCCAGGGAATATACATTCTACTCAAATGCTCATAAGACATCTTCAAAAATAGACCATATATTGGGTCACAAGCAAAGTATCCCCAAATTCAAGAAAATTGAAATCATAAAAAGCGTCTTCGCAGACCACGATGGCATAATATTAGAAATAAACTACAATAAAAACAACCCAAAATACTCAAACACCTGGAAGCTGAATAGCATGCTATTAAATATTGATTGGGTTACCAATGAAATCAAAGAAGAAATTCGAAACATCCTGGAAACTAATGACAATGAAAACACAACAATCCAAAACCTATGGGACACAATGAAAGCAGTCCTGAGAGGGAAGTTTATAGCTCTACAGGCCTATCTCAAAAAACAAGAAAAAATGGTAGTAAATCATCTAACTTTACAACTCAAAGAATTAGAAAGAGAGCAACAAGAAAACCCCAGAGTGAGCAGAAGGAAGGAGATAATAAAGATTAGAGCAGAAATAAATGACATAGAGACCAAAAAAACAATACAGAAAATCAATGAAACCAAGAGCTGGTTCTTTGAAAGGATAAACAAGATTGACAAACCTCTAGCCAGACTCACCAAGAAGCAAAGAGAGAGGACCCAAATAAACAAAATCAGAAACGATAGAGGTGAAATAACAACAGACCCCACAGAAATACAAATGATTGTTAAAAAATACTATGGACAGCTCTACTCCAAAAAACTAGACAACCTGGAGGAAATGGACAAATTCCTAGAAAAATACAACATTCCAAAACTCAATCAGGAAGAATCTAAAAATCTCAACAGGCCAATAACTATGGAAGAAATTGAAGCAGTCATCAAAAAGCTTCCAGCAAACAAAAGCCCAGGACCAGACGGCTTCACAGGGGAGTTTTACCAAACATTCAAGGAAGAACTAAAACCTATCCTCCTCAGACTACTACAAAAAATTCAAGAGGAAGGAACACTCCAAGCTCATTCTATGAAGCCAGCATCACCCTAATACCAAAACCAGGTAAAGACAACACAATGAAAGAGAATTACAGGCCAATATCCCTCATGAACATAGATGCCAAAATCCTCAACAAAATCTTAGCAAATCGGATCCAGCAGTACATCAGAAAGATCATACACCATGACCAAGTAGGATTTATCCCAGGGATGCAAGGATGGTACAATATCTGCAAATCAATAAACGTGATACATCACATAAACAAATTGAAAGAAAAAAACCACATGGTCATATCAATTGATGCAGAAAAAGCATTTGACAAAATTCAACACCCATTTTTGATAAAAGCTCTCAGCAAGGTGGGAGTAGAAGGATCATACCTCAACATAATAAAAGCCATATATGACAGGCCCACGGCCAACATCATACTCAATGGACAAAAACTAACACCATTTCCCCTAAGAACAGGAACAAGACAGGGATGCCCCCTCTCACCACTCCTGTTCAACATAGTACTGGAAGTGTTAGCCATTGCAATTCGGCAAGAAGAAGAAATAAAAGGCATCCAAATTGGAAAAGAGGAAGTAAAACTGTCCTTATTTGCAGACGACATGATATTATACATACAAAACCCTAGAGACTCCATCAAAAAGCTACTGGACTTAATACATGAATTTGGCAATGTAGCAGGATACAAAATTAACCCCAAGAAATCCGAGGCATTTCTATACACCAATAGTGAACTTTCAGAAAGAGAGATTATAAAAACAATCCCATTTACCATCGCACCAAAAAAATTAAGCTACCTAGGAATAAACTTAACTAAAGAGGTAAAAGACCTCTACTCAGAAAACTACAGGACGTTGAAAAAAGATATAGAGGAAGACATAAACAGATGGAAGAACATACCGTGTTCATGGATTGGTAGAATCAACATCATTAAAATGTCCATACTACCCAAAGCAATCTATAAATTCAACGCACTTCCCATTAAAATACCAACGGCATACTTCAGAGATCTAGAACGAACTCTCCAAAAATTCATCTGGAATAAAAAAAGACCCCGAATAGCTGCAGCAATCCTGAAAAAGACCAAAGTAGGTGGGATCTCAATACCAGATATCAAGATGTATTACAAAGCCACTGTTCTCAAAACTGCCTGGTACTGGCACAAGAATAGGCATATAGATTAATGGAATAGAATAGAGAGCCCAGAAATCGGCCCGAACCAATATGCTCAATTAATATTTGACAAAGGAGGCAAGAACATACAATGGAGCCAAGATAGTCTCTTCAATAAATGGTGTTGGGAAAATTGGACAGATATATGCAATAAAATGAAACTAGACCACCAACTTACACCATACACAAAAATAAACTCAAAATGGATAAAGGACTTAAATGTACGACAGGAAACCATAAAAATTCTAGAAGAATACAAAGGCAACAAAATCTCAGACATATGCCGAAGCAATTTCTTCACTGATACAGCTCCTAGGGCACTTGAAACGAAAGAGAAAATGAACAAATGGGACTACATCAAAATAAAAAGCTTCTGCACAGCAAAAGAAACCATCAACAAAACAACGAGAAAACCCACTGTGTGGGAAAACATATTTGCCAATGTCATATCTGATAAGGGCCTAATCTCCAAAATTTATAGGGAACTCATACAACTTAACAAAAGGAAGATAAACAATCCAATCAAAAAATGGGCAAAGGACCTAAATAGACACCTTTCAAAAGAGGACATTCAGAAAGCCAAGAGACATATGAAAACATGCTCAAAGTCACTAATCATCTGAGAGATGCAAATCAAAACAACAATGAGGTACCATCTCACACCTGTCAGACTAGCTATCATCAACAAATCAACAAACGACAAGTGCTGGAGAGGATGTGGAGAAAAAGGAACACTTGTGCACTGCTGGTGGGAATGCAGACTGGTGCAGCCACTATGGAAGACAGTATGGAGTTTCCTCAGAAAACTGAAAATGGAACTCCCATTTGACCCTGTGATCCCACTTCTAGGAATATATCCCACGAAACCAGAAACACCAATCAGAAAGGATATATGCACCCCTATGTTCATAGCAGCACAATTCACCATAGCTAAGATCTGGAAACAGCCTAAGTGCCCATCTGTAGATGAATGGATTAGAAAACTGTGGTACATCTACACGATGGAATACTATGCTGCTCTAAAAAGGAAGGAACTCTTACCATTTGCAACGTCATGGATGGAACTGGAGAGCATTATGCTAAGTGAAATAAGCCAGTCAATGAAGGAAAAATACCACATGATCTCACTCATTCATGGATAATAGAGACCATTATAAACTTTTGAACAATAATAGATACAGAGGCAGAGCTGCCTCAAACAGATTGTCAAACTGCAGCAGGAAGGCCGGGGAGGGTTGGGGGGCAGGAGGTAGGGGGGTAAGAGATCAACTAAAGGACTTGTATGCATGCATATAAGCATAACCAGTGGACATAAGACATTGGGGGATAGGGGAGGCTAGAGGACTGTCTAGGGCGGGGGGATAAAATGGACACATATGTAGTACCCTTTGTAATACTTCAAGCAATAAAAAAATAAATAAATAAAAAAAACATAATAGAATGTGATCAGAATGGCTGAAAGCAAGAGAGTGGACATTACTTCTCTGGAGAGAGCATAGAAAGAGAAGACCAAAGGCAAATGCTAGAGCAAAACTGACCCATGTATGGCAAGGAAGAACAGTAAAGAGCTGCAAGATGAAAGAGACCTGGAGCCATTCAGTGTCCCCAAAACCAAGTGAAGAGAGAAGGGCAAGCAGGAAGGGACATGCGACATGGTCAGATGTGAGTATAGAAAAAGGTCATTCTATTTGGTGACAAGGAAGTCATTGGTGACCTTTAAAGGAGCAATTTCAGGTGAGAGGCAATGAGGACATAATGTGGTAGACTAAAGAGAGAGTGGGAGGTGAGGAAGCAGAGACGATGTGAGTAGATAATGTTTCCAAGAAATTTGGCTGAGAAGGGAAAGCAAGAGAAAGGATGATAGCTAAAGATGGAGGCAAAGTCAAGGGAGGGTTTCTTTGAAGGATAAGGGAGAGCTGAAAATCCTTGTAGGCTGAGGAGGAGCTAGCACTCAAGGGGAGGGGGGATGGAGATATAAGTGAAAGAGAATAATTGATGGAGTTAGAAGTTAGGTATGGAGAGAAAAGAGACATGTCTTCCTAGGAGACAAAAGGGAGAGAGAGGAAGAGAGAAAGGAGGGAGGGAGGGAGGAGAAAGACACTGGAAGGGAGGACATACAGAGTGATTCTGAGAGAGACAGCCTTTATCTTAGCAAAATTGGAAGCCAAATATTAGAAGGGGTATAGCTGTGAGGCTGGAATGTGAGAAAAATAGAACATGGGAAAGGCAGTCTCCATGGGATGAGTTAAGGATTGTGGACCATCAGCATCTGCAAGGGCTTCCCACTGAGGCTGGCAAACTTGTAAGTGACATGAGCCAGTTACTGGACAGGGCTAGGGACAGCAGAAGGTAGAACCAGCAGAAGGGGTGCAAAGCTTCAATGGCTTCAAGTCGTGAAGGTCATAGCTGGCACCAGGGTCTAGAGCAGCGATTTTCAACCTTTTTCATCACATGGCACACATAAACTAATTACTAAAAATCTGAGGAACACACAAAATTTATTTTTTGCAGATCTGACAAAAATAGGTATAATTTTGATTCATTCACACTGGACATCTATTGTTGTGTTGACTGTTGTCATTTTTTATTTGACAATCCAAGGGGAAAGAGGTAAGTGCCACTGGCTAAATAGTCAGGTATTGAATGTTTTAAAAATTCTTTCAGCACACCAGTTGATAGTCTCTGGTCTGGAGCAGATGAAGCAGGAGGTGAGGGAGGCCTGAAGAGGATGGAGGGCTGGAAGAATGGGATAGGAGATGGAAATGAGGGACTGAAATGCTCAAGAGGAGGGGAGCAATTCATTTTTTTCTCATTTATCCAACAAATGGTTACTTAACAGCCCAGTGCCAAACACTGGAACTAAGACCAGGTTTAGGAGGAATGAAGAAAATAGTCATCTGAGGGGTTGGGAGTAGAGAAGCTGAAGACTGGAAATATCTGATCTGAAGCCTTGCCAAGAAATACCAAGGCTGAGATGTGACTAAGCCAATGGGAAGCTTTGTATGGCAGGGTATCAGGCTGCAGGGACATCCAAGAGGAGGAAAAACAGGAGCCAGGGTGGAGGGAAAGGCCTGAGAGCCTTGTGCTGTGGGAACTGCACACCAGGCAATATTATGGTGTCCAGTGGGGCTAAGAAAGGGGAGAGGGGCTTCTAATCAATTGCATGGCTTTCTATGGAAGAGCGGGGATTGGAAGTAGGCTCCTTGGGCCAATTGCACAGTTGGACCATACCAGCAGTCTCCCTGTTGCTTTTAGAAGACAATCTGGGCAAAGGTAACAGCAGAGCATCCAAAGCAGAGTTGCTAAAGGCAGATACCAAGTTTCAGTTCTGATCTGAGGATAAATGCAAGATGTTTTCAGAGAAAAGATGGAGGTTGATGGCTTTGTTTCCAATAGAACAGGCTTCCATGGACAACAGTCAGGGTGGTGACAAGGTAACATCAGACCTGGCATAAAAGAACAAGGGCCTGGGATGGCACCTGAGAGAGCCCTTTGTCCTTGGAGCAGTCACCACATGTGGCAGGACCAGGAGTCAGGGAAGGGAGATGAGACTGACCTCTGGGAGCATGGCCACAACAGCTTAACCACCCCCTTGCCCGCAGAGCTGGATGTAAGAGACAGTAGCGAGTAGGGTTGCCTGAGTCCCTGAGGCTGACCAGCACAAAGCATGGCAAGTCTCTTGTCTTTTCCTGCAGGCTCCTCAGCTGGACCAGCCACTCCACTTTATTTGTCATGAAGTTGGCCCTAATATCACCTGAACAGAATTGAGGTCGAGTTTTTGGTGGTTTTGACAGACCACCATACTGGTATAAAAGCATGTAAGCAGGCCTATGTAAGTTCTGTCTAATTGCTTTGTTCTCTGAACATCTTCAGTTTCCTTATCTGAAAAATCAGTGGAAGAATGTTTTTCTCACAAGATGGTTGTGATGGTTAACTGAGAGAATGCTCTGAGAAAACTTTGTAAATTGTCAGTCACAGCTGAGATATCAGCTAAGAGCATCTCATTACCCCTGGAAGGAGGGTCATGGCCTGGGGCACTCTGATGGAAGCCAGTGGACCCATCAGCATGTCTTGCTGTGCAGAAGCCCATCTCCCCACTTGTCCATATAGGAAGCTGGCAGTCAAGGACCTGTGCTAAGTTGGGAACCTGCTGCTCCTGGGCAGGTAGAGGTCCAGTGAAAAAGAGGTGGGAATCTAGAACTCTAGGGAGAGCTAAGTATGGGGAGAATCCAAGAGGAGGCATCCATCTGGCTGCCAGTTAAGCCTGTCCTCTGGGGACTCTAGGACCTGTATGATGGCTATTTCTTGCCTTTCTGGTTATTGGGGAGGCCTCGGGCTGGTCAACTGAATGTGGGGCAGAAAGTCCAGAGGACCAGCCTGAGCTGGGGGCAGTTACTGGGATCCTAAGGAGCCTAGAAAATGGGGTGGGAGAAGCACTGGAGTGAGCAGGGGAGGGGCCTGCAGCTCCAGGCTGATACTGCCTGGGAGAGAGGAGTTGTGAGTGAAACAGCTGAGCTGGAAATTGGGGAAATTAAACATAAACCACCTCAATAAACCTGTCAAGGCCAGCAAACTCCCTCTTTTGTTCACATTGCCTGACCTGTACTTGGCTTCTGAAGGGACAACAAATTAACTCTGGTTTTTAGGAGAGGCCTCTGGCCCCACTCTGCCTGGGTTGGAATCCCAGCTCTACCCACTTACTAGCTGCAAGGCCTTGGAAAGGTAAGTTAACATCTCTGTGTCTCAATTTCCTCATCTGTAAAATGGGGTGTGTGGAATTCAATGACTTATTGGTAAAGCAGTTAGAATGGTGCCTGCCATAGAATAAACACTCAGTATTTCTAAAGCACTACAGTTTGGGAAGCACAGGTTCTATCAAGAGGCATTAAAACTTGGATCATGACATATTGGGGCAGAACCTTCCATTTCTCACTTGACCTCTCTGAGCCTCAGATTCCTCATCTTTAAAGGGAGTGGTGGACTAACTTTTAGCCCAACACAAACTCTTAGGAGGGTTGGGTCACTCCTCATAATGGTCTAATCTATAGACCATCCTAAAAGTTAGGGTGGTCTATAGATTAGATGAAGAAATGTGTCTGGGCATCCCTAGCATGTAGTAGGTATTCAATAAAGATCACCCCTGTAGAATCTCCCAAACACATAGTACCACTTCTCAAATGCCTAAATAATAACCAGGACAGTGCAGGGTTCCCTTCCAATGCTGCACCCTGCCTAGTGGGGGTTAGGGAAATCCAAGGGTCTTTTCTGCGAAAGGTTCTTGCTTAGTGTTTCTTATAGCAACAGTGCTTCCCAAACTCCTGTGGGTTGCGAACAATGAAAATACATCCTGCATATCAGATATTTACATTACGATTCATAACAGTAGCAAAATTACAGTTATGAAATAGCAAAGAAAATAATTTTATGGTTGGGGGTCACCACAACATGAGGAACTGTATTAAAGGGTTGTGGCATTAGGAAGGTTGAGAACCACTGCAGAGTGTATCAGAATCACCTGGAGGGCTTGTTAAAGCTCAGATTGCTGGGCCTCATCCCTAGAGTTTCTCATTCAGTAGGACTGGGGTGGGCCTAAGAATTTGGATTTCTAGCAATTTCCCGAGGTGCTGATGCTGCTGGTTTGGGGAGCACACTTTGAGAACCACTGCCTTAGAGCAACAACTGTCATGTGCACACGAACACCTGGGGAAGTTGAGCAGCTGTGAATTCTGATTGAGGATAGCAGAGGTAAACGGACCTGGGAGGAGAGTACAGGGCTCAGGAGCCAGAAGTACAGCAAAAAGGCAGTGTCAGAGAGGAGTTGAGAATGTAGTCCTTTGCCGGCAAGGTGAAGACAACAGTGAGGGCCCCAGTGCTGGATTCCTGGACCAGCAGGCAGCCTATGTTGAAGGCACTAACAGCAGTGTACACATGTCCATGTGCACACACAAGAGAGAGCAAAATTTTTTCAAAGAATTTGATATATTTTTTCAAGATTCAAAGTAGTATCTTGGGAAAAATCAAAACTTTGTTAGACTTCCTTACACGTATTTTATGGGTTAGTATTGTTTTTAATTTTAATTATATATGGCCAGTCGGGGGCAGGGGCTGTGCAGACTGTTCAGAGCTTAAGGCCTCTAAAGGTCTTAAAACACAACCCTGGTGGCCACTGAAGTCTTTGTCCCTGAGTTTTGGGGCCTGAAGTTTGTGGCCAAGTGTGTGTTCTGCTGGCTGTCCTCACTCTTCTCCCCAGGATCTGCAGAGAAGATTCAACTTTCTTGGATGGAATATGTCATCATCCAAAGTGACTCAGGGTTTTTACATGGAATACAAGATGTCATACAAGAATAAAGAGGGTACAGGGGCCTGGAGAGGCATCAGCATCATGGGATCAAGGAACAAAGGAAAGGCACATGTCCCCCCCATGGACACTCCAATAGGCACACATCCAACCCAGCAGGATTTGCTCCCCAGCATTATGAAGAGTGATCCAGCCCTCCCAAAGGCAGAGGTACAAGGTTCCAGGTCACAGAGACCTTCATATGAAGCTCCATTCTATCTCTTCTTAGCTGTGTGTCCTAGGACAAATTACCTTTCCCTTCTCAGCCTTGGTTTCTTTGTCTGTAAAACAGGAATAATAATTATAGTTCCCACATTATAGAGCTGTTGTGAGGACTAAATGACTTAATATGAATAAGATGCTTAGAATACTGCCTGTAACAGTATTTTAAGCACCTCTCCCAAACAGTGATTATTATAATTCTCCAGTACTACTCATATTTATGGCAATAGCACCATTTCAGTAGAAACAGAGATGAGTTTGGGCAAAGGTAAACATCTGTTCAAGGAGACAAAGGGGCACATGTGAGAGGTGAGTTTTGTTCAAGGTATGTCTGAAGGGAGCCTGCCAAGATCCCTCAGGGCCACTCACCAGTCCTGCCAAGTCATGGGGGGGGGGGTGGCAATGAGACCATTAGACAAAATCCAGAATGAGTCCTGAGTGACCTGGAAACCCTGGTGATGGACCTGAAAACCTTGGGGACATGACGTATTTCCATCTCTTCTCCTAATTGAAAGCCATCCCTTGTTAAAACATAGCAGCAGTGGGAGTTTGGAGCTGTTCCCTTTCCAGCCTGCTGCGGCCCTCAGGACCCTGCTGCTAAAAGGGGAATGGCTGCCCCATCCTTGGTGGCCCTTGGTGACCAGAGGGAGAGTACTGAAGCCAGTGGCATCTCTGGACCTAATCCTGGCCCATAAGAAGAATCTGGCGCCCTAACCTGTTTGGCTCAGTGGGTAGAGCATTGGCCTGCAGACTGAAAGGTCCCAGGTTCTATTCCGGTCAAGGGCATGTACCTTGGTTGTGGGCACATCCCCAGTAAAAGATGTGCAGGAGGCAGCTGATCGATGTTTCTCCCTCATCGATGTTTCTAACTCTCTATCCCTCTCCCTTCCTCTCTGTAAAAGAAATCAATAAAATATATTTTAAAAAATAAAAGAAGTATCTGGCTGGGGAGGGGTAGGTGCTGGGTGCACTAGGAGGAAGTGGGCAGTCCTCTCAGGGCTGGCTCCCATCACCAGGGAAGGCTGGGTGGGGGCATGAACCCTGGCCACTGGGAATGCACAAGAGAAACCAGGGGGAAAATTAAGGAATAGTTCAATGTTGCGAGAAGTGATGTCAAGACTACAAGAAGAATGGGAGGTTTGTGTGTGGAAAGAGGGAAAAACAAAAATTGAAGCAGACATATTTTTTAAAGAACAAGGAAGAAGAGACTGATAAGCCAATGTGAAAGCAATGAATAACATAGGCCAGTAAGAATAGTATCTCATCTGCTTGCTAGTCAACACCAAAATGCTAGTATAGATCCTAAATGCCTGAGGCTTTCCTTTTCTAAAAGAGCACATCTCTATTCAGATGAACTTGGGAGCCTTGAATCAGCTGAAGGTTTCCTATTGCCTACCAGGGCAGCAGTGTTGGCTGCAAGATTGATTTCAGAGGGTGACAAGAGATGGCCTCCCGGTCCCTGCTTGTTCTCACACCTGTGCCAGGCCATCCAGGACAGTGGGTCCCCCTTAGCATCACTAGAAATCTCTTTCACCAGCTTCTTCAGGCTTTGAAAGATTTATTGTCCGAAACACACAGAATTTGTGGAATGACAATTAATTTGTCATCCTAGTTTTATTGCACAGATATATTGGGCTGTCAGTTGAAGCTTCTGGCCAGCATGAGATTGGCCAAGTCTGCGCTGAGCTGTTATGTGCACAACAGCCTGATCCCAGGACAGGTTTTCTGAAGTGCTGCAGCTGATTCTCAGATGCCTTTCTGGCTGTTCTCTTCATGAACACTGGCATGGGAAGGGGACCATTGATCTTGACCCATCCCTTCATGTCCCAGCAAGAGCCATTTAGTGACCCAAGGGCCCACAGGGATTGCTGGAAAGAAAAGTCAGGTCTTCAGTATTCCAGCTGTCCTCTAGCCATATTCCCGGATTGCCTCAAACTTTCTCAAACCTTCCTCCAAGTGTGCACACAGTGCCTATTAAATAAGTCTTTTTGGCCTGGCCAAAGCCCTCCTCCCCCTTCCCCCAGGCCCTACATCCTGCATCACAGAACCCCCTCCCCTCCAACTTCAGGGCCTAATCCCAAGTGTCCTTTTCACATCCGACCCCCCTCTCCCCCAGTATGTCCTCCATAGGAATGGGCCTCCCACAGCCTTCCCATACCCTGCTTCCCACCCCTCACCCCCAGCCCTATAGAGTGTCATAAATTCTAACGAAACCCCATCAGGGGAAGAAAAGGAGCAAAAAGTGCCTAATTGGCAGGGGCCTCAAAGCTCTTGGTCCCTGTGGTGGGATTGATAAGGTTCCTGGGAAGCAGTGGGGGTTTGGAGAAAGGAGGGGGAGGCTGGGGGCCTGCCTGCCAAATGTAGCCAATTAATGTCAGTGCTGCCTTTCATGCCAGCCAATTAAGTCCCACAGACTTGTCACCAGCCCTGGGAAGGGGGGCAGGGAGGGTGGGGCAGGGGGTTTCAAGAGAACAACTAATTTCCTTGCTGCCAGGATGATGCAGCCTTCAAAATGGGGAGAGGGCTCAGGGGGAGCTGGAAGGTGGCTGGGGGTTGGTGGGGGCAGGTGGCAGGGGATAGGGGCAAGGTACAGAACACTGGGCCTCTGTGGGGACTTTGTTCAGAACCCTGGGAGAAATGGAAGATGGGATTTGCTTCAGAGGCCAATAGCTGCTGGGAACTGGGAAAGAAACTCACTGTGTCACTTGGTGCCCCACACTAGCAGAGCCAGGCACTTGCCAAAGTTATGTCATCTAGTCTTCACAACAACTCCTGGATGGCTCAGCGAGGTTAGGGAACCTGCTCAAGATGGTACAGTTCTAAATGGCCAGAGTGAAGAGCTATTAAGCAGGAAGGTCCATGGTAAATGTACCTTGAGACCTCTGCAAAGCAGGAGCAGAAGCTTAGGCACCCAGATGACCTTGCCACATCCCTCCCTACCTCCACCAATCAGACAGAGGGTCCTCATGGAGGGCAGTACAGCCCAGGCTCCCAGGCTTAGGATGAGATATAGTGAAAGACCTTTCAAGGCAGCAGAAGTAGACTGGGACAGGAATGGGGGACAGTGCCATCAGGATGCAGCTGGCTACAGATAGAGAGACATTTCTGGACAGTCAGAGGTACCAAGTGAGTCTTTGCAGCTCTTCCTTTGGAAGTCCAAACACTTATGGAAGTTGCCCTTTTTGCTGACTTAGGGGAGAATTCCAGAGTTTATGAAGGAAGGTTGGGGCGGGGGGGCTGGGTGGCCTAGGAGCAATCTGGCAGAGAGCTTCAGGGCTGTGGAAAGAGACCCCCCCCCCAAGGCCCCTAGAGTGAGCAAGGCTCAGCATCTAATACTTCACCTTGAGACCCAGAGTGTTCCCAGGCTGACCACACAGAGAAAGTGAATGAGTGAGGCAGATCTGAGTGCCAGTCCTGGCTCCACCACCTGTGAGCTAAAGGATCTTACGGGGGAGTCCTGGCCCCTCTATAAGCCTCAGTTGCCTCATCTGTGAAGTGGGGATAAGCAGAGTACCTACCTCCAGGGTTGTGGTGAGACTCAGATAAAAGACAGAATAGGAAAGGGTTTGTAACCTATAACTGACTAGCCAGGTTGGAGGTGACTCTGAGCAGGCAACTAGGGGAGAGGTGGATGTGCCCAGGGGCCGGGAGGCATAGTGGCACCAGCTGCCCCTCTGCCCTGGGTGCAAGCAGTGGCGTCACAATGTGTACATTGTCATACAGATGCTTTGCCCGCCTGCCCACCCCCAATGGGCGCACTAATGACCCTGAGAGCTGGTTGGAGGCTGGGGCAGGCTAATTACATGGCCCCAAAGCCGCCAAGACCCAATAATTACACAGAAACTTGTACAGAGAGGGTGGCTAATTGTGTGACAAGCTGTGAGGGGAGGGCCAGGGTGCCCCTTGAGCTAATGAGCTTCCCCTAGAGTCCATGGGGCAGGGGCAGGGTGAGGGGATGTAGTAGGCAGGCCCTTCCCATTCCCAGCCCCCACCCCCACCCCTGGTGCCCAGCTCCTAGGAGGGTGGCAGGATATGCAGGAGAGAGGGGAGCAGTGATTAAGAGCCAAAGCTCAACTCAAACTTTCTCTTCTTGCCAAATCTTGCTCAAAGCCGCACCTGGCCGGGTACTATGGGCCTGGCTATCTCAGGAATGATCCCCCACATGCCACACTCACCCCAGGGTGGCTCAAGCTCTTCAGGCTTGCCTTCCTGCCCCAAGCCCAGACTGGCTGGCAGACTGGCCATGATGAGGAATAAAAGACATGTGGGAAGTCCTTGACCATCAGAGCTGGCAGGATCCTCCAGTCCAGCTCCTGCTTCTTGTAGGGGCAGGAAACCAAGGCCCAGGTCAGGGCCAGAGTCTTGGTGATCTGGTGAGTAACTCTCACGCCTGCCCAACTGAGCTTGTTTCTTTTTAATTCAAAGCAGTCTTAGGGACTCTGAAGGCTGTGGCCAGATCTATGTTCCAATTTAGCCTTTAGCCCTTTCACTTTCAAGCTGAGTGACTTTGGGCAAGTCACTTTACTTCTCTGAGCCCGAGTTTTCCCACCTGTAGAATGATAAGGTTATGAGAGCAAAATGATATAATTCCATTGAAACCTAGAGCTCAGTGCCTGGCACAAGGTTACCCTTTCTAGTTTCCTTCTCATGGAAGTTCTTGACATCCCACCTGGGGCCAAGTACCACAGAACAGCCTAAGGCATGGCCCTACCCCCGCCAGCCATCTTCACCTCTTTCCAGGCCCAGTCCCCACCCCTATCCACCAGAGATTATCCCTGACTGCCTGCCCCATCCCAGTCAGCAATTTTTTCCCTGGGCACCTCTCTTTGCCCTGAGACTGGAGCAAAGCTAGATGGGGCAAGGGTGAGAGGGCAAGGGACTCATGATCCTATCTCTCTTCCCTTTAGATATGGTGTCCTGTGGAGGTAAGGCTTCCAGGTGGAGAGGAGCCTGGACTCTCAGATGACCTCTCCCATCTCTAGCCTTCCCCTCAGCTCCTGACAATTTTGGACACCCCCACCCCCACCCCTCAAGCAAGCAGGAGGCAGAGGCATTGAAGCAACTGCTGACAAGTTGGAACAGCTTAACAAATTGCTCCTTATAAACTACTGAGGGTGAGAAGAGGGGAGGCAGGAAGCCAGCCCACACCCAAAACAGTGCATTTGTCTGTGCCCTAGTGGGCCTGGCCACTTCCGGGATAACCATAGTCATTCCCATAGGAAGGCCTACATGGAGTACATCTCCAGCACCCCCACCAGCTCTGGCTCTAGGATTGTAGTTTCCCTAGGCCTCAGAACCATGGGGCTCCTTCAGATCACAGGTTCTTACCTTCACTGAACTCAAGGCCTCAGCCCAGCATGAAAGGGGAGGTAGCAAGGCTAAGTGCTCCCAACCCTAGGCTGTCAGGTCCAGGAGCTCAGGCAGGAGGCCCCCAACTTATTTGGTTCCTGCCCATCTTACCAGTATCTGTGTGGACAGGATTTCCTCTGTGGGCACAGCTCTGGCCACTGACTGAGGCAAATCATCTGTTTTCTGGCCTTCCTTTCTTCCTTGTCTTTCATATGGAGTCTGTGAATTCCCCATTGGCTTCCTCCTTGGGCTGTCCTAGGTATTAAGTAAGGTTGTGGACAGGAAGGTGCTTTCTTGACTTTAAAGTGCCACCACAGGTTGGTTGTTGGGATGGCTGCTGACTATTGTTATTATATTATTATTATTATTATTATTAATTCTTACCCTTTCTGTATTCTTCACCCCTGGCCTTAGCTGGACAGTCCCAGTGGGAGGGAAAGGTTGACCAACTCTACCTGCAATAAGGAACACTTGCCAAGTGCTTTTACTCACATCTGGTTTAATCACCACATCAGTGCTTCACGAGAGGTATTACTATCCCCTTTCATAAAGGAGAACACTGAAGCTCAGAGAAGTTAGATAATATACCTGAGGTCACACAGCTAAGAAATTTTGGAGCTTAGCTTTGAATCCCTTTTTGTCTCAATTGCAAATCTATGTCTTTCTAATCAGCTCATTCAGCGGGCCTGGGCCTAGCTAAAACAGGGGGTCTCTCTGCAGTAGGGGCTTCAGATTCTGGGCTTCAGAGTGAGTCCTAACCACAAGTGTTGGCTCCATCCTGGTGAGTCCTGGAATGGGAACACTTTTGAGGGTGATCTGGGCACTACTGGAACAGACCATGTGCTGAGGCCTATAATCTGATTAAGCCATTAGAGCCACTGCCCCAAGCCCATGTGCTGCCAGGCTGCTAAATCCTTCAATTAATATCCAGGTTAATCTGCTCCTTCTCCCTGTCATATCCCCTCTACCATGCCCCCAGCCCCAAGCAGTTCCTTCAGGCCTGGAGAGGGAGAAACACCAGCTCCCGGGGTGCGATGACTGCTGCCTCTCACAGAATGGCCCCAGTCTGCTCTGGTCACCTTGCCTTGGATCTGTCTTCCCCTCAACCCACTTCAGACTTTCTACTCCTTAGAGATCTGCATTAATTCAACAATTGCTTGAGCACTTAAACATGTGTCAAGCACTGATCTTGGGGTCCAGCGGTGAAGAAGGCTGACAAGACAGCAGGGGGCCCCAGTACAGGGGAGAAGAAAGAGGAACGTACAAATGCTGACAGTTCCATGTGCTCTGTGCTGCATCCGCAGGGGCCCATCGATTGTTGAAGGAGGTTGGAGAAGAGAGGAGGATCACTCCAGGCAGCGGGAACAGGTGCAGAAGCAGAATGAGGTAGCCTGTTTGAGGAAGGCAGCCTGGTTTGGGTGGGGATGGAAAGAGGCAGAGAATGGTGGAAGATGAGGCTAGGAGGGAACTGTGGCCCATGGTGAAGGCTCTGCATGTATATACAATAGTGAGAGCCATGCATTAGTGTCTGTGTGTGCACATCCCTGTAGACCTGAGTGCACATGTCAGCTTGTGTCATATGCAATGTTGCACCCTTTTGCGATGAGCATTTGTATCTGAATGTATGCTCCTGTGTGCGCATATGTGTGGGTAGGTGGGTCCAAAGCCACCTCTTCCAGAAAGTTTTCCTGTATTCTCCTGAGCCATCTCCAAAAAGCCCTTTTTCTCACTGCCATTCTGCCCCTAACAGACATTGGGCTGGGGACAGGCTCTTCCTTAGCTGGTGTGTCCATGTGTGTGTGTTGGTCTTCTCAACCGCACTGCCAGTTCCCTAGGGACAGGGCCTGGGGATGCCATTTTTAAAAAATTGCTTGCCCTCCAAATGCCAAGGACCAAGCTCTGTACACCAGCAACTTCCAACAGAGTATCCCCAGATGTATGTCTCCATCAAATGTGCCAGATTCCTGATGGGCAGGAACTCCTGGGCTGGATTCTTATTCTCGTCTTTGACAGGGTCCTTCACTCCACCTGATCAATCCTAACCAGCACAGGCAAGCGTGGTGGGCTGGCAATGATGGGGCCTTCTACTTGCTTCTCCATTGCCATCTTGGCTGAGCCCTCTTTGTGTCACCAAAATTGTCGCAGGGCCTCCTCATTGCTCTCTGCTTTTCCCCTCTTGACCCTGCCAAAGCCTCATGTCCACATATCAGTCAGAGTGGTCCGTTAAAACTAGGTCATATCCTGTCATCCCTCTGCCACAAGCCCTGCAGCAGTTTTCATCTAGCTCAGAGTAAAAGTAATTGTCCTGTTCATGGCCGTTATTTCTCTGACCTCCTCTTCTAATGCTCACCCTCACTCACTGCCTTATAGCCACACAGGCCTCTTCACTGTTTCTCTAGCAACCAGGCATTCTCCTGTCAGGGCCTTTGCATCTGCTACTCCTTATACCTGGAGGGCTCTCCCCCAGAGATATTTGTAGCTCACTCTCTCTCCTTCATGTTTTCACCCATATGCTTCTTGTCACCTTTTCAATTAGCTCCCAAGGACCACTCTATTTAAAATTGTAAATCACTGCCCATCCCACACCGGCACTCCCTATTCTTCCCCTATTCTTCATACTCTGGTCCTTTTACTTTCCATAGAACTTAATCATGTTCTAACACACTGCATGGTTTACTCAGTTATTATGTTTATTTGTCTGTCTCCTTTCACTAGAATATAAGCTCCATGAAATTTTTTTCAGATCTCATTGCTGATGTATCCCAGCTCCTAAAACATTTTCTGGCATCTACTGGATACACAATAAACATTTGTTTTAAGAATGCATCCTGGAGAGAAAGCCCCAAGGGCCAAGTTCTTTCCAAAGCTTGCTTTGGGATCCAGGAGTTCCAGTCCTCATTCTCAATACTACCCAACCCTCCCTTCTCCCTTATCTCACAGCCCCAAATGGGATTAGAGTGACCATGCATACACTCGCCTCCCACCCCACACCAGATGTGGGCACTGGGTCAGGTGCTTTTGTTCTACCTCTGACCCACTGACCTCCAGAAAGCCTCCAGGCCCCGACTTTCCCTCTCAAGTTTCTCTCAGTTACTGCTCCTATAACCTCAATAACTCCCTTTTCCTCTCCAGACCCCCAACCTCTGTCTCTCAGCCCTTAAGGTCTCCTCTATCTCTCCTCTGATCCTTTCTCCTGTGTCCCCAGGCCTTGTCCCCTCCCCTCACTGGTCTCCCAAGTCCCTGCTCCTCTCCCCTTAGTGTCCACAGATCTTGATCCTTCCTCTCACAGGCTGCTATCCCTCTGTTGTCAAGGTCTCTCCTGCCCCTCTCCCTGTCCTTTCAGTAACCACTATTACCCCTGGCCCTCTCTGCTTGGTGTCACCAAGTCCTGTCCCTCACCCCACATTGCCTTCCCTCCACCATTGCTGGCAAATGTACAGGCTTTGGTTCTCACAGCCCCTATGTGATTCTGCCTGGCCTTTGTGTCACTTGCGGGACCAGCATCCCCAAGGACCCTCCACACAGCCACTCACTAATTAGGTCAATTATGAGGTCAATTATCTAATCCTCTCCAATCCAACTCTGCACTACTCCACACATTTGCATCCTTGGGCACTTTCAGAGGCCTGAGGCAGCAGATACTCCGGCCCTTGCTACCTCTCATGCACATGTCCCTAGCCTGGCCTCCTGGCTGAGCAAATTCTGATCATCACAGAAAATTTTGAAAGGGGCAGAAGGCACTGGATGGTGGATGCTAGAAGGACACTGACTCCTGCAAGCAATGTGTGAGGATCACAACCCTAAGTGACACTGATGTCACCTTCCCAGTGCTATGACATTACTGGAGTAAATCCCAAGTGTCTGGATTTATGTGTGTCTGTGTTGGGGATGGGGAATGAATCCTGCCTGAAGACAAGGGGAGGGACAGAAAACCTCCAGGATGAGCCTTCTTAATCTTTTTCCTGTCATGTGCCTCTTGAGCATCTTGATGAACGAACTGCACTGTAACTCATTTTAGAGAAATAGTTCACAGACCTCTAAAAGCTGTCCAGAGATACTGGCCATGAACTTAGACCCAGAAACTGATCCAGTGGGTCTTCCCTGATGGTGTCACCACCGCTTGGGAAAGATGACCCCATCAGGATGAGTTCAATAAATCCTAAAACTTCTCTGCCCTTTCCCAGAGCTTCAGTTTCAATTTCAGGAGTGTCTTGCCTGCCCACCCAGTTGCTTGACAGGCAGTTCCAGGGAAGCTTAGGGTCACTGTACCACAGAGGCAGCTGCCTCTAGGGCCCTGATGTCCATGGCAGGTCTCTTCTGGAGCTCTCTACCTCTGCTGGGCAGGGCTAGTATGGGATGGAGGGGCTAGGCTAGTTGGCCAGCTAGAAAATGGCCACAGCTCACTGACAGCCTGAACCAGCAGGACAGCCAAGGAGAAACAGGCTAGAGGAGGGCTGGGCAAAAGTGAGGAAATGAAAAATGGAAATAGGGATCCCAGGGAAGGAAGGAGAAGGGGAGTAAGAGGCTAAAGAAAATGGAAGCAAAGAAAACACACCATGAGGACAGTGCTTACATTGCCAAGGGGAAATAAAGAACTTCACCAAGTCCAATTTCCTCCACTGCACAGGTGAGGAAGTTGAGGCCTCAGGGAGAGAAAGGGTCTTACCTAACACCCCACAGCCTGTCCCTGGCAAGGTTCCAAATACCCAAGCCAAGACTATCACTACCCCACCTCAGCTGAAGGGCCCTGGAGGGGATAGAGCTGACAGCCTCCACATCTTTGTCTCACTGGCCACAAAGATATTCATTACAACAATCATTATAATAGGGATTTTTAAAATACAGCTAGAATGTCTAACAATAGGGGATTGAGTAAATAAATTATAGTTACCCATGGTATTGAATGCTTTGTAACAAAAAGAACTTGGAGATTTAATTTAGTGTCAGAAAATGTTTACAATATAATTTAAAGGCCAGTTTATAAAACCAAACCAGTAAATACGTACAGGAGAAAAAGAACAGAAGGAGGAAATACGTCAAAAAATTAATATTTGTTATCTTTGGCAGGACATTGCAAATCATTGCTGTCTTTTTTTCCTTGTCTACATTGGCCATACTTTCCTTAATAAGCATGTATTGCTTTTGTAATAAGAAAAAAGCAGCAAAGAAGTGTAAACTATTTTTTTAAATCTTCATCCCCAGCTCAGATTCCAAAACCCACTCTTAGTGGTACCCCAGCCAGGGCCAGAGCCTGAACACTGGATGCAAGCTCCTCCTGGCCCCACCCTTACCTCCACCCCTTTGGCACAGCAATGTTAACTCCATAGTCTGGACCCCATGGCCTTCCCAGCTTCTCCTCAAGCAAGCCCAGCCTGGGCTACTGCAGCCTCTGGCCTGGCCCCTTCTATCTCACCTTGCTCACACTGAAATCTGGGCAACTTTTATTTAAAAGTTCATCCAGCTCTAACTGGTTTGGCTCAGTGGATAGAGTGTCGGCCTGCGGATTGAAGGGTCCCAGGTTCGATTCCGGTCAAGGGCATGTACCTTGGTTGTGGGCACATCCCCAGTAGGGGGTATGCAGGAGGCAGCTGATCGATGTTTCTCTCTCATCGATGTTTCTCTCTATCCCTCTCCCTTCCTCTCTGTAAAAATTGAATAAAATATATATATATATTTTTTAAAATATATTTTATTGATTTTTTACAGAGAGGAAGGGAGAGGGATAGAGAGTTAGAAACATCGATGAGTGCGAAACATCGATCAGCTGCCTCCTGCACACCCCCTACTGGGGATGTGCCCGCAACCAAGGTACATGCCCTTGACCGGAATCGAACCTGGGACCTTTCAGTCCGCAGGCAGACGCTCTATCCACTGAGCCAAACCTGTTAGGGCAATATATATATATATATATATATATATTTTAAAAAAGTTCATCCAATCATGTCTCCCACATGCAAAAGAAGTTAGTGGTTCCAAAGTGCCCATGGGAAGAGACCTATGGGCCTTCATCCCCTTTGAAAACCTTATTTCTCAGATTCCCCTCCCCTGTGATGAGGAATGTGCGTATACACACACACACACACACACACACACACACACACACACACACACACCACTTCCCAACTTTGCTCTTATTGTTCCATCCCTACTTGGTAGGAGTCCTACCAAGACTCACCCCATGCCACCTTCCCTACATACATGCCCTTCATTCACTCACAATCTGTTTCTCTCATCTACCCTCATTTGGGTGTTAGGTTTATCTCTGGCCTGGCCATCCAGAGACTCATTCTTGTGCTTCAGGAGTAGACTCTGATAGAGCCCAGCCTCTTGATGGAGGCAATTCCAAAAAGCAACAGGATGACCCACAAAGTAAGACTATAGGACTGTCTTACATGACTGGTGAGCTCAGAATACATACATTCACGTAGCCCTTCATGGTGCCCCTGTAGTAGCCGACCCGAACCAATCCAAACCTCTCAGGCACAGAAGGTACACATTCTCTCCATTCAAAGAGGCCTCACCAAACTCTATTTCAGGATATAAATACTTCGGTGCACACCTGCAAACAAGCACACCCTCTCACAGTCTATGCTCACACTACCATCAACACACCCACCATGCACCAGATAAGGAGTGGTAGGTGTGGGCATGAAGAGCATGGATACAGAGCCACCCTGTCTATCTGCACAGTCTGGCTTCAACTAGCTGTGTCACCTGGTGGCAAGTTCTGTCACTTCTCTGAGCCACTGATTGTAAAATAAGGATAACAGCAGTACTTATCTCATAAGGCTGTTGTGCAGATGAATTGTTAATATATGTAGTGTACTTAAAACAGTGCTTGTCATAGTGTTATATGTGTTTGTGTTTATTATTACACATCATAAAAATGTATACCTACATATACATAATTCAGAACCTTTTTGCAAGAGTAACAGAGATGTGTGTGTGCGCACGCGCATGCGCGTGTGACCTTATGAAGTGATTACCTAAGTGGTATCATTTAGAGGGGACTACCCACACCTTTACTCATAATCAACACCATTGCCTGAAATTCCACCAATATAGCATATATCATTTGAGTCTTGAAAGCCAGTCTTTTTCAACATTTCCCTATTAAAATGCACATACCCCTTGGGGTGTGTTAAGCCTTATCAACTAACACCTTAGTTGTCAACTAACACCTTAGTTATCAGCTAACACCTTAGATATCAGTTAACACCTTAGTTGACAGCTAACACCTTAGTTGACAGCTCACACCTTAGTTGACAGCCAGCCGAGAGCAAGACCCTACAGGACTGGCTTTTGGAGGAAGGGGGATAGGAATTGTAGAAATAGAAGGGCTTTGAGCGGGTTGAGAGGACAGCACCAGAGCCAAATTTCACCAACTTCCCAAAGCTACCAATCTCCTCCTGCCCTGTGATATATGAAAGGGACAAAGTCCTTCCTTCCAGCTGATGTCATCAGGTGCAGGTGGGGTGAGGCAGAAGGAAAAGGAGATCATATGCCAGGCATTCCCCATAGCAGCTGGTGAGTGTTGGCACAGCCAACCTAAGCCTTCCTGAGAAGGTGGGTGGAGGTTGAAAGCTGGAATCTCTGCATCCTACTGCCTCTCTTGCAATCCCTGCCCCTTCTCTACCTACCACCCAGCCAGGGGTTGAGCTAAGGGAGTTCAGTGGAGGCAGTACAGGTAGATGCTTCCGTGACTCCCCATCCCCCATTCCCTCCATCCAGAACTGCTCCTCTGGAAGCCTAAGGCTGGTCTCTGATTGGGCCCTAAGGAGTCACTTCCCTCCTGTTGAACTTAGAGGTCAGCCCTGCCAGCTCCTGCTCAGAACCATCCATGTCTCTGGCATTTATCATTCCATCCAAAGCCATTCCTGTTTCCTGCCTGGCCCACTCCTGTGTGTAATGAAAGCCATAAGCTCATTAAGTTGGGGTGAGGAAGAACTTCCTTTGATTTGTCCTCTATTTACCTCCCTCAAGCTTCAAAGCAGCCTCCCACATCCACAGAGCTGATGCGTCAATGGTCAAAGTTGAGGCCTCTGTGTTCACAATGCTCACAGCTGGACCATATAAACTCAATGCAATTCTACAAATGTTGGGATACCAAGGATTCTTGGAATGTCAGTGCTGGAAAGACATGCAGAGATCATCTAGTCCTCTCTATATCCCCCACCCCTGCCCATTATTCAGATAAGGAGACTAAAATCCTAAGAGGTTATTAATCCCTTAAATATGTATGCATTGATAGAGTGGACAAAGTGCTTTAACCGGTGTTCCCACACGTAATCCTCAGAAGAATCCTGTAACTAAAAGATGATTATTAGGCCCAGCTTAAAGAGGATGACTTTGAGGGGCAGGACTGCTTAAAAACTTGCCCAAGATCTCAGAACAAAGATGTGGCAGGGGTGGACTCCAACTTGAGTCTTCTCTCAAAGGCACTTTCTGGCATGAGGGAATGGTTGAACATGAGCTTTGGAGCCAAATAGACCTGGGATTTTGTCCCAGTTGCATCACCTCCTCGTGTTTGGCTATGTAGTAAGCACTTAGCAAGCTCCCTAAGCCTCAGTTTCCTACTCTGAAAACTGGGGCCACAACTCCCATTGTCATGAGGTTGTCATCAGGATGAGGGGAGTGTATGCCTTGTAAAGTGTTTATTCATTCAGTCCACAAGTATTTAGTGAGCATCTACTATGTGCCAGGCACTGATCTAGACCCTAGTGATACAGCAGTGAACAAAATCAAACAACCTATGCCTTCATGGAGCTTACAGTCTAGCACAGTGGAGAAGCATGTGAAAATAAGTAGGTGAACAAGACCACTTCAGCTAGTGATGAATGCTGGGAAGTAAATGCCATAGGAGCGTTGGATAGAGCATGCCTGCAGTCAGAAAAGGGAGATGAGTTTGGAGTGAGGGGATGATTGAGCTGAGACCTAAATGATGGGAGAGTATTGGGCAGAGGGAAGAGCAAGTTCAAAGGCCTGAAGTAAAAACTAATCTCTTCCACATTTACTTCATGCCCTGATTGTTTCACTGAACTTTAGACAACTGCCTACTTGATACCTCCACTTGGATGTCTAGTAGGGTCTTGAAGTTAACATGACCAAAAACAAGTTCTTACATTCTCCCATACCTTCCTTTCCCCAGTGCTCCCCAGCTCAGTAAATTCTGTCATTACCTACCCAGTTGCTCCAGCCCTAAACCTGGGAGTTACCCTGGAATCTTTTCTTTTTCTTACCTCCTACATCCAATCCATCAGCAAATCCAGCTACTCTACCCTCAAAATATATTCAAATTCATCCGCTTCTCAGCACCCACCCCTCCACCAGCTTGGCTCACCCTCCCCCTTTTAAAATATATTTTTATTGATTTCAGAGAGGAAGGGAAAGGGAGAGATAGAAACATCAATGATGAGAGAGAATCATTGATTGGCTGCCTCCTCCATGCCCCCTACTGGGGATCGAGCCTGCAATGCAACCTGGGCATGTGCCCTTGACTAGAATTGAACCTGGGACCCTTCAGTCCGCAGGCCGATGCTCTATCCACTGAGCCAAACCAGCAAGGGCCCACCCCCCTCTCTTACCCTAACTGACCTCCCCTCACCCCCAGCCTATGTTCAACACAGATAGCAGAGTGAGTCTTTGAAAAATGCAAATCAGATCAAGTCACTCTTTTGCTTACAACCCCACACTGGCCTTTCATCTGGCTTAGAATACCCAACCCCCATAGCACACAGTGTTCTGCCTGCTCTGGCCCTGCTTGCCTCTCCCACCCAGCCCTTGCCATGCTCCCCCTTTCTTGCTCACCTCCAATCCCACCAATCTGCTCTTTGCTAAGCCCTCCACACAATCAAGCTCTTAGAATGTCATAAGTGCTCAGAAGATGTTAGCTGGTGGGTAAAAAAAGGAGAGTGGCATGGGCAGGGAGTGGGCGAGAGAGAGGCAGGACACTGGAAACTGAGATATGCAACTGATCAAAGCCATAGCCTCTAGCCTCAGTCCCTTCTTGGTCCAGCCTCGCATGCCCTCTTCTCCATCTGGAGAGAGAGCTGAGGCCACAAGGAATGATGAGTTTGCCAAGATGAGATATTAGAAGGAGAAGAGAGGAGATCCAAAGGAAGCTGTGGAGAAGCCCAAGAAAGACCTGCAGAGAAAAGGAAGGACCAGGAGAGCACCATACTTAAGAAACTCAGGAAGGAGCACTACAAGGAGAGGCTGGGCAACCATGTCAAAAATGCTAAGTGGGTGTGGTCAAGGCCCAAGCAGGGAAGATACAACCTTTAATCATCCAGACATCACTGGCTTGGGCAGTGAGAGAAGAGTGGGAGGAAAGCCAGGCCAGGAGATTGTGAGCATAGACACTGATCTGTGAAAGGGGAAGCGAGCAAGAGGGCAGGAACTCGAGGGGGTGACAGCATGGAGGAGAGGATTTTTCAAATGGAAAAAGCTGGAATGTATTTGCAGGCTGAGGGCAGGGATCCAGCAAAGGGGGAATAATTATTGGAGTGTGGTCCATGGGGGTTGGGCTTGTTGGACTTGGGAGGAAGAGGGCCACTCCTTCCTCTGAGGAGGGTGGGTATGTGTTGTGTGGGAGGAGGGCCAGAAAGAAGGGGAAAGCAGGGAAAGGGGTTTGGTCCTGTTACCATTGGCCTCCTGCTGTATCCCTTTATTTTCCTGTCCTTCCATGCTTTATCCACCAAGGTCAATGCCAGCAGCTGTTCACCAGCTCTGGTATTCACATGAAGGATGACTGGAAAGAGGGCAATGTAGTGGGGTTCTCTAACCATCCCTCTGCTATGTCTTGGGGCCTATGGAACCTCCCCACGCTGGGCTCAGATGACCAAGACAAGTGGAACCTCTGTCTGGTATGGTTTCTCTTCCTGTCTCCCTTGCCAGATTTCCTCAAGACCCAGACCAGCACCCTCAACCACCAATCCCAATGTCTACTACCTTAACTCACACCCATACCTCTTAGTGTGCAGGGGAGCTAAGCCTAGCCCTGGGACTGGGCACATTGTCAAGGATGCTACCACCAACCCTATCTCGTTGGCCTCATGCTGCTCTAAGCCCACATGCTATATGCCAAGACTTTTGTCTAGATGAGCACCCACAGTTCATGCTCCCAAATATCTTATGAGAAAGGCAGTTTTATCATGCCCTTCTTACAAGTTGAAGAAACAGGTTGAAGAGATGCCATCAATTGCTTGAGGCCACCCTCAGTCACTGGCCAAGGAAAAAAGTCCACAGAAATTGTCAGTCCTAGATTTTAGCATGTATCCTGAGGCCACAACAGTCATTGAAGCAGGATCCCTTCTTAGAGCAACCAGTCCTGGTACAAATGAACAAATGGAAAACCTGGCAGGGAGTGAGTTGGCCCAGGTCACACAGTGAATGGAAGTCTGTATCTGTGTCTCCTGACTTACTGGCCTGTCTAGCTTCCAGGGTGAATTGCCAGCACCAGGGCCACAACCTGCCCAACAGGACCACGGAAGAAGCAGGATATGTGAAGTCGTGGAGAAGAACAGACAGGAATGCACCAGATTCAGTGGTCATAGAGGGAAGGGACATATCTGCCTGTTCAATGTCCTGATAAAATGCATGGTGCAAGAGTCAGGCTCAGTAAATATATGCTGGGTAGATGGATGGATGGCAGATCAGCTAGCTGGGTACATGTTTGGAGCAAACCCAGAAGAAGGCCCAGCCAGGATACTCCAAAATGGTCCCAAATCCTCGCCTGGAACCAGGACCTCACTCTACACCCCAACTACCTGTAAGCTGGACCCTGGGGACTGGACTCTCCCTGGGACAGAGAAGGGTGGGAAGGAAGCTCTGCCAATACTGGCCTGGGGCTTTGATAGAAAGTTGAACTCTCAAACCAGAAGCACCATCAATGAGTTTCTCAGTCTCCTCCCCAACTGTCACTCCAGGAATGTCCCCCAAAGCCTCTCTTGATCATGCTGATGAAGTTAATCCTGTCTCTCTCTCTCTCTCTCTCTCTCTCTCTCTCTCTCACACACACACACACACACACACACACACACACACACACACACACACACCTTCCTGCCCTCCTCAGTTTGGGACAAAAATGAAACAAACTCCTTCTCACTTTTCCAGGTCCCAAAGGGACCAGCTTTGGGGTTATGCTGGTACATCAGGCCTGCCTGTCTTCCAGGCTCCAGGGTCTTCCCTCCTTTCTACTTTTCCCATTATCTTCTCACCCACCATAGCCATCCTATCTTCCCCCTAGCACATGCTGAGGGAGGGCTAATTTCTGTTCAGAAGTGAGGGCACTAGGAACAAGTACAGTAAGCTGTCAATGGACATTGATAGGTTCTACAACTTTAAGCAAAATGATGTATAACAAAACCAATTGTACCATACATTAATTGATATAAACAAGAGTTAAGTTCCTATGGCATCTCCTCAACATAATGAAACTACATTGAATGAAACATTATTCATGGAACAGCTGTACTGTCACACATGGGCACCAGTCCACAACCTTACTCACACACATGTGCACGGATGCACACACACAGCCCTGGTCATGCACACTCATGCATATGCCAGCACACACATTGCCACATATAGACACCCATGCACATGCACAGACTAGTGCCAGAGGTAGAAATAATTAGGTATACATCTCTCCTGCACAGCCAGTGTGCGAGGTATTTTTCCTAAGTAGACTTGTCTTTTATAAGGTGGGATTAATAAGAAAAGGTAGATGCTGGGCTCAACAGTGACTATAATTCTGTCTTTTGTAGTTGGAAAAAGTTCTAGGGTCAAAAGAACACAAGCCAGATGGGACATTTACACTATGGAATACTACGCAGCTGTAAAAAACAGGGACCTCTAACCCTTTGGGACAGCATGGATGGACCTAGAAAATACTATGCTAAGTGAAATAAGCCAAACTGGGAAAGACAAATATCACATGATCTCACTTATTTGTGGAATCTAATGAGCAAAGTGAATTGACCAACAAAATAAGACCTGAAGCAGTGAGGCATGGAACAGTCTGACATACCTCAATGTGGGGTTGGGGGGATGAGAAGAAATAAACCAAAGAACTTATAGGCTTATATGCATAGCCCATTGTCACAGGCAACAGAGTAGTGAAGACCTGGCAAGATAGGGGCTGGGAAGAGGGAGGTAAAGGGGGAAAATGGGAGATAGCTGTAATACTATCAACAATAAAAAATATATTTAAAACAAACAAACAAACAAACCGAAAACAAAGAACCAAGCAAGGGTCTTTAGCTAATTCCCCTCAGCCCCCCCCCCCATGCCCCAAACTCTCTGTTGGACTTCTTCCCAAAACTCAGACCCTGCCCAGTAATCAGCTTCATCCTCTGGGTGTCAAGCATCTGGCCAGGGCTTAAATGACATGCCTCCTCTTGCCCAACCTGGGAAGCTGCTTAGTTGTGGAGGAGGACCCCCCAGGCCAGAAGTCATATAGTGCTCACCTTCTCTCAGAAGTGTAATCCAGATCTGAGTTAGGCAACCCTTCCTGGCCCCTGCTCTGCTAAGACCCCACCAGGGATCTCTCAAGCACCTTACTGCCCATCCACCCCTGCTTATCTCCCCCCGCCCCCACACCCTGCCTCTCTTCTCTTCATCATTCTTCTCCTGATACTCTCATGAAAAATGGATGGAGCTTTTATTAAACTGTTTTCTCTTCAAAGGAGCTTTCAATTTTTAATGCTTTGCCAGGATGGTGGAGACAGACTAGCCAAGATAGACGGTGGGAAGGGGGCAGAAAAGGTCTGTCCTGGACTGGGGTGTGGGGGCAGGGAAAAAGTCTGCCTATCCCTTTCCCACAGCTCTGATGGCCCCAAATGCCCTCTTCTTTTCTCACTTCCTCTTAGCAGGATCCACACTGGGCCTGTCGACACTGGGAAGTATGATTTCCTCTTGAGGGAACCTCCAGTCTTCTCTTTGGGGAAGACCTCAGAGGATCTGGGTTGTACTCTCTGAAAGGAAGGTGAGCAATAGTTAACCTCTGGCCTGGGGGATCTTCTTCTACAACTAAGCAGTTTCCCAGGTTGGGCAAGGGGAGGGGGACTCTAGGCCTGCCTGAGTGTCAAAGAAGGAGGGGAAGAGATACTTGCCAAGAGAGTCCTTTGTCTTGGAGGTGGAAATTCCTTTTCTAGGCAGGACATAGACCTTCTTTTTTCCCTCTTCTGTTCATCTTAGATTGGGAGATCTTCAAGGGAAGTAAACCAGCTTGTGTTGAATATCTACTGTGTGCCAGGCTAGTCATTTGATATACAGATGCCCCACTGACTCATGACATCAAATTCTGCCCCTCAAATGGTAGAATTCTGCCTTCTTAAGCACCCCCTACAGCTGGTATATGATCAGAATTCAGAAAACATGCTGTCTTAAATGTTACTGTCTTATCCTAACTTAGTCTCAATTTACTAGTACTATCTATCCCCTTAGATTAATCACTTCATTCCTCTGGTGATAAAGACAGAGCCCTCCACCTCCTTCCCTGGCTCTCTTGGCATGATGCAAGCAGTGTGAAAAGGAGATGGGGCAGGAAGGGTCCAGTCATTAGCTGAGAGAGTAAGCTCTCATAGGACCAGACATCCCAGGATGGGGACCCACAGTCTCAGCCTTAAAGTGCCCACCACAGTGATGGATATATGGTTTGGTTTTCCATTTAGACTATGTGCTTTCATTGTGGGATTTATGTTTGCTAAATACAATAGTTATATATGGTAATTGTAGAAAATTTGGAAAATACAGAAAAAGACAATAAAAGAGGGAGAAATCTACTTTGACTCCACAATGGCTATAGGGTTAATTTGACCTCAATTGGCCCATATGCATCTCTTTTCAGTATTCTAAAGCCAAAGGATCTAGTTCAAGGAGGATATTGTGGTGTAGGTGTGTGGAAAAGGAGGTAGGAGGCTCAGCTGCATTCAAGCCAACCAGGGACCCAGTGGTGCTCTAGGCACCTTTATGTAGAAAGTGATGAAGATCTTTGTTTCAACCCATCTGGTCTGGGCCCAAGTGAAATGATGAAAAAAATTTGCTTCTAAATGATAAACTAGAGAAAAATTCACATTCACATCCTAGTCACTAGTTTTCCAGGTATTGGTCATTTTGATGTACCATGAGATATTTTAGCAAATTTCCAGACAGTTTTAAACATTGTTCATGTTGAGGGAAGGAGTTTGCTTTTTACTTGTGGATTGTTATCTCTAATTCATTTAAACTCCTATTCTTCCTGGTCAGTTGCATCAAGGAAGTTCTTTAATTTTGGTGGAAGTGTGGTGCAGCCAGGGCCAGTAGAGTAACTACTCTGGGCCTGGAATCCACACCACTGCCACCCAGGAGAGGGGTTCCAAACCACTTTTTTTAAAAATATATTTTTATTGATTTCAGAGAGGAAGAGAGAAATAGAAACATCAATGATTAGAGAGAATCATTGAACGGCTGCCTCTTGCACGGCCCCTACTAGAAATTGAGCCTGCAACCTGGGCATGTACCCTTGACTGAAATCAAACCTAGGACCCTTCAGTTCGCAGGCCAACGCTCTATCCACTAAGACAAACCAGCTTGGGCCCAAACCAGTTTTTGAGGGAGAGCCAGTGTTGGAAGCACCAAGGCTCATGCATTGTAGCCAACACTGAGGCAGCAGTATGTGGGCTGCAATGAACCATATGCCCTGATTCTTCCCAGTGACTCCCGATGCCTTCCTCACCTCACACCCCACCTGGTGTTCTGTGTGTGTAGACATCATGCCTACTGGTATTTTCCTTGCCAATTCTTTCAAGCACCATTACACCAACAAAGCTCAGTCTAAACCTGTCCCTATCCTGGAAACCACACTGCACCTAAATTCTGACAGCAAATGGCATTCCCAATGGGAGCAAGTGATTAGCATGGCACAGCTGAAAAGGTGCTGAGCAAATGCTGCTTACATCGAAAGGGGTACACACTGAAATTGGTGAGTACATGGGCTAAAGACAGTTGGCAGCACTGGCAAAAACATTGATTTGAAAAATGTAAAGGCAAAGCACTTTAAAACACATTGTATTGTATTTAAAGGTTATGTATTCATCCTAGGTTGCATGAACATGTGGAAGCTGGAACCAGGCTCATTTCCAGGACTATTGCAAGGATCTCATGAGACAGGGTTATTAAGAAAGTGTGCTCAGGAATCAGTCTGCCTGACGCTACCACCTAGAAGCAGTTTACTTAACCTTTCCATATATCATTTTCCCTATCTACAAAATGAGGCCACACCTTCCTCAATGGCATCTTGACATCCTACATTTAAAGTGATTGTCAAACTACAGCGGGAAGGCCGGGGAGGGTTGGGGGTGGGTGGGTAAGAGATCAACCAAAGGACTTGTATGCATACATATAAGCATAACCAATGGACACAAGACACTGGGGGGTATGGGAGGCTAGGGGAAGGTCAAGGGGAGAAAAAAAAAGGAGACATATATAATACTCTTTGTAATACTTTAAGCAATAAAACAATTTAAAAAATAAAGTGCCTGGCATATAGTAAATGTCCACTGTCACTACGGATAGTTTGCTTTGAAGACTTGTGAGGCATTGCCATTATTTTAACACCTGCCTCCCCGTCAGTACAGGAGCAGGGAAGAGGCTAGGGCTGGACCTCGCCCATCCGTGTATCTTTCACACAATAGAAACAGACAATCACCATGGCAGGAAGTTTTGAATGCCCCCCATCCCTCGCCCAATTCACCCTCTGACTGGCTGGATCTCTTAGAAAGATCTAAATGAGTCCAGGCAGTCCCAAACAAGAGAAATAGGACAGACAAATCTATAATGGCACATACTTCTGCCACCCCAAATACCCCTGCCCGAGCCTGAGCTACAGCCCCTGCAGAGTGTGATAGGAACAACTCAGGGCCAGGTTGCGTTAGCCCAGGCCTGCAGTCTCAGGTTTGCTTCTAGATGACTTCGAGCAAGGGCCTGGCCCTCTCTGGGCCTCAGTGTCCTCAACTGAAACACGGAGCTGGACTAGATCAGTGCTTCTCAACCTTGGGGTGTAATACACAGATATTCCCTTTCTAGAACAAAAATTCCAATATAACCAGTCCCTGAGAAGATATCTTTGGACAAATTGCAACTCCCACCCCCAGATCTGCATGTCCTCCATTTTCAGAATTGAACATAGGCTATGAAAACATCTTCCAATTATGAATTATAGCTGCTTTTATAAGTGTAAGGAAAGCTGTGTTCAGATTACCATCAAAATAAGAACATAAACGTTCAATTTTCAAAGAACTTGTGACCCTTGATAATATATCAGCAGACCCCCTCCCCCAGTTGCACAAATCCCAGGCTGAGAATGACTGGGCCAGATGTTTGCCAACATACTCTGTTCCTATGGCTACTTTTTTTGGTCTCTTGGCTGTGTATATACTTACTTCCATGGATCCAGACATCCCCCTTCTCCCTGTCCCTTCCTGTAACTTTCAGCACCTCTAGCAGGTTTGATAGGCCCCTCACTTCCATGCCAAGGCCCCCAGAGCAGGCATATGGTCAGATGTCAGCTTGAGGCCCCACCTTTCACCCTTCATTAGGGTGGGATCCTATCTCCTGGGCCAACCCCAGGGAGCCACCATATCCAGCGGAGGAAATGGAGAGGGGCCTCTAACATGAACCTTCTGCTGCCCTTAGATCCATCTTTACGAATCTCCTAGAACACAGCCTTTGGATCCCTGGAGCCACTTCTGCTTCCATGGACATCACTCTCCTTCCTTGTTAGGTGAACTCACCTGAGGAAGAGGAAACTTGTTCTACAGGTGCTGATGAATTGAGAGAGAGGGGGTGGGGTGGGGTGGGGTGGGGTGGGGTGGGGTGGGGTGGATAAGAAGCCAAGCATGGCCATCCTATCTATTTCTCTCTTTCCTCTGAGAGGCTGCAGTATGCATGGAGAGCCCTGGACTAGCCCAGAGGGCAGGGTTGGGAGGATCCAAGACAGGCACTGGACACTGGAGAGACCAAAATGCCTGACATCTGTTTAGGGACTTGCTGCCTTATGACCTCACGTCCCTGGATACCAGTTTACTTATCTAGGAATTGGGCAGGTTCCCAGTTGTTGAGAGGATTGGAGGAGGTTGTGAGTGACAAGGCCCTTTGGAAACTATAAAGTGCTATGCCCTGAACACATGTGTACATGTACATGAAAGCATTCACCCCAGCAAACTTTGGACCCCTCCCATTTGTAGCTAATGCTTGCACTTGAGTATACATCAGAATGACCTGGAGGGCTTGTTAAAACACAGATTGCTGGGCCCCACCCCAATCCCTGATTCAGTCAGACTGGGGCAGTGCCCAGGAATTTGCATTGCTAAAGAGTTCCCAAGTGATGCTGATGCTGCTGGTCCTGAGACCACAATTGGAGAACCACATGCAAAGGGTTTCACATCCACCATGGTATCTGCGTATGTTCTTGCTATGTGTTTTTCTCTTGGTCACAACTACTCTGAGCCACAGGCATTCCCAGTTCCCATAGGGGCCTGCCAGAGGGATCTCTTAGAGGCCTTGCTCTGTCTTCCATGTAGCCTGTATTCAGAACATGAGAGAATTGAAAGGTAGCAAGCCCTCCCAACACACATCAGTCATATTCACAGATACAACCATCGCGTGTGTGCGTGCGTGCGCGCGCGCGCGCGCACACACACACACACACACACACACACACACACTCATCTCACACCTGTATAACCTAGTGGCTAAATACAGACTAATGAACAAAACTGCCCAAATTGGCCAGCTCCCCCACTTCCTAAAGTATGACCTTGGACATGTCACTTCACATCTCAGTGCTTCAGTTTCCTCACCAACAAAAATAAGGGTAATAACACTGCATCGGGTAGTTAAGAGACTCAATGAGATGATGAATGGAAATCTGTTGGAAGAATGCTATTATTATAATTTTTAGAAGTGGGCTTCAGGCCCCTAAAGGAAGCTCAATGGGAGGTGGGAAACTCAGGGCAGGCCATAACTATTAACAAATTCCCTTGGGTCAAAACAGCTTCTGGGTTTCACCATGATTCCCTTGGGAGGCAGGAGATCTGACCTCCAGTGCCAGCTGTTTCTGACTCACTTTCTGTGTGTCTTCAGGTGAGTCCCTTGCCCTCCCTGGGCATCAGCATCCCCATCTGTCCCATAAGGGCTGAGCTGATTGTTGGTCAGGGCTTTCTTCCAGCTCCGCCACATGGTGGGTTCATGCCCAGTGGTGCATGGCAGAGGCAACAGCCACAATGCCACAGGCCCAGCCCATGGCCCAGTTTTGTTCTTGCTGGAGCGCAGATAAACTGCTATCCTCCCTGAGCAAGAGACTGTCAGCAACTCTCCCATGGCTGACTCCTCTACTCACTGCTCAGGTGCAAAGAGCCCTGGGGCCACCAGAGGCCTGGTAAGGAATATCAGAGAGAAGATTCATGATAGCCCCTGTACCTCTGGACCCTGCCTGTAAGACTAGAAAGCCAGTTGTGTCCATCTACTCACAACAGCTGGGGGAGGCAGGGAGCACAAAAGACGCTTGAGTTCCAGAATCTGTGTCGGGATCCCTAGTCTTCATGTATGTCTCTCTCAGTGTGTCAGGAGCCCTTGGAAGTGGAGACCCATTGTTCCTAGTTATCTCTGTGCCCCAGTGCCCAAGGTACCAGGACATGAACCCCAGACTATCAGATTCCAAGTCCAGTGGCCTGGGCTGTGAAAGCCTGTGGGAGTAAGACACGAGAAAAGTCCCCATATTACTTCTGCTTTCTGTCTTCGCGTTTTTGCTTAAACTGACACTTTCTCCATAAATTCTCAAGCCAGCCCCACTTCACAATCCTGATTTCCCTATTGTGCTCTATTTTCTCTCTTCTGGAACTCTTATCACCTTCTAGCATAAAATATATTTGCCTTATTGTTTATAGTGTATCTCTGAGGCCTGGAAGCTTTGTCCATGCTGTGTATTGTGGTATCTCCAGTGCCTACAACAGTGCCTAGTGCTCAACAGATATGCAGTGAAGGAGTGAAGTGTGCGCTAGGAGCTCACAATGGTGGTGGAAACTACCTCTTAGTTGGTCTCCTTGCCTCTGCCCTTCACACTGCTCTAAGTGGATGACTTTCCAAAATGCCAACCTGACCATGTTCCTCCTCTGTCTCTAACCCCTTCAGGATTCTACATACCCCCTGCCCTCTGACCAGAACAGATTATTTGTAGCTTCTCCAAAGTGCCCTGGTCTTCTCTGCCTTTGTGCCTTTGCCCACATGATGCTGTCTGCTCTCCAGCACATCTGCCACCTAAAAAACTCTTTTTTTTTTCTCTAAGCATGTTTTTTTTTAATTAAATCTTTATTGTTCAGATTATTACAGTTGTTCCTCTTCCCCCCCCCCCATATCTCCCCTCCACCCAGTTCCCACCCCACCCTCAGCCCTTACCCCCCCTCACTGTCCTCATCCATAGGTGTACGATTTTTGTCCAGTCTCTTCCCGCACCCCCACATCCCTTTCTCCCCGAGAACTGTCAATCCACTCCCTTTCTATGCCCCTGATTCTATTATATTTACCAGTTTATTCTGTTCATCAGATTTTTTATTCACTTGTTTTTTGTTTTTGTTTTTGTTTTTTTAATATATTTTATTGATTTTTTCACAGAGAGGAAGGGAGAGAGATAGAGAGTTAGAAACATCGATGAGAGGGAAACATCGATCAGCTGCCTCCTGCACATCTCCCACTGGGGATGTGCCCACAACCCAGGTACATGCCCTTGACCAGAATCGAACCTGGGACCCTTCAGTCCGCAGGCCGACGCTCTATCCACTGAGCCAAACCGGCTTCGGCTAGATTCACTTGTTGATAGATATGTACTTGTTGTTCATAATTTGTATCTTTACCTTTTTCTTCTCTTCCTCTTCTTAAAGGATACCTTTCAGCATTTCATATAATACTGTTTGGTGGTGATGAACTCCTTTAGCTTTTTCTTATCTGTGAAGCTCTTTATCTGATCTTCAATCCTGAATGATAGCTTTGCTGGGTAAAGTAATCTTGGTTGTACGTTCTTGCTATTCATCACTTTGAATATTTCTTGCCACTCCCTTCTGGCCTGCATAGTTTCTGTTGAGAAATCAGCTGACAATCTTATGGGTACTCCCATGTAGGTAACTAACTGTTTTTATCTTGCTGCTTTTAAGATTCTCTCTTTGTCTTTTGCTCTTGGCATTTTAATTATGATGTGTCTTGGCGTGGCCCTCTTTTGGATTCCTTTTGTTCCTCTGTGCTTCCTGGACTTGTAAGTCTATTTCTTTTACCAGGTAGGAGAAGTTTTCTGACATTATTTCTTCAAATAGGTTTTCAGTATCTTGCTCTCTCTCTTCTTCTGGCAACCCTATAATTCAGATGTTAGTTTGCTTGAAGTTGTCCCAGAGGCTCCTTAGACTATATTCATATTTTTGGATTCTTTTTTTTTTTTTTTTTTTTTTGCTTTTCCGGTTGGGTGTTTTTTACTTCTTTGTATTTCAAATCTTTGATTTGATTCTTGTGATCCTCTAGTCTGCTATTGGAACTCTGTATAATCTTTATTTCAGTCAGTGTATGCTTAATTTCTAGTTGGTCCTTTTTCATATCCTCGAGGGTTTCACTAGATTTATTGAGGGTCTCACTAAATTTATTGGTGGTTTCTAGAAAATTCTTGAAAAACCTTATAAGTGCGGTTTTGAACTCTATATCTAGTAGTTTGCTTTCCTCCATTTCTGTCATTTGTGACCTGTTTCTTTGTCTCCGCATTATGGCTTCTTCCCTGTGTTGATAGGGTGGCTTTCTGTGCTAGGTGTCCTATAGGGCCCAGTGGCTCAGCCTCCCCAATTACCTGAGGTGGACACTCTTGGTGCACCCCCTTGTGGGCTGTGTGCACAGTCTTGTTGTAGTTAAGCCTTGATTGTTGTAGGTATCACTGGGAGGAATTGACCTCCAGGCCAATTGGCTGTGAGAATCAGCTGTGTCTGTGGTGGGAGAATTTCTGTGCTGGAGTCACCCTTAGAGGGCAAGACTTGCTTCAGTGGGGGCTTTGGTGCTCACTGAGTCTGCCCCCTGAGTGTGTCCCTTATGAATCTGAGGAGTTGTAATCTGGATGGTCCCACTCTGACCACTGGGTACACTGGCACTTGGATCTCTAAGGGGGTGCTAATTTAGCCTCATCCTGAGGCTACCCAGCAGGAGCTATGGAGAGATCTGCAGATTCCTCTTCTTTGTTTGGGATTTGGAGGTGCCCAGATGAGGCCCAGCTGTGAAGCAATGCAAGCTTCTGTGGGGCCTTGGGCCTTCTTTTGGATCTTCTGGGTCTCTCTGACCCAGCTGGAGTTTGTTAGGTAATTTTAGATTGCAAAGGGCCAGGTCATTCATATGCAAAAGCCCCTGCACACAGCTTGGGTGGGATGGGGTCTCAGGGACTCAACAGGGCAGAGCAAACAGCTATGGCTTATCCTCAGCCCTGCCCTAAGAGGCCCTGGGTCTCAGTGTCCTGTGGTAATCGCTGCAAGCACCTCTGAGAGAAAGCCTCCCTCAAGTTCCGCCCGCTGCCAGACAGTCCAGTTCTCCACGTATGAGTCTGGGTCCCCAGAGACTCACCCGGAACTGGAGTTCAGAGCAGGAGCGTGTGTCTCCCTCCCAATTGAAAAAGACAAGCGCGTCCTCAGTTGCCAGCCCTTTCCCCACGCGCCTCTGTACCTCTGCACTTTACTTCCGCACCTCCTGTGAGTCTCAGTGTGCTTTTCTCTTTCCTTCTGGTTGTAGAATTTCCACTCAGCCAGCCTTCCTGTGGTTCTGGATGATGTCCGTTTTGCCTTTTAGTTGTATTTTTGAAGTGGTTGTGTGAGGCAGCAATTTCAGGTGTTTACCTATGCCGCCATCTTGGTTTCCATCTAGAAAACTCTTAATTATCCTCTACCCTTTGCTCAACTCCTCATCTTGGAAGCATTTCTCAATGAGATGATGACTTGAGGCATTTCTGCCTCTTGCTGACCTCCTGCTCCCCACCCTTGGCTTCCTCTGTGCTTCCCAAACACCCTGGAGACGCCCGAGTTCCAACATCTGTGTTGGGATCCCTAGTCTTCATGTATGTCTCTCTCAGTGAGTCAGGAGCCATTGGAGGTAGAGACCCATCATTCCTAGTTATCTCTGTGCCCCAGTGCCCAGCCAAATAGTAGTTACACAATGGATGCACGCACAATTGAATAAGGATCAATAAAGGCATTAATAAACAGCCTAGTATCTCAATTTTCATAAGCCTTAAGGGAGAATGAATATTTCCTTATGGTAGGATTGTTCAGGCTAAGACATCAAGTTCTTTTTGCCTTGGGCTAGAATTATATCACCTTAATAAAGGAACCTTGGTTATCTATGAAAAAACCATCTTTCATCTCACTGTCAGTCTGCCATCTATGCCTAGCATACCTGCCTATATTTATTTATCTAATCTATCATCTATATACACATATCCTCTACATACCTGCCTGCATACCTACTTTCATTTATCTATAAGAGGCACACGGCAGAGTGAGGAGACAGCTCTGGACTCAGGCAACACAGGTTCCCTCCCAGATCTACCAAGCTGTATAACCTGGCATGAGTAACTTACCTTTCTGAACCTCATTTTTATCTGTATAAAAGGGAGATGATAAAAATAGTCCCTTTCTCATAGAGTTGTTGTGAGCTTAAATAAGCTAATTCTTGGTAAGCACTGAAAACAACAAACATTCACTAAATGATGGTGGCTCTTTTAAACCAGTCATTTATATCACAGGTTATTCATCAAAGGATTTGGGATAACTGAACAAATGCTTTAAAATATAAAGTGATAAAATATGTACTTGAGAAAATCAAGATAAAGAAAAATAATATTAGGAAAATAATAAAGCCAGAAGTAAGAATGACACACAAATAAAATTTTTCTCCAAAGTTCTATACGGTTAGTTCCAGAAGCCTGTGTTTATCAGCTGCCCTGGTAGCCACATAAAAGAGGAAAAGATTATAATCAATTATAAGCTTCTTGGCATCTGTAACATAAAAATAAACCAAGAATGCAGAGAAGCATAGCTTTCCCTAGTCAGACTAGAAATCACATCTTTCCCTTGTCCCTTCACAAAGAGAACCCTGAGACAAGCGACCATTCAGTGTCCTCCACAACATACCTGCAGCCAGCAAGTACCAGGCTGACTTTCTCATGATTCCCTGCTGCAAGGACCCAAGGAAATTCTCCAAGAATAAGGATAAATTGTAATAATCACCACTTACTATGTGCCAAGCATTGAATCCCACCAAATAAACCCAGGAGGTGTATGCTGTTATTATCCCCACTTTACAGATGAGGAAACTGAGAGTCAGGTGAAATCACTAGCCCAAGGACACACAGTTAGAAAGTGGTAGGGCTGCAAACCCAGGTCTGTCTGTTATCAGAACCAGACTCAAAACCACTGTGCTCTCCTGCCTCTGTAAAGGCTACAGTGCTGCACTCCAATTACCAAGGTCTCTGATGAGCTGCCTTAAGCTAAGAATAATATAAGACTCCAGGAGATAGGCCGAACAGTCTGCTTTGCGTATGGTCTGCCATAAATACTATTTTTTGCAACTGAGCTACTGATAAGTCTGTGATATCAGCAGCTTTGAGGCTGAGTTATCTGGAAAAAGATCCCAGAGTGTCCCAGTTGTGGGTCGCTAATGCAGGGCAGAGACCCACACTTGGCCCAAAAGCTAAGCAGAGGGAATGACTTAGATAGATCAAGAGGGCCTAGGGGCGATTCTCACAGGGAGGCCCAGAGGGATAGGGCAGTGTTCCGCTGAAAAGAGTCCAGAATCCCCTCCAATATGCAAGGTTCTCTACCATGGAGCCAGGCCTGCAACCATTTGTCTGGAAAGCTTTCAAAGCAGGCATTACCAATTGCCACTGTGGCCATTTAAAAACTCTCAATAAAACAACCCCAGAACATCTAATTTAGGCAATATAGCTTCCTTGTGAACCCTCCAAGATGAATTAGTTGAAAATTGCACCCCCAGGTAACTGAATGATTTGATCTGCTGTATTAAATTGTTTGGAGAGAAACCAATTGAATGCTGGAGGCTGTCTGCCAACACTGATGATCTGGGTTTTCGGGTAGTTGATCTTAAGGCCTGCTTTCTGACAATAATTGAGAAGGAGGATCAATTGTTTGTTGCAGTCAGTCCTAGAGCATGACAATAAAACCCTATTAACAGTAGAGAGAAAAATACTCACATTTCTATATTTATTTACAGGGGTTCCAGCCTGGGCATCAAGTTTACCCAGAAGTCATATAGAGTCATTGAACTCCAGTTCTGAATAAATGAGACAGAAGAGAAGGAAAAATCCACATACCTCTCAAATGTGGTATCTGATTTCCCATTATACCATCCTTCCCTGTTAACCCTGTCTTTTTATATCTTAAATGCAGAGTGTTTGATAGACAAGGTCTTTCAAAGTCTTGGTGTTGAGGGCAAAGGGAAGAGAGGAGTTGAGACAGATAACCTGAGGTGCTGAAAGGGTTAAGGATCACTGGCCAGGGCACCTCTCAGGCCCCATTAAGCTTCATTAGGGTTGTCACACCTGAAGTGTCCCTCTAAATCTCTCCCCTAAGACCCATTCACACACACACACACACACACACACACACACACACACACACACACACACCACCTCTTCAGGTGCTTATTTTGACCCCATTGGCTGGTGTTGCTCAGTGGTTGAGCGTCGACCCAAGAACCAAAAGTTCACCATTCGATTCGCAGTCAGGGCACATGCCTGGGTTGTGGGCTCAATCCCCAGTAGGAGGTGTGCAGGAGGCAGCCAATTGATGATGTTTCTCTCTCAGAGATGTTTCTATTTCTTTATCCCTTTCCCTTCCTCTCTTTCTAAAAATCTTTAAAAACATAAACTGATTGTCAAACTGCAGCGGGAAGGCCAAGGAGGGTTGGGGGGCAGGAGGGAGGGGGGTAAGAGATCAACCGAAGGACTTGTGTGCATGCATATAAGCATAACCAATGGACATAAGACACTGGCGGGTAGGGGAGGCCAGGGTATTGTCAAAGGCGGGGGAAAAAAAAAGGACACATATGTAATACCCTTTGTAATACTTTAAGCAATAAAACAATTTTTTAAAAAAAGCAAATGGAAAAGAAAAAGATGAAGGATGTCAATACAAAAAAAAAAAACCCATATTTTTTAAAATAAAAATAAATAACTGGAGAGGTGGAGTTTGTGTATGTGCAGGAACATTTTGGGGGGGGGGGGGTGAGGAGAGAGTGTCATTCTAAGTGGAGAAAAATGCATAAGCCAGGGTTTAGAAGGAAGTAAGTACCCTTGGTGTTCTGGAAGCAGTCATTCAGTTGTCAAGGTGATTTGTAGTGTTCGGAGGGGGTTGGGAGAGACTTGAGTGGCAGCTCAAGGAATTGAGACTTATCCTATAGATATGAGTGTGTCTTTGACTGCTTCTAGGGAGGCAAATGGCTGAGTGGTTAAAAAGTTAAACTCAGGAGTCAAACTACAGTGGGGCCTTGACTTACAAGTGTCCCAACTAACGAGTTTTTTGAGATACCAGCTGTCTCTCGGCCGATTTTTTGTATTGAGTTGACAGAGTAATTTGAATTAACGAGCTCGGTCTCAGAACGAATTAAACTCGTAAGTCAAGGCCCCACTGTATGTGGGTTCAAATGTTTGCTCAGCAGGTTACTAGCATTGTGAACTTTGAAAAGTTGCATAATATCTCTGCCTCAGTATGTTCATCTGGGAAATGGGAATGACAGCAGTAAAACTTACCATAAAACTGTTGTAGTGATTAAATCAACTGTCACATAGGAAGTGTTAGAACAGTTCCTGGTGCAGAGTAACCACCCACCTGATGTCAGTCTCTTTCATTATTAGCAGATGAGCTTCTTCTACTCCAGGCATGGTTCCAAGTGCTTTACCTCATGCTCTCAGTTCATCCTCACAACCCCATGAGATGGGTCTGATTTTATCCCCACTTTACAGAGGAAGAAGCTGAGGCATAGTACCTCTCCTGGATCTCACCTGTATCTGGAGTTAAGAAGGCCAGACTAGTTTCAGCGTAGGAGATGAATTAGGGGGCAACCTGAAGGTAGACTGGGACAGGGGAAGGCAGAAGCAGGGTTTGAGGAGAGGCTGTGGGTTCAGGGCAATAGGAGCAGTGGCCAGGAGAAAGCAGGGACACAGGGATGAGACTTGGGCTTCTGCTCACCAGGAAGAGCTCAAGGTCTTCCAAGGCCTGTCTGAGCCTCCACTAACCTTAAGGTAATTGTGTCCCAGAAGCCTTATGGCTCCCTAAAAAGCACACTGGGCCTCAGATCTCACCAAGGGTCAGGACATGAGGACTAAGCAGCCCCATGTTTTAGCCAGGACTTTCCCAGCCATGTGATGGAGGGGATGGGGAGAGCCATTGGAGCCAGAGTCAAAGTCTTAGTCTTCTCAGCCAGGGCCCTCAGTTTATCCAGCTATGAATTAGGAAGGCGGTTCTAGAGTCTTTCCAAATAGCACATCAGGCAAGGTAGGAGCCAGGTGAGAGGCAGAGGAAAGTGCCAGGTAAGGCAGTGAGATAGGGACACACTTCACTGCCCTGCCCCTCCTCAGCAAAATCAAACTACTCTCCTGATCCTCAGGCACTGAAAAAGCCTGTGCCCCACCACTATCAGAGGGAAGTGAGTAGAGGGGAGGGTTGTGCTCTTGACGCCCAAGTGCCTGCCCCTCTTCCTGGCTACTGAGAAGTGTGGTGGGAAAGGAGGGAACATCTGCGGGAAGGCCACACACCCTAGGGAAGGACTGGCTGAAGACAAATCCTTTTTGGCCACCAGAATTGACCACAACCCCTTCCCTTGCTGTCCCTCACACACACTCCAGAGACGCCTTTCTGCCCAGGTTCCCTGGTGAAGACTGACCTAACACAAGTAGCTGTATCCTGTCTGGGGTGTCGTGGGTCAGGTCACAGGAGGGTGGAATCTAGCAGTTTTTGGAATGTAGTAGTGATGGGAAAGCTCTCTCACTTAGAGCTATCCATAGGCTGGCAAATGGAAGGGGTTTCCATCTGGGTCCCATATTTACCACAACCTTCCTGTGTGAATGGGGAATTTTTTTTTTTCTTTCCTGGCCTGTGGGATTCAACTAAAAGGTCTTAGTTCATTCTTGCCTAAAAACCCATCTCTAATTCAATGGAAGCTCAGAGGTCTGGTGTCAGAGCTCTGCCATATCAGTGGGTCTCCTCTTGATCTGAGCATTCAGGCAGGGAAACTATCCTCATTAGAACAGGGTAGAGTACAGGAGGGCAGGAGGAAGAAGCCTTGGAAACAAATCTCTGGGACTGACCAGCTCTTTCACTAAAAGCCTATGTGACACCAAGTAAGTCCCAAGGCTTCTCAGAGGCACCGTGTGTGTGTGTGTGTGTGTGTGTGTGTGTGTGTGTGTGTGTGTTCTCACCCACTCGCATGTGTGTCCCTATCAATAAACAAGGATAACACCAGGCCCTTGTCAGAGGATGGTAATGAGGATTTGATGAGATGTTTCATTCAGAGCACCCACAGTCTCTCTGAGATTGCCCACCCTGCTCAGCCTGCTGCACCACATGTAAAATGCTTCCTGGCCGAAGAGCCAGCCTAGCAAAGCAGGGGCCAGTGATGGCCAGAGGGCTAACCAGAACTGGAGAGGTGGCTTCCATCTCCATGGAGGGCAGAGGGCAAAGCAGAGAACTTGGGTGGGGGTGGAAAGGGACAGGCAGGGGCTGGGGGAGGGGAGGTGAAAGAAAAGGGGAGCCTCTGAATGGGAAGGAAGGGAAAGGGGGGCAAGAGAAAGGAAGTTTATTATTCTTCCTGCAGACCAATCATGGGGCTTCTGGAGTGTCGAATTCCAGCTCCTGCAGCCAGATGTGACCTGTTCCTGTTATCATGGAATATTAATCAGAGGGGCCCTTGAGTAATTGGGGAGTTTTGATTAGAGAAATAGCCCTTACAATAATAAGCAGGCAGGAGCCTGGGGAAACCCACCCCCACTACTGGTCACCCACCTCTTAAGCTCCATACTTCTGAGGCTCAGGGCCCTATACTGAGAGGTTGAGGAGTGTGGACAGTGGGTGGGGGTAGCAAAGCTGGCCTGGGGACCAGTATTGGACATAGGGGTGGGGGTGGGGTGCAGGAATAGGTGGCTATGAATGGGAGTAGAGACTGGGGGTTCTGAGGGCCTGGCACTGGCCTGGCTTCACTCACCTCCCCATCAATCATCACATGAGCTGTTCCTGGGGCTTTCCCCTCACCAGGCCCCCTCCCAGCCAACTCTCTCCAGCACCACTGCCTCAGGCTCTGGCCCTGCTGGGACCCCAGCTCTGTTGCAGGCTGCACATGGCCCCTGGGCTCTGTATATTTAGACAGTTAATGAATCTTCCTGTTTGACTGGGCCAGGCTAGAGCCCAAGATGGAGAGAACAAGGGCAAGAATGGGGGAGGGGAGGGTCAGCACCACTGCCCGAGCCCTGGAGACCTTCTGATCCCAGGGATCCCAGACCCAAAGCAAGGAAAGAGCCCAGGCAGTTCAGCTCAAGGAATCTAGAAGGTTGCCCACAACCCCTACCCTTACCCCCAAATCCCCAAGGGCCACAATTTGAGGACAGAAGACCAGAGTTCTAAGCCCAACTCTTAACTTGCCTTCTCCTGGGCCTCAGCTGCTTCTTCTCTGTGTTGAGAGCATTTGGGCTAAATTTCCCTTTCAGCAAATCCACTCAGAACCTACTATGTTATAAGATCTGTACTGGGCCCTAGAGACTCAGTGAGAAAAAAATATATAGCATATTTCTTACCCTTGAAGAGATCATGTTCTAATGGCAGAGGCAGTCATGCAACTATCTCCCATTGAGACTAACATTGATTGAGTGGTTATGATGTGCCAGGTCCTATGCCAAGAACTCAACATGTGTTACCTCATGGCCTCTTCTCAAGAACTCAACACCATTGGGAGTATCAGCAGCCCCATTTTACAGATGAAGAAACTGAGTTACTGAGAGGTGAAGAACTGGTCATTGCCATCCATCATACTAGAGTCTAGAGATGCATGCAGAGCTTAGATGGAGAACTGGGAAGATTTCTCAAAGGAGAGGACAGTTAATATACACTATCTCAACACATTTTCATTGTTACTGGAGGGTTGTGTTGTGTGTGTGTACATTGTGAAAAGGTCCCAAAGAAAGTGTCTTGAGATTTCTGCAATTTTTAATAACAATTGTGATAAAAATCCCTTACACAGAATGTCCAGTCTCTACTCCCATTCATAGCCACCTATCTCTGCACCCCACACCCTCCCCCAGGTCCAACTCCTGTCCCCAGGCCAGCTTTGCTACTCACCCCCCTCCATACTCCTTAATCTCTCAGTATAGGACCTTGCTAGGTCAGAATGTCTGTACCTTTTTAGGCTTTTGATCTATGTTATTACTTAAGTGGCCCATGGAAATGCTATGCTAGCTTAAACTTCACCAACCTAATGAGTAGAAAGAAGGCATTTAGTGTAACATCTTTCTTTCCAACAGTACCTGGAAGCTTCGGTGACCCTACTGAGAATGTGAACAAAATAGTCTCTGGATCTCAGGTTTTGGCTAATGGCTTCTCCTGAACAGAGCATCACCAGTTTCTTGACTCCCAGAAGCTTTCAAGACCACTCACTACCAAGGTGAGGGCCCCTCCTTTGGGACTGGACCTCTGACTGCTGGTGACAGACAGAGATTCTGGGTGGAAGAGACACTCACTTATTTACACATTCATCCACTCTTTACTGAGCACCAGGTTCACTGCCCTGAAGGAACACACATTCTGATAAGAAGTGGTGGCTCCTTACATTGAAATGTATTACCTTAGATTTGCTGCTTTTTACAAAGCAGTTTTTCTTACATCATTCATTCCTAACAGATGAAGATGAAACTCTAGCCTTGAGAGAAGAGGTGACTTATTCAAGTATTAGTGGCAGAGTCAGGCCTCAAATGCAGGCTTCCCAACCCTGACTCCAAGCTTCTGTGGGGGCACAGTAGTCTGGATGTTCCTCCCCTTGGGCCTTCAGGCTGGAGCCTTGGAGCAGCTTGCTGCCCACCACTGCTGGCGTCTCCTTGGAGCCATAGCAACCCAGACTGAAGCAGATTCCACCGAATCTCTGGCTACTGAGCCTCTGATCCAAGTGGCCATTCACAGACCAACCTGGAATGGACTTGGCTGCCTACAGCTGGGTGACAGCAACCAAAGGCTGCCTCGGAGCTCAAAGGCTAATAAATGACAGGATACTGTTTACAGGGCTTGTTCATGTGTGCATTCACTTAATCCTCACTGAAGTCTCCTGAGATAGCTGCTACTCTCAGGCCTATCTTATGGAGGGCAAAAATAGAAGCATAAAGGGGGTTATGTAACCTGCTCGAGAATCCATAGCTAGAATGTGGTAAAGCTGGGATGTAAATCCTGGCAGCCTGACTCCAGAGTCTGGATTCTTAACTACCACACTAAAAGGCTTCTGAAGCCACATGGATGACATCAAGGGGGCAGGGGCCAGGCCCAGCCTCAATCTCTCTCCATACTGGCACTACTACCTGGCTTCACAAGTGTAGCAAAGTATCTAAGCATTTGGACTCTGGATTCAGGCTTCTGATATTCAAATCTTTGCTCACAACTTCCTAGTCATGTTGCCCTGGACAAGGTACTTTCCCTCCCTGTTTTTCCATTCCCTCATCTATAAAACTGGGCTGATCATGGTCCTACTTCAGATAAGGACTTCCCTGAGACCACGCTGAGACATGAGGTGTCAATGGAGTAAGCATGTGAAGCACTGAGAATAGTGCCAGGCCCATCAATAAGTATTCAGTAAAAGTTTGCTGTTATTGTAGGGCAATGTGATAAAATGTTAACTCTCCAGATTAGCTGGGTAGTAATGTGAGCAGGTGAAGAGCAGGGACAGAGCCCTGGAATGACTGTCCTAGCCTAGCCAAGCCCATTCATTTCAACAAACGTTTCAAAGGTTTATTGATATTGCTTCTGTGCTAAGCTCTGCTAGGTGAGGCACAGAGATGAATTAGACACAGTTCCTGTCCTCCAGAATCCCACAGTCTAGAGGGAAAAACAGGCACATGCCACATAGTGTAAGAAGCATTGTGAAAGCTAAGAGAACCAACTTTCCCTGGATTTGGGGGTCAGAAGAGTCCATGAAGGATTAAGAGTAGTTTCTAAGACAAGACACAAGGGAATAGGCATTTCTGGCTGATGGAAGTGCATAAGGAACAGTTCAGAGACTTAAGGGTGCCTGTCCTGGTCAGGGACCAGTGGGTAGGACTGTGTTGTAGGGGTGTGAATGTGGTGTGGAGGGGTAGAGGTACAAAGCTTAAGAGATGGGCAGGGATCAGATCACACAGAGCCATGCTGAAAAGTTGAGGGATGATCGACAAACTTTAAAGAAACACATAAGTTGACAAGATCAGGATTGAGGTTAGGAAAGATCACTTTGGCTGCTGTTTTGTAAGAGAGGGGGACAGGATGGAAGCAGGAGGGGGGCCATGTTAGGACACTGCTGCCAAAGTGCAGGCAGGAAATAAAAGCGGCTTGAACCAGGGTGTTGTGTTGGGGGTTGTCAGAAATGGGCAGAATCAAGAGCTGTTTCAGAAGCAGAACTGAAAGATAACCCACAAGTGTCTACCTCGGGCCCATCTGTGGCAGGACCTTGGCTGAGCTGGGAGCAGACACCTGTGCTTCAGTGTTTATTTTTGTTTCCTTGTAAAGTTCATTTCAGAAAATTCCAATCTTGTTTCAGCTGAAGGGAAGCAAGTTTTTTTTTTCATGCCCCAGCTGGGTCCTGAGTTCCTGGGGCCTCCCAGGGCCCAGGCTTTGCTGGTGGCAACTCCAGCAGAGTGGCAATCCATAAAGCTGGAAAGATCTGGTGGGACCTAGGAGAAGGCTTGGCATGGCTTGGCAGGCCTGCTGCAGGGGGCCCAGATTGGTTTGGCCAGGAAGGGGGGAGGGGATTTGAGGGGGTGCACAGAGAGAAGTGAGCAAATCCTGCCTGTTGCTTGTTTCAAAGGAAAATGCCCTTGGCAATGCCCCTAAGGCATAGACACCTCTGGCCTTTTCTTCTCTGGATTCCACACTCCCAGGCCCCACTAAGGGGTGCCTGGAATGAGTGTCTGTGCCAGAGGGAGGGATCCCAGAGTCCATAGTAAACAACCTGTGGTAGGGGGAAGGGCAGGAAAATTGGGAGGCTGTGGTTTCTTGAAGAGGCAATGGGTTGGAAGTCAGAAAACCTGGGTGAGGGCCAGTCCCAGTAAACTCTCTGTGTGACTGTGGGCAGTTCCTTCTTCCGTTCTCTGGGTCTCAGTTTTCCCATCCATCCAATAAGGGGGCTGGACTAGAAGGTCTCTAAACGTCCTAACAGCTTGAAAGATTCCATTCTCTTTTCTGAATTTGCTCAGGGGGAAGCCTTGAGGGCTGGGGCACCAGCAAGGGCTGAGAATTCCATAGCAATTTGCATGTGAAAGCATGTTAGTGCCATGGCTATTAGTGTGTGCAGGGGAGCTGAAGACAGAGCAAGGACATCTAACTGTCAGGCTGGCAAGAAAGGCCTGGCTGCCTGAATGCGGGAGGGAGACAGCCCTGAAGGTGTGCACAGGAAACTGCATCACCACCCTGGGCTCCAAGGGAAGGGGGAACCACGCACTACAATTAATGCCCTGCCCAGCCTTAAGATGCCCACTTTTGGGTCTGGTACTCTAATCAGCGCATCTGGCCCTAACAGAAGCCTTGAAGCTATTGTGCCAGTTAGTGACTTCAGAGCTGTATGAAGGGCCACAGGAGAGGGGACCCCAGGGAGGGGAGTGAACTGTTAGTGCATTTTCCAGGTCTGCTCCCACCAGGCCTAACCCTCAGAGGACCATATTTTTGTCAGGGTTATAATGTATCATTTTTGATAATTGCCTTGTGTAAACTTACAGAGTTTATCAATATAAATATTGTGTATAAATAGGTCACACACACAAACTCCTGGGGATTCTGGGAGAACAAAGCAACAGTGTATAAGAAGGGCACACAGCTGTGGCCTGTGAGGTAGGGGAGCTGGCTCTGAGGCCTGGCTCTGCCAGCACTCTCTGTATGTCCTTGAGTAAGTCCCTTCTATGTTTGGGCCTCAGTTTCCCTGTGGGGATTTGGTGTGGAAAGAAGCTCTCAGGAAAGTCGTAGATCTACCATATCCTGGCCTGTAACCTCTCTGGTTCTACTGAGCAGGCTTGAAAGTAGCTACGAAAGCCACCAGCCAGTCCCATGACAACAATGGTTCTGCCCCACAGAATCCAGCCAGCATGGAGTCCCTGCTGCAGGGTGGATTCCAGAATCTCCCTGGTTTCTCCTGGGACCCTGGAACCAAGAGAGCCCCCTGGAGCCTGTCCCTGGAGCCTTGGCTAGAGAACAATGGAAGCTCCTCTCTCAGAAGCTATCTCCTCACCCTCGGCCTCTGGAGAGGCTGGAAGAGACCAGACCATGGGGCCCCAGTGGTAGGCAAGTACTGAGGACACACACCTCTTTGGCTTTGGGAAGTATTTATCATGGGCACATCACCCAACTCAGCTTAGGTACCTGGGCTCGGGGCTGGGAAGGCAAGCTGGGATTGGAGCTTCAGCATAACTTCTGATGAAGATGTTTCAGGAATTTTGCAAAAGGCTAGCTTTGGTTGGTGATGAGGAAATATCCAGGCCTTGGATCTACTCTCAAAGCAAGAAGAGTGCCCAAGAAGCCCAGCCATGGAGCCAAACCGCCCACACCACACCTTGAGGGAAGCAACAGCTACCATTTATTGGTGCTTATTACATGCCAGGCGTTCGAAATTTGTTTTTAAAAGGTGGATGAATGAATGAATGAATGAAAGGCTAACTTTAGAACCCAAGTTTTTAATCTGTGTATCCTCCATTCTGCCTCTCACATTCCAACTACCATCAACACACACCCTTAAGAACCAAAATACCACGTGCGGGCACGCATGTACAGTGCGATTGAAACTCCATGGCCCATGCACAGAAGTCGGTATTTTGTGGAAGAGCCACACTCAAGGGGCCAAAGAGCCGCATGTGGCTCGCGAGCCGCAGTTTGCCGACCACTGCCCTAGTCAAAAAGAGTCATGTTAGAACTAGGATAGGTCCTCAGCCCTCAGCCTTCCACCACAGCAGCCTGGGGCTTTTTCCCCTGTATCAAAGGGCCTGTGGCAAACTCTGCCACCCTCCCATATCCCTTCACACATTCCTTGTTCCCCCCACCCCCAGCTTTCCCTCTTTACTTTCTCTTTGCCAGCTGGATAATTAACCATTGGAAACAGAAGCTATAATTACTGTCTCCCCCATGCCCTTAAATTGCTTTCAGTTTGGGCTCTGTGACCCCTGTCTTGTGTGGGGGCTGGACTCCCCTTCAGCAGCCTCCCAAAGGGGGAGCCAACCTAAAAGCACCAGCTGGGACCCCAGATCCAATGGACAGCTGTACAGGAGGCCAGCAGCAGATGGGCGAGGAGGGTCCCTAGACACGCTGGGGCTGACTCAACTGGGGTGTCAGTGGTAATGTGACATGCCCGGGCAGGACAAGCAGCCTGGCAGGCAGGCAGGCAGGCAGGCCGGATTTCTGAGAGATTGATGCCAGGTGGTCAAAGGGCCCAACCTACAATGGCCCCAGTTGGGACTGGGTCTCTCCTTTGGTTCTTCAGCCCACCTTCATGCCCCTGCCTAGCGGGTTCCAGGCCATCCACATCCCTCATGCCTCAGGGAGGCCTCCTAGAAGCACAAATGGACCAGTGTGATAAGTCATAAGAGTCCTGCCTTCCAACTTCACAAGGCCTATTCCTTCAGGGAAACTGAGGTCTGATTAGCACCTGCCCAGCTTGGTTTTATTGGTGACCTGGGCTCAGCCTGCGAAGGAAGCCAGGCAGCTCCACCCTCACCTGGGAAGCATCCTCTATCCCTGACTCACCTGGTGCTTGGGCTCAGCTGGGACAGGAAAGAGAGCAGAGGGTGGGGCCGGTTTGGGGCCCTACAACAGGAGGCTTAGCTCCTGCCTCCAGCTAGCTAAGCTTGGTCCCTCCCTGACCCACACAGATGGAAAGGGAATGGGGGGAGGGTTCTTGTTCTCCAAGATCCCCAAGGAAGCACTCTTGCTCAGTCTTACCCAATAAGAGGCAAGGAACAGAGGAGTGGGGTGAAGAAGACCCACCCTCAAGAAACTTCTGTTCACTCAGGGTGTAGTAAAAGGCCTGGCCTTGAACCCTAGTGTTCCCATTCACTTGATGGGTGTTTTGGGGCAAGTAAATGTCCCTTGTAGGGTCTCAGTTTCCTCATCTCAAATATGAGGCAAATAATTCTACTCCTTCCACCCTTATAGGGAAATTTAAGAAACTCAATGAGATTATGTGTGTAAAGGTATTTTTTTAAGTGGCAGGCACTGTCTAGGTCAGGGGTGGGCAAACTTTTTGACTCGAGGGCCACAATGGGTTCTTAAACTGGACCGGAGGGCCGGAACAAAAGCATGGATGGAGTGTTTGTGTGAACTAATATAAATTCAAAGTAAATATCATTACATAAAAAGGTACGGTCTTTTTTTTTTTTTTTTTTTTTTTTTTTTTTTTTTTTTTTTAGTTTTATTCATTTCAAACGGGCCGGATCCGGCCCGCGGGCCGTAGTTTGCCCACGGCTGGTCTAGGTGAAGGACAGTCTGCCACAAAAGGTGACTGAGCACCACTGTATGGCCAGCACTGCACAGGCACTGAGCTCAAACCAGTGCCAGCCATGGCACCTTGGCCAGGGCAAGTGGGAACAGCCAGTTACAAACCTTCTGGGCTGTTGGAGAGACTGCCCCATGCTTCCTTTGCCCTCTCCCACAGATTTTACTTCACATTCCCACAGCTACTCTCCAGGCCCTCCCCGTGCCTGCCCGCCTCCCCCCCCCCCCCCCGCCCCCCGCCCAGGAACTCCATTCCCCACCCATCAGTAAGATGAGGGCAGCTGGTATCCTGAGCTGGGCTGGGGACCACCCAAGGACACTCAGTTAGAGAAGTGTAGTAAGGGCTCACCCAGCCCAAGTCAGGCTCTGCCTCAGTTAGAGTCATCAATCTGGCCTGAATCAGCCCTGGTTGGAGACCCCGGGCCCAGGCCGGGCCTCACTCTGGGCAGGCAGTCAAGCAACAGAGGCACTATCTGATCCAGGACTTCCTTTGGTTAATGAGAAACCAAATAAACAGCCTCTGCCCCAGCTGGCTCCCGAAGCACCCTAGCCAGGCCCAGCCCTGCTCCAGCCCAGCCTCCCTTCCCTCCCCCCTGCAGGTCCCCTGGCTCTGTGGCTCTTCTCTGCCTTCCTTCTCCATGCACTTCCCACTTCCCTCACAGCCCAGCCTGCTCCTTGGCTGGTTCACTGGGGCTTCCTGCTCTGGATCACGAACTAACCCTCCCCTTCCTTCCTCCTCCTCCTTTCCTCTAGTGCCTTCTTACCCATTTTTAGCTGCTGGGATCTCACTTGTACTCCTCTCCTGACATCTGCCTTAGCCATATCCACAGGGAACAACCCCCACAAGACCTGCAGGCTGGAGTGGGAAGGCCCAGGCATTGCTAGATGGGGTCTCCACCTTAGGACTGAGACCAAACCCTCTTCATGAACTTCACCACACTCTCCAACCTCCAGCCTGTGAGAGGTAGACTGCATGCTCAGGGCTGCTCTAGCTAGGGGACTTCAGCTGTCGGCCAGAAGCTCCCAAGTATGCCAAGGTGAAGGCTCTGGCATACACTGGAGTGGCCCAGCTCTTAAGACAGGGGATAGAAGATTCTTCTGGCTAAGAAGTGAACTGGGAAGCCTGAAGCAGCCCTAGGACCCAGTGGGCTGCAGCTGAGAGCCAGCTCTTGGGAAGTTACTCTATCCACCTCCAGGCATCCTGAGGCAGGGCAGGGCTGGGCCTGCCAGCAGGTCCCAGATCTAGCCCCAGCCCAGGTGGAGGCAGTACTTGTGGACACACCCAGATCCCCATGTGAACAAACCCTCCTCCATCCACCCTCTCTAGTTGAGCATAGTGCCATAGTGGACAGATCCCCAGAGCTAATGCCACAGAGGTGACAGGACACAGATGGGGAAATGGTCGAAGGTTCCAGCAGAACAAGAGGACAAAGAAACTGGGCAGGAGAGCAGGAGGGGCAGAAGGCTTGAGACACCTTACTCCACTAGGACAGCCACCCTCTTCCCATACTTTCCCAGATCACCCACCGTGTTTGTTTTTGGTTTCTGGCACAACTCTCTCTCTCTCTCTCTCTCTCTCTCTCTCTCTCTCTCTCTCTCACTCACTCACTCATACATATACATTCACACTTCATCCCCCAACACCATGACACCATTTTACACTCATCTCCATGTGGTTAATTTTTTTTTAGTTCTCATTTTTTTCTAAGAAAAAAGCAACAAGAAAATAATTCAGAGTTTATACAAAACATCTTTACATTATTTTTTTTCCAAAAAAGACTAGTATTTACACAATGGCAACAGAAACAAAAACAAAACGCTTTCCGACTGCCACCTGGAAGGGACTGGCTGTTCCGCTCCCTCTCTCCCACCTGGCACTAGGGTAGGCAACTGGCCAGGAGGCAGCATGAAGGTGGATGGTGTAAGGCCCAGCTCCTTCCACGGCCACTCTGGGAGCGCCTGCAAGGCACACTCAAGTGGCAGTCTGTTAACAGCCGTGCTGGCAAGGAGCCAGGGTCAAAGTGCACGGCGTGCTGGCCCAACCCTGGGCAGCTTCTTCCTCTTTCCAGGCCACAGCCCAAGATTAGGGGGCCAGTGAGAGCTGGCTTGGGGGGAACCCACCTGTGCTAGAGCCCAGAAAAGGAGCAGGCCACCTGGCCTTATACCCGCTTAGGTCTTTGCCCTGGGCCTCTGTCTCCCACCAGACCAAAGGGGGCCAAATGTAAGGAGAGAACAGGAGGGGGAGGGGGAGAAGGTAGAACTCCCATATCTGCAGGGCAAATAGCCACCTGGGCACCTCACCTCCCTCCACCCCCCATGAGGTCATCTGCCTGTAGCAGCTCTCCTGTTCCCCAGGCAACAGCCAATTAAGACGTTAATTACCGTGAGAGTGAGGGAAGCAGGAGATGCCCAAGAATCCCACAAGGAAGGGATTTTGTGTGTGTGTGTGTGTGTGTGTGTGTGTGTGTGTGTGTGTGTGTGAAAGGGTGGCAGCCACTACCCTATTGCCAAGATCAGCTTTGTAGCAGAAGGGTCAGGAGGGGAGGGTGAGACACCTTGCCCAAAGGCACTGTCATCTTCCCTCATGGGCAAGAACAGTCCTGGCCTCCCCGACCCCCAAATAACAGATAGGCCATCCTTTGCTTCCAGGCTGGCCACATCCTGGCCCTGGCCCTGGCCCCTTGTACTAGCTGAGCTGGGCTCAGAAAGCCTGGGCAGGGGCTGCCTTTTCCATTTTTCTTCCCAAAAAAAAAAACAAAAAAAAAAACAAAAAAAAAACAGATGAAAAGGAGTTGACAGCTAAAAAATGAACACAAAAACATTAAAAACAGTGATGATAGCAGACAAACAGTCCTGGGAAGGGGAAAAGGGAGTGAGGAGGGCAGGGCCGGGGGGAGGGGGCATCTCCCTGCTTACTGTCCATTAGCATCCAACCCTGCCCTCTTCGAAGGGGTGCCCCCACAGAGCCCAGAGGCCTGGCCAGAGGGGGAAGGCACAAGAGCATGGGGGCTGGGGGCATGAGTACCCCCTCCAAAGCCTAGGGGCAGGGCAAAGGGGGATTATAAAAGCCAAGAAACTACAAAACTAAATACAAAGGTGGGCACAGCTGGCAAGGGGAAGGGCATGGAGAGAAAGGAGAGGTGCAGTCCCCTCCAACAGTCCCTCAGGGCCCGAGGCCGTGCCGGGCTCTCAGACCTTGTAGTAGATGTTCGCTGGGCTCTGGGGTGGCATCTCCTGGACGATGTAGACGGGGTGCCCGTAGTCCCCACTCACCTTCTCATAGTGGGGGCAGTAGTTGTTTTCTGTAGTCCGTAAGGGGATGATGATGTCGCTGGGCTCGGTGCCCGCCGTGCCACTGCCCCCCTTGGGACTGGCCAGGGTACTGAGTGAGAGGGCAGGTGCCCGTTGCTGTGTGTGCTTGCGGTGTCGCTTGCGCAGCTTTAGCAGCAGAACCGTCAGGAAGATGATGATGAGCAGGAAGATGACGCAGCCAGCGCCAACAGCTGCAAACAATGCCACCTTGGAGTTGAAGAAGCTATCAGAGTCCCCGCTGCTGCCTCCGCTCCCACCTGGGCCACTCTTCTCTTCCTGGTTCACAGTCTCTGAGGAAGGGAAAGGGAGGGGAGGAACAGTTAAGGACACATGGCAGATTTCAGGCTGGGCCCCATCCTGCCTTTCTTCAGAGACAAGGCCTGAAAGGGCAGTGGCAATGGCTTCTGCCCTCTGGGTCCCAGAGTCTGGGAGACACCCATATATTACCATGCTTGCCGTCAGAATCACCCAGGGAGCCCCGACTACCGGGGGCCTGCGTGGCCATCTTGATAGTGTTGTCAGCCTCCTTGTTGGGTGGGCTAGTAGTCAACTGCTCAGGTGTCACAGCATTGGGGTCTGTGGGTGGAGAGAGGACAGGTGAGGGGAAGGGACCCCACCACCATGAGGGACTCATTCATCTAGGGTGGGCCAAGTATGGGCTGTATACCAGACCTCAGCTACTTTAACTCTACTGCCCCCTCCCCTACTCCCAACACACTCACATTCAGTCAGAGACATCTGTTGCAAAGGCCTAACTAGGGGCCCTCAAACTGGGCACTCACCTTGCCCGACCTTCATGATGATCTTCATGGTGCGTGTGCGGCACACACCTCCCTCCCGGTTTTCCAGTCCCTCCAGGCTCCCATTGGATGTAGCTGCAGCAAGATGCCAGTGCCATCAGGGGGAGAGACAGGCCTGCCCACATTACCCAGAAACCCTAGTGCTGCTTTAGGACAGAACTGGGAGGTGGAGAGTAGCAAGGAGCCCCCACCTACCTGTGATCCTTTCAACTTCTTTCCCTCCCACAGGGACAGAATAGCAAGCCCTACCCCTGCCCAAGGGTGCTGATCATGACCAGGCCCTGGCCCTTCTTTCTCAGTGGACACTAAGATATGTCTTCTCATTGGGCAATGTTGCTCAGCAGCAAAACAATGAGACTGGCATTTTGAGGGAGGCTTCTACACAAACTGGAAGAAATCCTGGATTAGGGGGTCAGAAGAACTGGGTTAGATTCCCAGTCCCATCCCTAACTCCCTGTGTGACCTCGGGCAAAAAGTCCTTCCCCCTCTTGGGATGGCAGTTTCCCATAAAGAGAAAAGCCAAACAGCTGGCTGATCCCAAAGAGCTTTGCTAACTCTGCCCTTCCCAAGATTGGATCTTAGGTGGGCAAAGAAAATAAGAGAGAGAACACCACAAATTGGAGAACTCTCCCACTTGAGCCAAGGAAAGCTGGCAGTGGGCCCTTGGTGAATATTAGGGGCAGAATTCCAAGGCCAGGCTGGGAGGAGAGCATGCCAGTCTTCAAAGAGGACCAGATCAGGCAGAGCCTTAACTGTGTGCAGTCTCACTGCACTACTTAGAGGCAGCCATTGCTACAGAATAGGAGACACCCACATGATGGGCAGGGACTCACAGGTAATGTAATAATCATGGTGCTTCTTGAACTCCAGGCCCATGTAGTTGGGGCTGAACTCCTGGAACTTGATGGTGAAGCGGATTTCCTGCTCTGGCCGGTTGCAGGTGACCAGCACATTGGGGTCGAGCACAGTGCTGCAGGCAGCTGCCTGCTCAGGCCGAACCAGGTACAGCTTGTAGTACTCGTAGGGCCGCCCTGCTTCTGCTCGGGGACAGATTATGTCCAGCTTGTCTCCAATCTTTGGGTAGATCACCAGGCCCTTCCCACTCAGGAACCTGCTCAGAAGGGAAGAGAGGGTCAGCCTCAGGGTTGGGGCTTTCAGGCCATCTCCCAAGCCAGGGGAGCAAACAATGAGGGCTGGCTGGGTCTCCTGAGTGGGGATAGCAAGAAGAGGAATTCTGTATTTCCTCCATCATGGGGCTGGGAGTGAGGACAGAGAACCACATTGCCAACAGGGAGTGGAAGGGGTGGCCCATGGGCAAGGCTGCCAGGCTTTGACTGCTTGGCAGGGTGGGGCACTGCTTAGCTGGGGGAGTCCTTTGTCTTAATGTGGCATTTCCGCAGGGGGTTGACGTGGCTGATGGGCTGTGTACCAAGGTGTCAGGCCTGTGCTGCCTTGGAAGTGGCAGTCCAATCCTCCTCCCACCACCATCACACTCACATTCCTTCATAGCCACTGCTTCCACCTCCTCTGCACACATGCGCATATATGTGGGTGTGCATGCGCGCGCACACACACAAGCCTACACATGCTTTAGCCACTACCCCCTGCAGCTCCCAGCCAATGGCTGGGGAAACTCAACCTGCCTGGGACCCATACCTTCTCTCCCATCCTTGCTAATATTGGGCATGATGGGGAGATAGGAACAGGCATCTCCTGGAGCCCAGGGGTAATGGGCACAGTCTCTGGCCAGGTGCAGCTCTACACAGATCTCCCCACTCCCACTGCCCAGTGTCCTACCTGGACATATCTCATCCCCATCATGCAAGAGTCTGAATCCCCAAACTTGACCAGTCTCACTCCTAAGAACAGAGAGAGGAGAGGGGACCAAAGCAGAGACAATAGATCATATAATATAGGGCCCTTGGAACCTCCTTCATCTGTGCTCTAATTCCCCCACATCCACACTGCCTCTGCTCCAGATTCTGAGAGGAGATGGACAAATGCCATCTGAACTGGGTAGGCCTTCTACTCCAGAAGGCCGGACACTTGGGAATAGCAGGGGGAGGGCAGCTGCCCAGGGCCATCTATTCTCATCATTCTATCCTTGCCTAAGCACAAAGTAAAAAAGTGGTGTTCTCTTGGCCACATCTGAGCCTGGGCAGGCTGGAGATGGGAGCTAGGTAGTACTATGTAGGAGAAAGAAGACAGACTTTGAAATTAGACAGACAGGGCCTTTACTATTTCTGTAGCCTTGGATGTGCTACCTGTTCTTCCTGAGCCTCTGTTTCCTTCCTCATAAACTGGGGGTGGAAAGAGCCCTTCTCCCTAGGTGTCAGGCCTGTGCTGCCTTGGATGCAATGGCATACTCAGAGCATCTAGCACACAGTAAGCACTCAACATGTTTAACTTCAAGAGTCAGGCAGCCAGATACTGACACCAAGTACCTACCTATGAGCCCAGTCTTGATTCCTGAATGGGTGGATAGGAAGAAAAGATGTGGCCACATCATCAAAGACTTTACTGTCTGGTAGGGATCAGAAAAGTAAATGGCCCATGTTCCAGCAATAGACAGCACCAGTCTCTCTCTCTCTCTCTCTCTCTCTCTCTCTCTCTCTCTCTCTCTCTTTCTCTCTCTCTCTCTCTCTCTCTCTCTCTCTCTCTCTCTATATATATATATATATATATATATATATATATATACATATATATATATGTATATATATATATTATATATATTTATATTTATGTATGACGGGGTAGTTCAAACAGCAAGGGCTGGAGGCAGTGAGTGGAAGTACAGCTCATGTGAAGTGGATCCTAGGTGACAAATAAGAAGACAACACACAGCAAGAGTGAAGAGCATTGACTTGGGATGGTGAACACACAATACAATAGACAGATGATATATTGTAGAATTGTATACTTAAAACCTATGTAATTTTATTAACCAATGTCATCCCAATAAATTCAATAAAATTAAAAGTAATTAAAAATTTTAATTTAATTTAAAAAGAGTGAACAGCAGTGGCTGGGACACAAAACTCAGGTCAGTGAATGGCCCAGTGATTGTTAGAGGAAGAGGTGGAAAAGCTTAGCTGGGGCCAGACTAAAAAGCTTTGAGGTTCACAACCTGCACTGTGGGTTTCACCTCATTGGGGACAGACCTTCTAGCAGAATGACAATGAAGGGCTGAAGGCAGTACTTCAAGAGAACAAAGCTGACAGTGGAAGAGCATGGTTCTACTTTGTGAGGGTACTTTCCACAGTGGGGACTACAAGGTATGAAGTATGAGGGCTATCTGGGAGCTCTGTGTCCTAACCCCAGGGCGGAAAATGACAGCCAAGGAGGCGAGTAGGGGAACTAGACCAAGTAGATGAAGGACCTGAAGAACGGCAGCCCTCTCTTCATGTCTAGTGAAGCTCCACCAAGCTGGGGCCTGCCATCTTGCTGTGCAGGATTGTAAAATCCATTAGGTCTCCCCCTTAGTACCTAACTTTATTGTACCCCAGAGGGCCAGAAAGGAAGCAGGCATGGGATGGGGGCACACATAAACATTTAAGAGAGAATGTCCCCACCCCATGTTCCATAAAAAGCCAAAAAATTTCACCAAAGCCTCTATATTTCCCAAGGTATTGTTCACTTTCCAATCCTCACAATGGTTCCATCCAGACAGCAGGATTAGACAACTTCTAACACCTTAGAGCCACAAGGAAGCTTAGACCCACTGAGCCCAGGCTCCCCATGTGAAGCTATGATAAGATGAACGTTATCATTGAAGGGAGATACTCAGAGCCAACCAGGACTTAGATGCTTAGTCCCTAGAGCATCTAAGACAGGGGTCCTCAAACTACGGCCCGCGGGCCACATGCAAATACAAATATTGTATTTGTTCCTGTTTTGTTTTTTTACTTCAAAATAAGATATGTGCAGTGTGCATAGGAATTTGTTCATAGTTTTTTCTTAAATTATAGTCCTGCCCTCCAACGGTCTGAGGGACAGTGAACTGGCCCCCTGTTTAAAAAGTTTGAGGACCCCTGATCTAAGAAAACCTTGTACAGCTGCACCTCAACAATGCCCTACCTGTAGGTGACAGCATTGAGGGCATGCAAGGGGGTACAGGCCAGCTCAGCTTTCTCATAATCTGGCCCTGGCTTACTCACCAGGGTGTCCTGTCCGCCCTGAGCATAGCCTTCCATTGCCACTCAAGATCTGGAGCCCTGGAATTGGAACACAGGGCTTCCAGCTAACTGGAACCCAAAGACATGGAGGAAACAGATGTCTACATAGTGGGTGGGGGCAGGAGAAGAAGAGAGGACTATTGCCCCCAATACCCCTCAGACTCACTTCAACCTCAGTGAACAGAGTTAATAAATATTCATAAGTTCATTTGCATAGCAGCTGGCAAAGGGAAAGGTACCTTCCCCTAAAGTGCAGAAGGGAGAGGAGCCTGAGGAGACCTGTCTTCCTTGACTCTGAACCCCCACCACTGGAAAAACTGATTCGTGGTCTATGAGAGGCCCAAGAAAGTGGCAAGGGCCCACAAGGATTGGGTATGTAGCCTGTGAGAGAGTGAGGTTATGAAGCCATGTACAACACTAGTCACATTGTACAGGGGAACCCTGAAAGTCTTGTCTCATACTCACCAGGTTAGGAATAGGGGCAGGAGAGGAGGAGGAAGAGATTGTCCCCAAGTTAAAGTCTTTATCCTCTGCTTTTCAAAAACCACTACTGCCCCCACTATCAAGTCAAGCTTTCCTGCCTGGGGCCACCCCCAGACAAAGCCCTTTTCTGGAAACTAAGGGGATTGACATGGCCCAGCAGGAAGCCTGAAGCAGGTTGTCATGGTAACCCCTGAGGCCTTCCCTCCTTAGCATCTGATAGCCCCTGGGTCCCATGGAGCCACCCCAAGGAGTAAAAGGACTTGGGGAACGCAGCCTGAGCAGTTCAGTTCCTGCCTTGGGGCCTGCCTTTTCCCCTGCATCCTAGCCCATGTCTCTCCCACAGCCTTCCCACCAATGACAGCTTAAAAAGAACTCTGGATAGAAGAAGCCTCAAGGATCTAGGTAGTAGCCTCCAAGGCCCTGGACTGATCAGAGGCTAACTGGCCCCTGCTTCTTTTGTCCAGCTGAACCCCTCTCCACTCATACACATACAATGTCCAGGGGGGGAGAGTTTGCAGTGTGGGGTTATGCCCAGAAAGCTTGCCCATGTTTGACCAAATCTACACTTCTTTTCTCCTCATCATTACCTCAAGCTCTAGGAACTTGTGGTCAGAGAGTGGCCAAAGGGAGAGCCTGGTTCAAGGCCATGCTAGTCCAAGTTTAGTAGAAAGACTAGCCACAGTCTTGATTGGGTGACCCCAGCACCACCACGCCTGCACCCCCCAGGGTGGTAGGACCAGTGGAGGACAGAACCCAAGCCAGAGCTCAAGTCAGCTCTCATCCCAGCAAGGGTGGGGAGCCCCCAAATTAAAGGCTCCTCTTTCACTCCCCCAGCTCCACCCAGCCCCTGAGGCAGCAGGAGCAGGCCTGGCATGTCCCAGCAGTGCCCGCCCAGGAGTGGGTGGGCAGGAACAGCAGCTGGGCCCTGGCACATGCACAGCACTGTCGGAGACAGGGAAGCCAGGAGAGTCCCAGAGGAGGCCACCTCCACACCCACACTGGACTGTGACCTCCTATCTGCCCCACCTGGCCAATGCTAGGGTTCACTGGGGGCTTAACCTTCCCTTCCTCATTGTCTGCTTTCTGTGGGGTCCCTGAGAGGAAGATTCCTGGACTAGAGAGGAAGCAACAGTGCTGTTCAGAGCTCAGGAGGGAGAGTGCCAGGTAGTGAGTTGGCTGTCTCTAGTTCAGGTCACATGAGCAGGCTGCCCTCAGAGGCAGGCCCAGCAAAGTCAAATGAGAAAGTCAGAGCACTGCTCATCCCACACAGGCAGGGCCTGAATCACAAGGACAGATGCACCCACACCTGTGAGATGAGAGGGGAACCCAGAGAGGCAGGGAGCCAGTGCCTCTTCCCAAACTTCACCTTGAATTCCCATTTCTCATAGAGTCCACGGCAGCAGAATGGCGTGGACAAAATGGCACACAGCACAGCTCTACTTTTACAGGCTCACTGATTGACTGTAGACAAGTCACTTCCCTAGAAAAGGGTGTATGCCTCCTCATCTTGGAAATGGTTATGGTTCCAACTTCCCAGGGCTGTTGGGAACATCCAATGAGCTCACATATAAGGACACTTGTGAGTAGCAAGGTGCTGCCTAACTGTTAGCATACCAAGAACAGTGCTATTTAGAAGTCAGAAGCTTACCGTGCTGGCTGTTAGCACCCCCACCCAAAATGAGTACCATATGAACACACCCAGGAGGGGCTTCTGTGGGCACAGGGTAAGGAACCCCAAATGTGGCTGGTGAGCATTCCCCCACCTCAGCTCCCCTATCACAGGGTGAACCTCCCCCAAACCTGGTGTTCCCATGGCAACCAGCAGCCTCCTGGCTGGCCACCCTTTCTCTAGTCCCAACCCCCCAAAATCATGATGCACAGTAGTACCCTGGGCCCGCCCATCATCAGCCACTGAGCTGGTGAGGCAATGGAGAGCCTGAGGGGAGAAAGGGAACCCTTGATTCAGCCCCCACCCCAGCCTCACAGGCCCTTCTAGCCTTGGCCTGGCTGCACAGGGCGGGGGTGGAGAGGGAGAGTAACAGGGAACTCAATGAGCTGGGTTCCCATCACTCTCAGGCCCCCACCTATGGCCAATCAGCCACAGAGTAGAGGAGGTCAGGACCCTAGCCGTCCTGGCGAGGGGCCCCATAAGCTGGCCTCCCCAGGTCTGTGAGCTGGAACAGCTGTGAGGGGGCTGGGGACAACACTTTGGCTTGTAGCGGGCAAGCCTGGGTTGGGGTCTGCAGCTGCCCCCACCCATGCTAAATGGAGTCAAAGGGTCCCGGATGCCAAGCTGAACCCCCACCCCCACCCCCTTGTAGAAAAGGTGTAATGTGATCTTAGGCACATTCCCACTCCCTGGAGGTGGGGGAACCTGAGTGGGGGGCAAGAAGGGGTCAGAACGGGACTGAGAGACTGAACTGCAGCAGCTGGACTTGCCTGAGGACTCAAATGTGAGTTTTGCCGGCTGCCCCAAGCTCTCAGGAGAGGAGGCTGGGGGAGGGGGCGACCCTAGGACCTTCCATCACAGCTCTTCAGCCAAGTGCATGCGCACACTCTGGTTCCTCCCAGCCTCTAGTGGGACCAACCTCCCCCTCCCCACCCTGCACTCCTCAGACAAAGCGGACAAGAGAGGCCAAGGAAGCAGTAGCTCTTGCCACCCAGGGTCTACCACACTGGGAAGCCCCAGTGCCAATTTGGGAAAGAGGCTGGGAGTCTTGAACTGGCCCTTCCAGCTCCCCTCTGACGGTCAGGACTAGGGTGTGCCCTGGAACCTGCAAACATACCTCTGGCCCCACCACTTCTTTATTTTGATATTTTCCCCAAGGAGGAAGCAATTAAGCAGGGTTTATAAGCACTGGGAGATGTGTGTGTGTGTGGGGGGGGGGGACGTTGCCAGCTCCTGACAGGGCTGAGGAGACAGACCAAAAGCCAGGAAGAAGAAGGGAGGGAAGAGAGAAAATGAGCCTGTGAGGGAGCACGGGCATGTGCGAGAAACAAAAGGACTTGAGAAAAAGAGGCAGAGAGTGACTAAGGGTGAGAGGGAGTGTGAGAAAGAGGGAGAGCTGAGGAGCCTGGCTAGAGAGGGAAGGTGAGTGCAGATCAGAGAAGGCCAACCAACAGGGACCTGAGAGGGAGAACCAGAAGCAAAGAGGGAGATGGACAGAGGGAGACTGTTCATTTGAAAGGCTGTGGCAGCCTAAGGGTTGGGTGCAGAGGCAAAGGTAGCCCCCAGAGCTCCAGTGGAGCTGAGGGTAGTGCCTCCCCCCTGTCTTCTTGCCCACCCCCATGGTGGCTTCAGACCCCTGAGAGGAGATGGAAGGGGGGTGGGGGGCACACAGGGGTACCAGAACCAGTCCCCAACCATTCCCAAAACCTGCTCGATTATAGAGTAGAATTCATGCAGGTCCTACTGAATCCTCAGTCATCACCCGCCCCCCCCCCCCACACACACACAGAATGCCTGCACTCAGCCTGAAGTGGATGTAGGGGTGTCAGACCTCAAAAACCTGCAAACCAGTCCAGAGCACTAAAAACTCAAAACACAAAAAGGGAGAAACTCAGAGAAATCCTGTTTCTCCCAGCTCCCCCCACCGCACCACCTCAACTCTGCAGGAGGGCTCCCTTCCAGCTGTGGAGCTGCATGCTATCTCTGGTTAGAGACCTGAGAGAGCAATTAGGTCACTCCCATGAGCCCCTATGATGGGCTACCCCAGGCGGCTTTCAGCTCTCCTGGCTCAAGAGGGAGCATTTCCAGCCTCTACCCTTAAGGGGGAGAACTGGACACTTTACAACCTTTCCTTCTAGGCTCAGCAGCCCAGGACCCCCAGACCACTTTGAGTGCCTACTGTTAGTAGAGCGCTGTGCCTGATATGGCTTTGGGTATGGGAGAAATTCTTGCTACTCTTTTTCCAAGACCAAGACAGAGCCCTCCATCCTGACCCTGGTTTAGCTACCCCGTTGAACAGTAAATAGGACCCTACCTTAACCCAAGGAGAAGAGAACTAAAGAAGCTGTCTTCTCCCACTCCAAGGCTCAGATGTCCCTGGGACCTAAGAGTCTGAGGCCGACAGGAGCCCAGGAAGTTAGCAGGGAGCCCAGGACAGTGGATAAGAAAAGATTTCAGATATAGGAATGGGAGAGCACCAACAGGGCAGGCCAAGGCCCTCCACTTTCCCACTAAGTCCAAGCCCCACCCCCCCAACTTTCCCACTAAGTGGGGGGTGTCTGCACACTGCAGGGACCTCAAGAAAACAGGAAGGAAGAGCAATTTTGACCTTAAGTTCCAACCTGAGTCCTGGATGCCAAAGGAGAAAAAGGTCCAGAGGTCACCACACAGCCCCATTCACTCCCTACTAACAGCCCAGAAACCAGTGAGCCACCGCCCAGAAAGGTGTGTGTGTTGCTGGGGGAGGGGGGATTATAAAGGAGAAGGAGGAGGGAAAAAAAGAGAAAGGATCTCCTCTTCATAGCTGTCTCCCCAACCCCTTGGGGGAAAGCTAAGCACAGCTTCCCAGTCTGAGGGACATAGGGTGGGGGCGAAGGGACCGCCTGGGCAGGAATCCTTCAAATCCTTCACTCCCCTCCCTCTTCCCTCCCAGGCTGAGCGCCCCCCCCCTTCTCCCTGGTGCCCTGAAATCTCTGCCACCGGATCCACTGGAACCACCCCCCCTCACGGGCGCTGGGTTGAACCCCCCCACACCCACAAACCGCTCTTCCACTCCGCCCCTCTCCACCCGCCGCCTTTGTGCGCCTGGAAGCAGCGCCCGCCCTTCCAAGGCCTGGCAGGGAGAAAGGGGGGGCTAGAAGAAACAGCAAAACGTAAAGCTAGGGAGGCAAACCAGGGAAGAAAGAGAAATGAAAATGGGAGAAGCCCGCTGCCCCCCCCCCCCAAGCGGGAGTCCCGCGCCTAGGTCCCTTCATAGCTAAACAAACGAGGAACCAATGTTTTGGCCTCATCCCCAGCCCAGGTCAAAGTCGCCCCCCACCCCTATGCTCTGGGCGAAAACCGCCACGTTCTCAGGGGCCCCAGAAGGGGCTGCCTTCTCCCCCCACCACCCAGCTCTCTAGTGCGCTACCGAGCGCCTGCACTCCCAGCTCCCCCTGGAGTGACCATCTCGACTTGATCTGGGAGGTATGAAGGAGAGGGCCCACAAGCTGCGGGGTCACAACACAGACAAGTGCCCCCACCTCAACCCGCCGCACCCTGCCCTGCCCGTCCGCAGAAAAATACACTCGGCAAAATGGGGCGCCGCTCTTCTTCCAAACATTTCCCCACTTGCACTCAGGGGCGCTCGGCCTCACCCGGAGGGAGTGCCTCCCACCCCAGGGAGTAGAGAAGATTAAGTTACTCACTTGGGGTTGAGGGAACTCCAGGACACAGGTTCCAGGTTCTTGGCCAGTGGCGTGGCAAGCCGGCACAGCGCCAACACGACCATCGCCACAAGCCACTTTCCGAGCCAACGCTGCCCGGGCCGGGCCATCTTCCCGGGGGGCAGGCTGCAGTTCCGGATCTCCTGGCGCCTCCTCAGCAAAGCTGGCCTCGTCTCGCCGCCGTGCCGCGCTGCGCTCTGAAACGCTCAGGCTCCCATCCTCCTCGGCCACTGGCCTTGAAGTGCTCCCCTCCCGCAGGCTTCGGTGCCGCTCTTCTTCTCCCGGCCGGCCAGGAGGACTCACTGGGCAGTCGCCCCCAACCTGGGCACAGGCTGGGGCCTCCGAGGGCTTGTTCCCCTGACCTCTCCTCCGCACCAGACGCGACAGGGGCTCGGCGCCCCCGGGTGCACCCGCCTGATTCCGCTCTGCTTTCCGAGATTGTTTAGGACTGCGTACCCTTTCCCCTACAGGGTCTCCCCGCTGGGGATTCGGTGGCCGCCCCGACGCCTCGACTGTCCTGGGATCAGCAACCCTCGGAAGATGTGGGCTTCTCCTTACAATCGGAGCGCGGTTCGGGAGCTCCCACCTGGCTCGCCCTGACACAAGTTCCGTTCCTCCAGGCCACACTGGGACTCGGGGCTCCGCGCCCCCCGACAGCTTCTACTTCAACGCGGGCCCCGGTCAGTGCACTTAAAAGAGAGGGGAGATGCGGCTGAGCGAGCTAGTCCCATCAGTTTGTGCTTCTGAAGCCTCGCAGGGTCGCCGAGTCCTAGCTCCCCTGCGATTGCGCCCGAGGGTCTTTGGCCAATACTAGCCTCACATACCTCGCACTGCGGTCCAGCACGCATAGACTCCCTCCGCGGCTGCTAAGCTGTCTACTCCCGTGCTCACACGAAAGCAAGGCCAACCCTACTGCTCTTAGCCAATAGCAACCTCCGTTTCAGGGTCCTTGCCCCTTACCACGCCCCCGAACAGGAAGGGGCGGGGTTTCAGGGAGCTGTTAAGGACGCCGCGCTCTCATGGCACCAATCTGAGTGTGTGGCTCGTGCGGTTAAGGGTGGGTCCCGCCTAGTCCTGTTCCCAGAGCGCTCACCCGTGGGAAGTTGGCGCTCCTCTACAGCTGTCGGCTTCCTCTCCTCCCCGCGCGTCTGGTCAACACTCAGACCCACTGTCCTAAACCACACAGGCCCTGTCACAAGTATCCCGAGAAAGCAGTACTTCCATTCTCTTTTATATACACACGAGCCCTGAAGTCCTGCTCTCTGTGGCAAGGATAGCCTGTTTGCTCCAAGGCCAGCCTCCCGTATAACTCTGGTGGCCATTCCTCCTTCCGCCCTTTCAATGAAATGTCTGCTTGTACATTGACCCAGAGACCTGTACATACAAACAGATAGTGGTGGGTAGTGGGGATTCAGATGGGTTAAGTACGGGATTCCCGGTGTGGGGGTGAGTTTTTAACCCCTGGGTACTAGGCCTTCGGAATTTCAGATTTGGAGGAGAGCCACAGGAGCACAGATTTAGAGTCAGGTCCTGTCAGAAGGCGCAGGCAAGGCCTCGAATAGGCCATCAGGGATAAGAGGGCACCTCCATAAAGACAGACACCTTTAAGGGAAAGAAGAAAGGCGCAGGGCAGGCCCCTTTTCAAAAAGCAAAAGAGGGCGTTCAGAACTCGCAGACACCGGACTCCAGCCTCTCCCGGCCTGCCATCTGGGTCTTTGTCTCCCAGCCCTACCCCATTCTCCCAGCCCCTCCTCGCTTCCTTGCTTATAACTTTGGCTCCATCCCACAGCTTGGCCCTCCCATTCCAACCCGCTTGCCCTGGTAAGAGCCCAACCAACACACCCACGTGCTAATATCTCCCCCTACTGGTCTTTCATAGTACTGCGGGCACCTGGGACAAATGACGCTCTCACTGAACTGGAGCGTGGCACACACAAGCTTGGCACAAGCACTTAAACACAAGACCTGGAACAGATATCAAAAACGACGCCCGAGTGTAAGGAATAAGAGAAAGCACAGTAAAAAGATGTGGATTTGGGATTGCCAAGAATATGAAGTCCCCTTACTGTTTCTTTATGGAAATAATTAAGTGAGGAACCATTTGAGACACCAAAGTGCTCTACCACTTATACAGTTTCACTCCTTTATCTCATTTAAGTAGGAGGCTGAGCTATGGAGTTTCTCACTGGATTCTCTTATTATCTCTGGCTGTAGAGAGATCCTCTGTTTGGGGGAAAATAAAAAGAAGTGGGACCCCTCCTACTCTCAGGGACAGAGCATCCAGAGTGAGAGGGATCTGGGTAGACAGGGAGGAGGAGGAGTTATATAGAGTCTCTCAGATCCTAACTGGGCCCCTTATTGGGGTATGAGCAAGGAGAGATGAGAATAAGATGCAAGGGCACCCCAAACTCAAGCTTGGAAACAAAGGTAACCCCCCTCCCCTCTGCAAGTGCATGGCAGAACATCAAAACCTGAGTATGGAAAGCAGCCTGCCACATACTGGGTACCTATTCTGTGCCAATAACTGTGGTAGATGAATTTCCTTTTGCAATCCTTTGAGATGAGTTTCATTATCCCCATTTTACATAAATGGGAAACTAAGGCTCAGGGAGGAGAAGTGACTCATCTGAGGTCACCTAGCTACTCGGTAGTGTAAGAAGGATTTGACCCAAGAGTTAGCTGTCTCCAAAGCCCATGCCCATTCCCCTCTAATGTGACTTGACACATTTCCAGCCCCCTCTGGCTTACATCCTTGCTTAATTCATTCCTGGTTAAAAGCTGGTTCATGCCTGGAAAGCAGCAGCCTTCAGGATGGCCAGGACCCTACTCTTCACTCATAGTTCTCTAAGAGATTACTAGGCCTAGGAAGGTTCAACTGTGTCCCTGGCCACATCCCCAAAGGCCCAGCTAAACCCAGAAGCAACCAGTCTTGGATTCCACTTTCCACCTTCTGAGTGCCCCTTGGGAGGAAGGCAAACCCCAAATCAGGCATGGGATGATGGAGATGAGGCTCCTCTGCTATGCTGCGAAAACCTGGGAATTCAGAAGCAATTCCTGAGTGTGCCAACACCTAATCCTGGGTGGGGAGGGCAGTAGAGGAAAGAGGAGATACCTCTTTATGTCTAGGCCGGCTCCACACACTACTCACTTCTAGTCATAGCACACAATTTCCATCTGGGGAGCTGGGCTGGGACTACTCCCTGTCCCATCGGAAGCTGGTGACTCTGGGCCCCCACCTTCTGTCCCAAACCAGCGGGGCCTCAAAAGTAGTGATTCACGCCCCTAAGGTAGGGAAAAATTACTCCCCAATGGAGTCTGAGAGGAAGTCAGGATCTGGGGATGAGGTGGGCCCTCTCTTATCCAAGCCTACACCCCCTCAAGTTTCAAGTTTCCTGAGCACTGATTCTATGCTAGCCTCTGAGCTGGGCCTACCCTGGTGACCGGCAGAAGAGCCCTGCTGAGCCTTGCCTTGCAAAAGCTCCAAGCAGACTAAAATCAGTATGTGGGGACCTCTTGGGCCCAGGGATGCAGAAGGCTTCAGGCATAACTCCATGAACTCAGCTTCTCAACCCCATGAAAGGCAGGGGGTATAAACTTCTGAGCCATTTCACTGCTTATCAGCTCTGTCTCCTTGAGCAAGTCACTTCACCTCTGTGTGCTTCAGTTAACTCGCTTGTAATCTGGAGATCATGCCTCCTTCACAGAGGTGAGGGGTGAATGAGATAATGCATATAAAAGGCTTAGCATCATGCCTGGCCCACCAAGGCACTTACTAAATGGAAACTATTATTCCTCGACAGAGCTTCCCACAGAGACACCCTCATTCCTGGTCACACATGTTCTCACCCACTCACACCTGCTATATGTGCCATATGCACATTTTTCAGCCCTCTGGTGTTCTCACATACATACATATTCATACATGAATTCTTGGTCTTTCCTACCCACTCACGCCATACCAGATGGAAGGACTGGTCCTGCCATCGTGGAATGTAGAGTCTAGCCCCCACATTTTATCATATCACGGTCACACACACATGCATGAACATACACACACCCTGGATTTCTGGGGCCCTTGTCCTTGACCTCTCCCTGCCTACCTTGCACTCTGACAAGAGAAGTGAACTAACTCACCTAAGACTACATAGCCAGGAAGTGGGAAACTCGGGATTCAAACCTGGGCCATTTGGCTACAGAACATCAGCTTCTACTCACGATTCTATGCTGACATCCCAGGGCCCTGGAAAGACCTGTGAACCAAGGGGTGGGCCTGGCACACCAAAGGGTCAGAGAGCAGAGAGCCCACCCTGCAATGCTAGCAGCCCTCTCTCCTAGCTACAGTCATCTCTGGCCTACCCTAGGCCTCCTGTCTGTCCCCTCAAAGAACCACCACCTCTGCTTACACACACCAATTCACAGAAAAAGAGAAGGTTTTAGTTCTTGAACACCAACTGTGTGCTGGGCATTGTAGTTGGATGCTATACCTTTGGTGCTCTCTTTGTTTAATTCTCACACCATCCCTGAGGTTGGTATTAACAGGCTTATTTAGAGATGAGAAAATAGGTTCCAGACTCAATCTGGCTGCATACCCTGCACTGCCAGCCTCGGCCTGTAAAGCCCACTTTTGCCCAGCTGCTTCTTTCTTTTTTTTAAATTTAGTTTTATTGCTTAAAGTATTACAAAGAGTATTACAAATGTCTCCTTTTTTCCCCCCCTTGACCTTCCCCCGGCTGCTGCTTATTTCTAACACCTCCTTCTCTCCTGCTCTTCCCATGCGCTCACCTCCCCCTAGCTGAGACCAGCTGGAGTCTGTGTTGGCCTAGGTTGTTCCCCCTTCCCCCACAAATACCTTGCTTTTCCCAAGTCACTATCTCTCTGGGTCAGGCCCAGGGCAGGCTCAGGGTGGGGCCAAGCCTTCCCACTCTTCCTTCTGCCATATCTTGGCTGTGCCACACCCCAGGGCTAGGTCAGATCCAGCCCCAAGTGGGTTTGCTCTGCAAGTCTAGTTTTACTGCAGCCAGGACAAGTCCCAATGGCTGGGGGAACAGAGGTGGTCCCAAAAGCTTAAGACTCAACTGGACACTCAACCCTCAGGCCCTCTCTGGTCCTTGCCCCAGCTTCATGCCTGGTTTGTGGGTATTTGCACTGAAATCACTTTGATCTTCCAGCTGTCAGCCTGGTTTGCTCAGGCTGTTGGCAGAAAGAGACCAGGGATAGGAGGAGCTCCTCTCTTCCTGAGATGGTCCTGCCCCTCCCTTCCTCTCTCTTTATCCCCTCCTTATATTACTTTACCCTACTCTGGACTCCACAAAATCTGTCCCAATCCTCTGGACCCCATACAGGCAAATGGCCTGCCCTATGCCCCTGAAACGAGTCTGGAACAGGGCATCTGAGAGCCAGAGCATGGCTCAGTGGGGCATAACGGTCGGCACAGGCTCTGAACCATAGCTGGGACCCTGGGCTCCTTAGAAGCCTCATCTTCAACATCCCTACTCTCCTGAATGTCACTGGTCTGGGCTTAGCTTCCTCTGGTAGTTCCTCCTGTCCTCTGCTCTCCAGCCCAGCATAGGGCAGCCTGCTGGGGGAAATCTTGCAGCACTTCAGCACAGCCCGCCTGTTGTCTCCACACTCCAGTTACCTGGGGAATGTGCAAATAGGAGCTGGGCCATCCATCACTGTCAGGGGCTCAGGAATTGGGGGGAGGAGAGCAGCAGCTGTCCCCACCTGTCACTGACCCCATCCTAGTGCCCCATCTCACAGGGCCAGTAGACCTGGGGAAGGATGATGCTGGCTGGAGAAATGACTTCTTTGCCTAGTCCTGCTCCTGGCTCCTTAGTGAACATTCTGGACATGTCAGGCCCCATAAAAACAGAGAATAAAGTTCCCCTGGAGAAACATCCCAAGCAGGGCAAACATTTGGACAACCCAAGGAGTAGAGGGAAGGGGCAGTTGCTTCCTCATCTCCCCATCCTTGCTAGCTCTGACCCTCACTAGCATACGAGCTACCTTCCTACCTCCCACCCCACCAGGAAGGCTAAAGAGCCAGGCTCTTGACTTTCTCCACAGATAAACCCAGACCTACTTGGTACTGGACCCAGCTGACCAGATAACCAGGGCACATATATGGCACTCAGGTCCACCACCCTCCAGCTGCCCCTGAGCTAATCCAGCTAGGATCTCTGACATGGAAACCTCCTCATGCCAATCACAACTTAGTCCAGCTTGGTTTAGAGACTCCTTCTTACCTGTGGTAAGGAAAGCCCCAGTGTGTGAACTCGGTATACATCCCAATGAGGGCCCAGTTTATTTCTAAGGCTTTCCTTTAGTCTCCCCACCAAATCTCCCCACCCTACCCCCATCATACCTCTACCTCCATGGCTGCCCAAGTCAGGGTTGGGGTGAGACCTCAATTGACACCTCCCACCCCTGCATCTTCCTCACGAGGAAGCCAGCCCCCTCAGAGGAACAGAAATCTTCCCGGTCTGGCTTGTTTTTCCCTCACATCCCCTCTCCAGAACACAAAGAAGAGCCTCTGGCAGCCCCAGCTTCAGCCTTGAGGGGTGGGGGAAGAGGTGTGGAGAGGGAGGGAATTTTCTTCCTTGGATTGGTTCCTGGGTATGAGTGGGAAAGGCAGAAAGCTCCAGGGGCTTCTGAATTAGGCGATTAGGACTCTAAAGACAGAGGAGGGTGGAGGTAGGATTTTAGAGGTGAATAAATGAGGCATTCTGTAGGTTGTTGAATCAAAGGGGTAAAGTCCCCAAGGAATCTTCTAGCCCTCTTAGCCTCCCTATTCCTTAGCCTCTGTCGTCCCCCCGTGGCCAGCTCAGTATTTGCATTCCAAAAGCCAACCCAGCACTGAGCCTGAACTCCCAACAGTCCAACAGGACATGAAGAACAATGCCAGCTTCCACTGCTGGCCTGGGCTGAGCTAAATCAGGAACATCCTCCCTTATCTTCCCCACTCTCCCTCCAAGTATTAGAAATCCAAACTATCCAGGCTTACCTTATTATCTTCCTCCTCTGGGCAGCCTTTCTAGAAGGCCCTAGCCCACAGGCCTGTTCCCTCCTCTGAGCTCCATATCCTAACAGTACTACTCAGGATTATCATTTGGATTTTCATTATTTGTGTATACCTTAGTTCTCCTACTACATACTCATCTGGGGCAGACACCACTGACTGGTACTCCTTTATCTTTCGAATCAAGGCCAAGCATAGGCATGAACATACAGGAGGTGTGCAAAAAAATGCTAATGGTGATGGTGATAATGAAGATGATGATGATGGTGATGGGGTAACAGCTACCATTTATTGAGCACGTTCTACATTCCATGCACTTTGTATCCATTCTCTCATTCAAAAGTCATTTTACATACAGATGACTGGCATTTTCAGAAGTCAAGTGTTCTAAATAACATCTTGTGTCTAGTAAGTCCAAGGTTTGAGAAGGGTCTCTGTGGCTCCAAGCTACAGGCAACTTCATGTACTATGTGTCAGATACAGCTTTTACCCCTGGAAGGGACACAATGATAATTATGACTCAGTTCCTGACAACATGGTATGGTGTGGGCCACACCAAAGATCATATGCTCCATGGGGCATAGAGGGACTAGCTCTGCATCCTTCCTCCTCATCTCAGAATTATTCCTCTCTTGTTTGTTCATTTGACAGAAGTAAGGATTGCCCAGTCCAGATGTGCAGCCCTCCAGGTCCCATCACACAAGGAGGCTATGGTCCACTAGGTGACTCTTATGTACAATGGGCACCTGAAAATTCAAGAATCCAGGACCACAGAGGGAGAGTTCATTAGAGACTGCTACCACTAGTATACCCAGAGTCTCCCAGGAACCAACATGGGTCAATTCAATTCATAAATACTACTGGGCCTCCCCTGGGGTCCTGGCAGGTGATGGAATCTGAAATTCAGATAGATGAGAGATGCCTGAGTTAGTTCCCTTCACTCCATGTCATGCCCCATTAGCAAACAGTCCCCAGCCAGCAAGCACTATTGAGTATAGGGCCCATCAACCTGAGCCTTACTCTTTTCTGTGGCTTCCCTGAGCCATTTTGCCTTTCTCCAGCCTGATCGCCTTAGAGAAAACAGGCATCTCACTTTTGCCCTCTTTCCTTCCCCAATTAAGCCACTCAACCTGAGATTCAGTCACTCTGTTTTTGGAATTCTTTTGTGTGAAGAGTAGCTGCTGGGGAAAGGAAAAACTTGTGAAGGTCCACGGGGTTTCAAGGCTCCCCTGACCTATTCCCACCACTAGGGGTCTAAGAAGGCCCTGGCTTGGAGCTGACAACCATGGAAAGCAGGCAGCCTATTCAGGTTCCCAGGCACATTCTTCAAGGAGCAGAACTTACAGGTTTCAGGCTGGATTTTCCATGGGCATTTTTTAAGGATTTTTATGGCTGAAGTGGATGATTGGTAACACCTGCTTTTAAAAAATGTCCAGACTGAAATAACCAGGGCCAGGCAATAAGTCACAGGCTTCTGTGACTCTGATTACTAATTTTTCCCCACATTAGTGCATAACATAACTGTTTCCTGCAGGAAATCTTGGCCCTGACAGCAGAACCTCCCTGGGCACATTGCTGGGCCTAAGCACAGTGGTCTTTCTCTATTGGGCATGTGTGTCTTTGCTGGCAACCCACCTTTCATCAGCAACTGACAACCTCACTCAAAGCCTAGCTGATTGCTAAGGCTAATGGATGTGCATGTACACACCACACAGAATATTGGCACTCCAGGAGCTCATTGGGGTAGATAGGCTCACCTACTGCCACATAGCAAACTTGTACTTCCAGAAATATTTACTCCAGTAGAAAGCTCTCCTGACACCCTCAGTGGTCCCTTAGTTGAAGTCAGGCCACTGGGGTCAGTGGTGCTCACACCCCACACAAGTCAGAAGACAACCATGAATGGGTTGGAGGTGTTACACAGTCTGGAGTAGTCCATGGCATTCACTGTGTGGGACTGGGAGCCTACTTTATAGGGTGGTTTCCAGGGTTCAATGAGTTAATACACATGAAGCATTTATATAGTATGTGCCATGGATGTGTTAGCCCTTATAAGCTGGGGTATGTTTTTTTCTCTTCTTTAAATATTCATTAGCCAATCTGTATGCCTTCTTGGCTTTGCATATTCATCTCCTTTACCTTTGTGTTTTTCCTCATTAATATGTAAGACCAAATTATCTATTAATAATATTAGTTCTGTCTTGGATTTTGAGTCCAAATTATTTTATTACTAGAGGCCCAGTGCATGAATTTGTGCACTGGTGGGGTCAGGCCGGCCCAGCCCCAATCGGGGTGGATCGGGGCTGCGTTTGTTGGGAGGAGGAGATGGAGGGAGGTTGGCTGGCCAGCCTGCCCCGATCAGGACCCGATCAGGGCCCGGCTGGTTGGGGGAAGGGGTGGCGGGTGCAATCAGGGGTGGGCTGTCCAGGGGGAGGGGCTGCGGGCCTATCATGGTGAGGTGGGTTGATTGGGGGTGGGGCTGACTGGGGGGAAGGGTGGGGGCATTTGGCCGGTGGCCAGCTCTTGATGGGGTGGGAGAGTCTGACCAGAGGCAGGCCAGCAGGGAGGAGGGGCCGCAAGATTGGCCGGCCAGCCCCACCCCCTGATCAGCCGATTCACTGGCCACAGTGGGCATCATAGAGACTGGTCATTATGGCTGTTACAGTTGCTGGCTTTTTATATATATAGATGCTATTGCTTTTCAAATTACTCCTTATAACAGCTTTATTGATATACAATTTATATACCATATAATTCACCCATTTAAAGTGTACAAATCAGTAAGTTTAGTATATTTGCATATTTGTGCAAATTATTTCATTTCAGAAAATTTTATCACCCTCAAATGCCATAGTCTCTAGCAACCAGCTCCTTTCATTATTCCCCCAGACACCCCAGTCTCTGAAAACTACTAATCTCTCTCTCAGTGGATTTGCCTTTTGAACATTTCCTATAAATGATAGCATTCAGTATGCAGTCTGTTATGACTGGCTTCTTTCACTTACTTAATGTATTTGAGGTGTATCCATGTTGTAGCTGTGTCAGTAGTTTGTTCCTTTTTATTGCCACATAATATGCCATTTCATGGATATAGCACAGAATTTTTATGTGTTCATTAGTGATGGACCTTTGGGTTGTTTCTTCTTTTTGGATATTATTAATAATGTTGCTATGAACATGTAGAAATTTTTATGAGGGCATATGTTTAAATTTCTCTTGGTTACACATACCTATGAGTAGAGTTGCTGGGTCATATGGTAAGACTATGTTTAACATTTTAAGGAACTGCCATATTGTTTTCCAAAGTGTTGTGCCATTTTACATTCTCACCAGCAATGCATGAGAATTTCACTTTCTCCACATCCTCCTCAACACTTATTTTCTTTCTTTTTTATTATAGTTATTTCAGTAGGTGTGAAATAGTATCTTATTATAGTTTTGATGTGCATTTCCCAGATAAATAGTGAGGTTGAGAACTTCCTGTGCCTATTGGTCATTTGTACATCTTATTTGGAGAAATGTCTATTCATATATTGTATTCATTTTTAATTGGTCATTTGTCTTTTTATCATTGAGTTCTAAGTATATTTTATATGTTATGGATTCACATCCCTTACCAGGTGCATGATTTGCAAATATTTTCTTCCTTTTTGTGGGTTATAATTTACTTTCTTTTTTGGCAATTAACAGTATATTTTGTGTGACAGTTGGCAGATGCTAAGGGCTTATATAGCATGAAACATTTATATAGCATGTGCCATGGGCATATTAGCCTTTATAAGCTTGGGCTAACTAGAGGCCCAGTGCACAAATTCATCACCAGTGGGGTCCCTCAGCCTGGCCTGTGGTATCGGGCTGAAACCAGCTCTCCAATACCCCCTGAGGGGTCCTGGATTGAGAAAGGGCTCAGGCCAGGCCAAGGGACCCCACTAGTGCATGATCAGGGCCAGGGAGGGACACGGGAGGTTGGCCAGCTGGAGAAGGACCGCGGCAAGGCTCCAGGCCATGTCTGGCCCTTCTCACTCAGTCCAGATCAGCTGGACACCAGCAGCAAACTAACCTATTGGTTGGAGCATCTGCCTGCTGGTGGTCAGTGCACATCATAGTGACTGGTCAACTGGTCGACTATCTGCCCCTGGTGGTCACTGCACGTCATAGTGAGCAGTTGAGCAGCCTTAGCATATCATTAGCATATTACATTTTGATTGGTTGAATGGATTACTGGACAACCAGACACTTAGCATATTAGGCTTTTATTATATAGGACTGGAGGCCCAGCACACAAAATTTGTGCACAGGTATGGCCCTTAGGCCTAGCCTGAGATCAGGGCCATTTTTTCCGGCTGCCCGCAGCTGGCCCCACCCCCTCTGCCACCCACCCCTGGCTCCCTTTCACCATCGGGTTATTGAAGCCTGCTGGCAGGGGGGAGGAACCAAGAGGTCGGCCATTCCCACCCTCTCTCCAGCCCTGCCCCCACTGCTGCTTGCCTTCTGTGCATGGGGCAACTGGTGAGGTGGGGCCTTGGCCTGGCACCACCTGTGTCCCCCACCACCCACCCCCAGTTGCCCATTCATCATTGGGTAATCAGAGCCTGCCGGCCAGGAAAGGAACCGAGAGGTGGCCAGTGTGCCTCCTAGTGATTGGTTGAACGGTTGTTCTGGTCATTCCACCATTGGGGTCAATTTGCATATTACCCTTTTATTATATAGGATAGAGACCCAGTGCATGGGTGGGAGCCAGCCAGCCTGCCCTGATGGGGGCCCTGGATCTGGGTCGGAGTCCCTGCAGGGGGTGGGGCCTGCTGGGGTGAGGGGCCATAGGCGGTTTGCATTGGGGATTATGACTGAGTGACACAGAGGCTGCTGGCGACCCAGGTGTTCCATTTAAAGGATTGGCCCATGATGGGGGTGGGGGAGTCCCCCCTGGGGTAGGGCCACCAGGGTGAGAGGCCGCAAGTGGTTTACAGGCCAGCCTCGCTCCTGATCAGAGTGGGAATCCCCAATGGGAGTGAGGCCAGCCGGGGCAAGGGGCCTGGGGTGGTTTGTCAGCCAGCCCCTTCCCCAATCGAGGTGAGGGTCCCCACTGGGGGGTGGGGCCAGGCTGGCGAGGGGCCATGGTTGTTCTGGTCTCTGGTCCTTCTGGTCATTCCACTGTTTTGGTCGCTGAGCTTTTATTATATAGAATAGTATGGCAGGATGGATAGGGGTAATGGGGCATGACACGACCAAGATACAGGAAAAATACTTTACAAGTTAGCCTAAGGAAGAGCAAGGGCCTGTTCTTGGAACTGGCATGCATGCACACAGGGGAATGGTGGATCAGACAGTCTCTGAATGGATATATAGGGAACAATCTCTGCTTGGGCCTGGATCGAGCTGGAAAAATCTGTACACCACATCAAAAGTCTACTATAGTAGAAATCCAGTGTCCAATGTGGCATTTAAAGAAAGAGGCTTGCTAACCAATGGACACAGACAAAAGGGGGGTAAGGGCATGAGTGGGGGGATGGGGGTAATGTGGGGATAAGGACACATATGTAATAACTTAATCAATAAAGAAATTAAGAAATGGAGACCAGCAGGAAGGTAGGGAGGGAGAGAGTGTGAGAGCGCAAGGAAGTGATAGAGGAGTGTGGGGTCGCGTGTGGTGTGTGTGTATGAGCTAGGGACAGTTAGATTCTGCAGGTCTTCTAAGGGGCTGCTAAACCGGGCAGTCTTAGGCGGCGGAGTCCGGCTCCCTGCACTGACACTACTGGGCGGCCAGCACAGGCACGGCAACCACGCCATCTTGGGAAACAGAGCTGCTTGAGACTAGGATCCTGGCCTCAGCACCACCCAGTCTGATCTCAGACGCATACCAGGACCCTGCAGCCACTGGGGACAGAGACCTGTGACCACAGCTACAGACCTGCGGACACCAAAAGTTCAGAAATCCCCACGGCAGATCCGTGAATAACAGAGCCCATCCCCCCTTCCCACAGGCTTGCAGGCAGCGCCAGAGTAACTAACTGATAGACCCACCCCTTGCCAGGGCCTCAGTGCTCCAGGAACTTTAGCCTGGAAGTGCACGAGCACCTTGGAACTGATCCTATGTGCACTGCCAGCTTCTGAGCCCTGGGCTGGGAGCAATCGCGCAACACCGGGAATTTGTCCCAAATATCACAGGCCCAGGGACCCCGATTCTCTGAGCAGGTGGCAGCACCAAGCACCAGTGACTTGACTGCGTTTCTTTTGACCTGGGCCTGAGATCCTGATTTCCTGTGCATTCATACTAAGAGCCAGTGACTCCAATTCCTGGTGCAAGGGCACACAGGGACCCTGATTCTCAAGGCAAGGTCGCGGGAAGCAACAGAGACTCTGACACTGGATTCGGGGAACTCTGACTCCTGGTGCACCCTAGGGGGCTCTGTTTTTCAACACGCTTCAGGGGGGTCTCTGTTTCAGCACGGTGCAGGCAGGGTCCCTGATTCTAGGGGCACGTACGAGGCCACATTGAGCGCTGACAACACTGAGTCTGAGCGAGCCTGGTTCCCATCAACCCACAACCACCACACATCTTAGTGTCAGAGCCTTCAGTGACACTAGGGTGGTGGGAATCTCCCACTGCACACGGCCCAGACCCACACAACTCGACATTTGAACCATCGGGAGATAATCAGAATGAAGAGACGAAACAACACCCAGAGAAAAGACAATGAGGAGTCACCAAGAAAGGACATTAATGAAGTTGAAGCATGCAACATGACAGAAAAAGAATTCAGAATAATGGTTGTACAATTCATTCACCGAATGGATGAGAAAATCAACAACCTATGCAAGAATCAGGAAGAAATGAAAAGTGATATAGCTACAATCAAAAACACCATGGAAAGTTTCAACAGCAGACTAGAAAAAGCAGAGGACCGAATTAGTGAATTAGAAGATAAGGCAGAGAAACAAGCTCAATCTGAACAGCAACTGGAGAAAAGAATTAAAAAGCAGGAGGAGATCCTAAGGGAGCTGCGGGACAACATGAAACTAAGTAAAATACGCATAATAGGGCTGCAAGAAGGACAAGAAGAGCAGCAAGGATTAGAAAATCTATTTGAAGAAATAATGTCAGAAAACTTCCCAGATATGGGGAAGAAAAAAGTTACACAAGTACAGAGAGTCCCAGGCAAGATGAACCCCAAAAGACCCACACCAAGACACATCATAATAACGATGGCAAATGTACAAGACAAAGACAGAATCTTAAAGGCTGCAAGAGAGAAACAGAGAGTTACCTACAAAGGATCTCCAATCAGATTATCAAATGATTTTTCAACAGAAACACATCAGGCCAGAAAAGAAAGGACAGAAATTTATAAAGTGATGCAAAGCAAAGGACTGAATCCAAGAATACTCTATCCAGCAGGGCTATCATTCAAAATTGAAGGGGAAATAAGAAGCTTCACAGACAAAAAAAGGCTAAGGGAGTTTATCACCACCAAGCCAGCAATGCAAGAAATGCTAAAGGGACTGGTGTAAAAAGAAGAACTAAAAAGCCCAGAAAGAAAACAGCCACAAAAAAAAAATAGAAATGGCTACAAACAAGTACCTTTCAATAATAACTTTAAACGTAAATGGACTAAATGGTCCAATCAAAAGACATCGAGTGGCTGAATGGATAAAAAAACATGACCCATATATTTGCTGTCTACAAGAGACCCACCTCATTAGAAGGGACTCACACTGACTGAAAGTGAAGGGATGGAAAAATATCTTTCAGGCAAATGGAAATGAAAAAAAAGCTGGGGTAGCAATACTTATATCAGACAAAATAGACCTCAAAGTGAAGGCCATAACAAGAGATAAGAAAGGCCACTTCATAATACTAAAGGGTTCAATACAACAAGAGGATATAACCCTGATAAACATATATGCACCCAATGCAGGAGCACCCACATACATAAGAAAACTCCTGGAAGATATCAGGGGAGAGATCGACAACAATACAATCATAGTAGGGGACTTTAATACACCACTGACATCACTGGATAAATCCGCTAGACAAAAACTCAGCAAAGAAACAGCAATCCTAAATGACTCACTAGATCAGATGGACTTAATTGACATCTTCAGAACACTTCACCCCAAAGCCATAAAATATACGTTCTTCTCAAGTGCTCATGGGACATCTTCAAAAATAGACCACATATTGGGTCACAGACAAAGTCTCCCCAAATTCAAGAAGATTGAAATCATACCAAGCATCTTCTCAGACCACAAGGCCATAATATTAGAAATAAACTACAATAAAAACAACTCAAAATACTCAAACACTTGGAAGCTGAATAGCACGTTATTAAATATTGATTGGGTTACCAATGAGATCAAAGAAGAAATTAAAAATATCCTGGAAACTAATGACAATGAAAACAAAACAATCCAAAACCTTTGGGATGCAATGAAAGCAGTCCTGAGAGGGAAGTTTATAGCTCTACAGGCCTATCTCAACAAACAAGAAAAAATAGTAGTAAATCATCTAAATCTACAGCTCAAAGAATTAGAAAGAGAGCAACAAGAAAAGCCCAGAGTGAGCAGAAGGAAGGAGATAATAAAGATTAGAGCAGAAATGAATGAGAAAAAGACCAAAAAAACAATACAGAAAATCAATGAAACAAAGGGCTGGTTCTTTGAAAGGATAAACAAGATTGACAAACCTCTAGCCAGGCTCACCAAGAACCAAAGAGAAAGGACCCAACTCAACAAAATCAGAAATGATAGAGGCAAAATAACAACAGATCCCACAGAAATACAAATGATTGTTAATAAATACTATGGTCAACTCTACTCCAACCAACTAGACAACCTGGAGGAAATGGACATATTCCTAGAAAAATACAACCTTCCAAAACTTGATCAGGAAGAATCTAAAAATCTCAATAGGCCAATAACCATGGAAGAAATTGAAGCAGTCATCAAAAAGCTTCCAGCAAACAAAAGCCCAGAACCAGACGGCTTCACAGGGGAGTTTTACCAAACATTCAAGGAAGAACTGAAACCTATCCTCCTCAGACTACTACAAAAAATCCAAGAGGAAGGAACACTCCCAAGCTCATTCTATGAAGCCAGCATCACCCTAATACCAAAACCAGGTAAAGACAACACAATGAAAGAGAATTACAGGCCAATATCCCTCATGAACATAGATGCCAAAATCCTCAACAAAATCTTAGCAAATCGGATCCAGCAGTACATTAGAAAGATCATACACCACGACCAAGTAGGATTTATCCCAGGGATGCAAGGATGGTACAATATCCGCAAATCAATAAACGTGATACATCACATAAACAAATTGAAAGAAAAAAACCACATACTCATATCAATTGACGCAGAAAAAGCGTTTTACAAAATTCAACACCCATTTTTGATAAAAACTCTCAGCAAGGTGGGAATTGAAGGATCATACCTCAACATAATAAAAGCCATATATGACAGGCCCACAGCCAACATCATACTCAATGGACAAAAACTAACACCATTTCCCCTAAGAACAGGAACTAGACAGGGATGCCCACTCTCACCACTCGTGTTTGACATAGTACTGGAAGTATTAGCCATTGCAATTAGACAAGAAGAAGAAATAAAAGGCATCCAAATTGGAAAAGAAGAAGTAAAACTCTCCTTATTTGCAGATGACATGATATTATACTTAAAAAAACCCTAAAGACTCCATCAATAAACTATTAGACTTAATAAAAGAATTCGGCAATGTAACCGGATACAAAATTAACGCCAAGATATCTATGGCATTTCTATTCACCAATAGTGAATGTGCAGAATGAGAGACTAAAAAAGCAATCCCATTTACTATCCCACCAAAAAAAATTAAGCTACCTAGGAATAAACTTAACTAAAGAGGTAAAAGACCTCTTCTCAAAAAACTACAGGACTTTGAAAAAAGAGATAGAGGAAGACATAAAGAGATGGAAGAACATACCATGTTCTTGGATTGGTAGAATCAACATCATTAAAATGTCCATACTGCCCAAAGCAATCTATAAATTCAATGCACTTCCCATTAAAATACCAATGGCATATTTCACAGACCTAGAACGTACTCTCCAAAAATTCATCTGGAATAAAAAACGACCCCAAATAGCTGCAGCGATCCTGAGAAAGAACAAAGTAGGTGGGATCTCAATACCAGATATCAAGCTGTATTACAAAGCCACTGTTCTCAAAACTGCCTGGTACTGGCACAAGAACAGATATATAGATCAATGGAATAGAATAGAGAGCCCAGAAATCAGCCCCAACCAATACGCTCAATTAATATTTGACAAAGTAGGCAAGAACATACAATGCAGTCAAGATAGTCTCTTCAATAAATGGTGTTGGGAAAATTGGACAGATACATGCAAAAAAATGAAACTAGACCACCAACTTACACCATACACAAAAATAAACTCAAAATGGATAAAGGACTTAAATATATGACGGGCAACCATACAAATACTAGAAGAATCCAAAGGCAACAAAATCTCAGACATATGCCGAAGCAATTTCTTCACTGATACAGCTCCTAGGGCATTGGAAACTAAAGAGAAAATAAACAAATGGGACTACATCAAAATAAAAAGCTTCTGCACAGCAAAAGAAGCCATCAACAAAACAACAAGAAAACCCACTGTGTGGGAAAACTTATTTGCCAATGTCATATCTGATAAGGGCCTAATCTCCACAATTTATAGGGAACTCATACAACTTAACAAAAGGAAGATAAACAATCCAATCAAAAAATGGGAAAAGGACCTAAATAGACACCTTTCAAAAGAGGACATTCAGAAAGCCAAGAGACATATGTAAACATGCTCAAAGTCACTAATCATCTGAGAGATGCAAATCAAAACAACAATGAGGTACCATCCCACATCTGTCAGACTGGCTATCATCAACAAATCAACAAACGACAAGTGCTGGAGAGGATGTGGAGAAAAAGGAACACTTGTGCACTGCTGGTGGGAATGCAGACTGGTGCAGCCACTATGGAAGACAGTATGGAGTTTCCTCAAAAAACTACAAATGGAACTCCCATTTGACCCTGTGATCCCACTTCTAGGAATATATCCCAAGAAACCAGAAATACCAGTCAAAAAGGATATATGCACCCCTATGTTCATAGCAGCACAATTCACCATAGCTAAGATCTGGAAACAGCCTAAGTGCCCATCTGTAGATGAATGGATTAGAAAACTGTGGTACATCTACACGATGGAATACTATGCTGCTGTAAAAAAGAAGGAACTCTTACCATTTGCAACAGCATGGATGGAACTGGAGAGCATTATGCTAAGTGAAATAAGCCAGTCAATGAAGGAAAAATACCACATGATCTCACTCATTTCTGGATAATAAAGACCATTATAAACGTATGAACAAAAATAGATACAGAGGCAGAGCTGCCTCTAACAGACTGTCAAACTACAGCAGGAAGGCCGGGGAGGGTGGGAGGGCAGGAGAGGGGTGGGTAAGAGATCAAGCAAAGGACTTGTATGCATGCATATAAGCATAACTAATGGACATAAGACACTGGGGGTTAGGGGAGGCCAGGGGATTGTCAAGGGCGGGGGGAAAAAAAAGGAGACATATGTAATACTTTTTGTAATACTTTAAGCAATAAAAAAAAAAGAAATTAAAAAAAGAAAGAGGTTTGGCCCAGCCATTGTGACTCAGTGGTTGAGCATCAACCTATGAACCAAGAGATAACGTTCAATTCCCAGTCAGGGCACATGCCCAGGTTTCAGGCTTGATCCTCATTGTGGGGCATACCAGAGGCAGCTGAGCAATGATTCTCTCTCATCATTGATGTTTCTCTCTTTCCCTCTTCCTTCCTCTCTGAAATCAATAAAAATATGCACTGAGTGGCCAGATTATTATGACCACCCCATCAGTACGTCGTTGGGCCACTTTTTGCTTTCAATACTGCGGCAGTTCTTCTTGGCATTGACTCCACGAGATGTTGAAAGGTGATGCGAGGAATCTGACACCATGCCTGATGAATAGCACTGTCCAGTTCTGTGAGATTCGATGGTTGTGGAACCAGCTGCCTGATGGCTCTTTTAACTTCGTCCCACAAATGCTCAATTGGATTGAGATCTGGTGATTGTGGGGGCCACCTAAGCAAGGTAAAGTCTTCCTCATGTTTTTGAAACCACTCCTGCACAATATGAACACCGTGGCATGGTGCATTGTCTTGTTGGAAGAAGCCATCTGCATTGGGATACGCCATCAACATGATAGGATGAACTTGATCAGCAATGATACTTAGGTATGTTGTGCTATTCAGACGTTATTCCACAGGAATTAAAGGGCCCAAATCATGCCAGGAAAACATGCCCCAAACCATAACACTGCCCCCACCAGCTTGAATGGTTGTACTCATGCATGTGGGGTGCATGCTTTCATGCTGTTTACACCAAATTCTCACTCTGCCACCTGCATGATGCAACTGGAAACGTGATTCATCGGACCACATGACTTTTTTCCAATGCTCGATTGTCCAATCCTTGTGTTCCTGTGTGAATTGGAGACGTTTTATCTTGGTAACTGCAGACAGCAAAGGTGTTCGAACAGACCTTGGCTTCCATATCCCATACGATGCAGTGCACGGCTAATTTGCCTACAAACATCAGGTGGTCATAATAATCTGGCCACTCAGTGTATATTTTTTCTTTTGTTGCTCATGCTTTTCATGTTACATCTAAGAAACCACCCAAGTACTCCTATATTCCTTCTAAGAAGATTATAGTTTTAGCTCTTACATTTACATCTTTGATCCATTCCGAGTTAATTTTAGTGTATGTTATGTGGTAGGGGACCAACTTTATTTATTTATTTAGTTAGTTAGTTAGTTAGTTAGTTAGTTAGTTAGCTATTTTGCATGTGGATATCCAGGTACCCTAACAGCTTTGTTGAAAAAAAAAAACAAAAACCTTTCTTAAGAAGAAAATTTTACCCCTTGCTACAACATGGATGGACCTGGAGAACATTATGTTAAGTGAAATAAGCCAGTCAGAAAAAGACAAGTACCATATGATTACACTCATATGTGGAATTTAATGAACAAACTGAACTACCAAGAAAAATAGAGACAGACTCATAGATAGAGAGCAGGTGGACAGTTCTGGTTAGTGGGGGTGGGACAGGGGGATTGAGCAAAAAAGAAAAAAAAGAGATAAAACTTATGGACATGGACAACAGTGTGGTGGTTGTGGGGGATGGGGAGTAGGGTGGGTGGAGGTGGAAGAGGGTATAGAAGGGTAAATGCTGCTGGAAAAAATAAAATTAATTAATTAATTAATTAAAAGTTTTTTTCTTAAAGAAAAAAAGCCTTTCTTGTCCATTGAATTGTCTTGGCACCTTTCTGAAAATTCATTGACTATAAAGAAGAAGTTTTATTTCTGTACTCTCAAATATTGTATTGATGTATAAGTCTATCCTTATGACTGTATGATACTGTCTTGATTACTATGGCATTGTAGTAAGTTTTGAAATCAGAAAGTGTAATTCCTCTAACTGTTTCTTTCTTTCAAGATTGTTTTCCTATTCGGGGTCCCTTGCAATCCATATGAATTTTGGGATCTGTTTGTTAAATATTAAAAAAAAAAGAGCAAGCAGGAATTTTGAATTTTAATGGGGATTGCATTGAATATGTAGATCAATTTGTATATAAATTTAAAATATAAAGTATTCTATTTCATGAGCACAGAGTATGACTTTCCATATATTTAGGTCTTCTCTAATTTCTGTTAATAAGTGGTTTGTAGTTTTCAGAGTACAAGGCTTATACTTCTTTTGTCAATTTTATTCCTAAATATTTTATTCTTTTTGATAGGATCATAAGTAAGTTTGTTTTCTTAATTTCATTGTTTTCCTTTCCCATTTTAAAAATCTTTATTATTGAGAGTATTAAAGCTGTTCTCCTTTTTCCTCCCATTGTCCCCCTCCACCAGGTTCCAGCCCCACCCCAGGCCTTGACTAACCCTACTGTCTGTGTCCATAGATAAGATTTTTGGTTAATTTCTTCCCACCCTCTAACCTCCTTCCCTCTGAGACTCATCAGTCTGTCCCATGCCTCCATGACTCTGATTCTATTTTATTATCAGTTTATTTTGTTCATTAGATTTCTTGTTTGTTTATTTTGATTTTTAGATTATAGTGTTCATATATATGGATTTGTTGCCATTTTATTGTTCATATTTTTATAATTTCTTCTCCTCCTCCTTCCTCTTCTTAAAAATACCCTTCAACATTTCATGTAATACTGGTTTGGTGGTGATGAACTCCTTTAGGTTTTTCTTGTCTGCAAAACTCTTTATCTGACCCTCAATTCTAAATGAGAGTTTTGCTGAGTAGAGTAATCTGGTTGTAGATCCTTACTATTCATCACTTTGAATATTTCTTATCACTCCCTTCTGGCCTGCAATGTTTCTGTTGAGAAATGAACTGACAGTCATATGGGCACTCCCTTGTAGGTAAGCAACTAACTACTTTTCTCTTGCTGTTTTTAAGATTCTCTCTTTGTCTTTAACCGTTGACATTTTGATTATGATGTGTCTTGGTGTGTGCTTTTTGGGGTTCTTCTTGTTTGGGACTCTCTGTGCTTCCTGAACTTGTCTATTTCTTTCACCATGTAGGGGAAGTTTTCTGTCATTATTTCTTCAAATACGTTTTCAATATCTTGCTTTCTTTCTCTTGTCCTTCTGGCATCCATCCCCATAATGTGAATGTTGGTACTCTTGAAGTTGTCCCAGAGGCTCCTTATTTTTGTATTCTTTTTTCTTTTTGCTCTTCTGATTGGGTGTTTTTTGCTTCCTCATTTTCAAAATCATTGATTTTATTTGTGTAATCCTCTACTGTACTGTTGAATCCCTGTAAATTATGCTTAATTTCTGACTGGTCCTTTTTCATGTCTTTGACATTCTCACTAAGATCCTTGACTAACCTTATAACCATTGTTAGAACTCTGTATCCAGTCGTTTGCTTAGTTCCATTTATTTCATTTGTTATGTTTCTTTGTCTCTGCATTTTTGCTGCTTCCCTGTGTTTGTTTCTATGTATTAGGTAGAGCTGTTATGTCTCCTGAAATTGGTAGAGTGTCCTGTAGGGGCCCAGTGGCTCATCTGGGTGCTCTAGGTGTGCCCCTGTGTGGTCTGTGTGCACAGTCTTGTAGGTGAGTCTTGATTGCTGTTGGGATTACTGGGAGGAGTTGACCTCCAGGCCAATTGGCTGTGAGGACCAGATGTGACTACAGTGAAAGAGCTGCTCTGCAGGAGATGCTCCTATGGAGTAAAACTTGCCTCTGTGGGGCTTTGGTGCTCAATGAGTTTGTCTCTTGAGTGTGTCTCTTGTGGATGTGTAGAGTTGTAATCTGCTAAGGTCTGAAGCTGTCCACCAGGTGCATTGGCTCTGGGGTCTCCAAGGAGGTGCAAAGTCAGCCACTGCCTAGGACCACACAACGGGAACTACAAAGAGGTCTGAAGACTTCTGTTTGCTATTTTTATTGGGCTTGGAGGTGCCCACTCGAGCCCCAGCTGTGAAGCAAGGAAGGCCAGTGCTAGTTCCAGGTCTTGGGCTTTTTATTGATAGGTTTGGGGCATGCTTTCACCACCTACAACTTGTTTTAGAGATTTTAGTAAAGTCTGAAGCCTGAGCCAAGACAGGCCATTCATAAGGAAAAGCTGCTGCAAACAGTTTGGATAGGGCTGTAAATTGGATGGGGCGGGGTATCAGGTAATCCCCAGGGTGGAGCAAACAGTGTGCTCCGGGCTGATGGAGACTCAGATATGGCTGTGTCATCCCTGCAACAGGAGAGGTCCCAGCACAGGAACAATGAGCCTTTCCAGCACCCCCATCTAGGAGAAAGCTACTCAGGAGTTCCTTCCCCAGTGCCAGACAATCCAGTACCTCCCCATATGTGTCTCAGTCCCCCAAAGCTGGCTAGTGCTGGGAGTTGGAGTAAGGTTATGGGCCAGTCCTTTAAATGGAACACCTGGGTCTCCAGCAGCCTCTGTGTCACTCAGCCATAATCCCCGCTGGTTTTTATAGCCCATAATTTCAGGGACTTCTCTTCCCAGCTCTGAAACCCTGGGCTGGGGAGGGCTGGTATGAGGCTGGGACCCCTTGCTCCTCATGGGTGTCCTCTGCAGAGACAAACTCCCTCCTAATTTAAAACAATGGCACATGTGGGTGTGTTGGACCAGCATGTTTTGCACCTCCGCCCCTCCTACCAGTCTCAATGTGCTTTCTTCTTTACTTTACTTCTCTAGTTGTGGAGTTGTGGGACTTTCATTCAGCTATATTTCAGGTGGTTCTGAATGATGTTTGTTCTGTATTTTAGTTGTAATTTTGATATGGTTGTGGAAGGTGCTGAGTACAGGCATTTACCTACACTGCCATCTTGGTTCTGCTTCCTTAATTTCATTTTAAATTTCTCATTGCTAGTATAGAAATATGCTTTTTGTACATTGATCTTATATCCCCAATTTTTTCTTAATTTGTCTGTTACTTTTAATAGTGGTGTGCAGCACCTAGCTACATGATCAGTGCTGAGCAGGTGATCTGAAAAGTGAACTCAACCAATTGGTTTCCCACATGAATGGAGGAACAAATGAGAAATAAAAGCATGGACTGGATTCCTACCTGCTGCTCTCTTGGCTTTGTGGCTTAGGCACGGCAGGAGTTGGGCCTAAACCAGCAGTCAGACATCCCCTAAGGGGTCCCAGATTGGAGAGGGTGCAGGTTGGGCTGAGGGACACACCCAGTGCACGAATATCATGCACCAGGCCTCTAATACATACATACATACATATATATATATATATATATATATATATATATATATATATATATAAAAATAATAAGGTCATAATTTTGCCAAAATGGCACAACTATCCTGCCTACAACCCAAAACACATGACCCTTTCCCTGGAGGAGGTGGTAAAGTCCTTTAGTGATGTTTACTCTTCCCTTTGATATTCCTTAACTTAAATAATATAGTGTAAAAACCATATTTAAACACTGATACTCAATTCTTCCTCTGTGTATCTCTTATAAGAACACTTGTCATGGAATTTAGAATGCACCTAGATAATCCAGAATGATCTCCTCATCTCAAGATCATTAACTTAATTGCATCTGCAAAAATAGGTTTTTCTTCCAAATAAGGTAATAGTCATAGCTTCTAGGTATTATGGCATGGGCATATATTTTTGGTGGCCACTATGCAACCCAGTACAGTGGCTAAAGGGATGGAACAAATGGGATGAGGAGCAAAGTGCAGAGAATATGCTAGAAGGGCAGTCAATTTGTGTTTACCTTAGGCACCATTATCATCACAAACATTTACTGAATGATTACCATGTACCAAACTCCATGCTAAGCCCTTTACGTACATTATCTCATTAAAGTGGCCCCAGCCTCTAAGTTGTTACTAGTATTACCCCCATTTGCTAATGAGGAAGCTGTGGTACAGAAAAGTTAACAACTTTCCCACACTCACATAGCACAGAAGTATTAATGCTTGCTGAATAGCTGTCTGATTTAAAATCCAGTATTTATAACCACAACCTTCAGCTTTTCCTTCATACAGGCTTGGGGATTGGGATTCAAGTTTCTGCAGTGGTGTTAGAAGCATCCTAATATGATTGTTGGGAGCCCAGACTCTGAGTTTAAATAGGCTTGGGTTTCAATTCTGTCTCTGCCCCTCATTGCTTGTGTGACTTCTAGAGCTTCTGTTTCCCCTATGATAAACTAGGGAGAAACTATGCATTCATTTATTCATCCATCCATTCATTCAAAGTGCCTACTATGTGCCAAGAAAAGAATACCTCTCAGGGTTCTGTGAAAATTGGTTGAGCTATTGTACAGAAATCCTCTGGCACTTACTACACACTTAGCATATAGTGGCTATTATTATTCTTGTGTAGTTGCAGTTTTGAGGAAGAAAGATAGGGAAAGGGAGAAGGAGAGAGAGAAAGGATGAGATGATCAGGAAACATTACATTTGGAATTAGGCAAGATGGCATTTCCCAAGAACTAGGCTGACTCAAATGCCAGCAAGGCAATGGCACAAGCAGACAGAGAAAGGCTAAGATCCTTAATCAGGCTGTGGAGAAAGAAGATCCTACCAATGGGGTCATAGGCTCTAATGTCAGCCTGAATTTACTTGAGGCCGACACATGAGGGCGTGTGTCCCTCACAACAGGCTGGTTCAGATACTTCCAGAGAAGCCTTAGGATCTTGGGGCAGCAGGCTCAGGCCCTGTGACTGAGAATGAGGCTTAGGAAGGGAAGAGGCATACGAGATTAACATGGTCCTCTTTGGCAAGGAAGAGAAGATACCCTGTGTTGATCCACTGAAGAAAATAAAAGGGGAAGTAAAATAGGTTCAGCAGATTTGGGGGTTGAGGCAGGAAGGAAGAGGTCACCATACAGGGAGTTGAAATGATCTCTTAGCCTGTTGACCAGGCAAATAAACAGCATCAGCCTACTCCCCTCACACACACACACACACACACACACACACACACACACACACACACCAAGACACATATGCACATACATTCACATGCCCACACAGGAATTATGAGGGAGGTCCAAATTTGGAGAAGGGAGCTTGAGTGAGACATGAGAACGTCCAACCAGGGTATTTGGGGTCATACAAGAGCTCAGTCTTCATGTTATGATTATGAAAAATAAAGGCAGCCAAACTTCATGTCTGTATAGGGTCAGTATGTGGAGAAGTTAAAGTTGATATCTCTGGTGAGAGAGGTCCAGTGAAATGAAGCGAGTCCTGAGTTTAAGAATCTCAAAACCTGAACAAGATGGCTTAAACTTTAGAATTAAAGGAGCAAGGGATGGTAGCAAGATGCACCAGCTTTGGAGTCAGGCACATTCACTACACAGTTGCTGATAGCTCGGCCTTGGGCAATTTACATAAACTCTGAGTTTGCCTCACCTTTCAAATAGGAATAATAGCAACACTAGGTAAGCATTAAGTAAGATACTAGGTATAAAAGTGTCTGGCACGCTATAGGTGCCTAGAAAATGCTGGTTTTGCAACTATCCTTAAGGGAACCAACTTCAGTGGGAAACTGTGGGGACCTTGAAGGAGGTACTCTATTTGGGGGCAGTAGCCTATTTCCAGAAGAGAGAACCTATGTAGGATTGGACCTGGACTAGATAAACTTTAGGGATCATCCATTCCTGAGACTCCATGGTCAGTCAGCAAAGCAAGGCATTGTGGAAGAGACAGAAAGCTATCCAGATCTCATAAGTCACGTCTCAGCTCCATTGCCAGCTCCTGAGAGAAACTTCTCCAACCATCCAGACTAAATTAATGCTATTTACCCCAACTATAGCCATTGTCTAGGAACCCTGGTACACTGCTGGTGCAAATGCAGACTGGTGCAGCCACTGTGGAGAACAGTATGCAGTTTCCTCAAAAAACTAAAAAATGGAACTCCCATTTGACCCTGTGATCCCACTTCTAGGACTATATCCCAAGAAATCAGAAACACCAATCAGAAAGGATATATGCACCCCTATGTTCATAGCAGCACAATTTACAATAGCTAAGATTTGGAAACAGCCTAAGTGCCATCAGCAGATGAGTAGATTTAAAAATGGTGGTACATCTACACAATAGAATACTTACACTGCTGTAAAAAAGAAGGAACTCTTTGCCATTTGCAACAGCATGGATGAACCTGGAGAGCATTATGCTAAGTGAAATAAGTCAGTCGGAGGAAGATACTAGTAAATATCACATGATCTCACCCATTTGTGAAATATAATGAACAACATAAACTGATGGATAAAAATAGTGCCAGAGACAGAGAAGCATTGAACAGACCATCCAACCTAAGAGGGAAGGCAGGGCGGGTGGGGGGGTTGGGGGTTACGGTTAGAGATCAACCAAAGGACTTGTATGCATGCATATAAGCATAACCAATGGACACAGACAGTAGGGGGTGAGGGCATGTGCTGGGGTGTGTGAGCAGCTGGGGAGAGATCAATGAGGGAAAAAGGAGACTTGTGTAATACTTTAAACAATAAAGAATTTAAATTAAAAAATAGATGAGTGGATAAAAAAGCTATAGTACATTTATACCATGGAATACTATGCAGCAGTAAAAAAAGAAGGATATTTTACCCTTTGAGACAGCATGGAGGGACCTGGAGAGTATTATGCTAAGCGAAATAAGCCAATCAGAGAAAGACAAGTATCACATTATCTCACTCATATGTGGAATCTAATGAACAAAATAAACTATTGCACAAAATAGATTCAGAAAAACAGAAGCATGGAACAGATTATCAAATCTCAGAGGGAAGGCAGGGGTGGGTGGGTAGATGGGTGCAAAGAGATCAACCAAAGAACTTGTATGCATATATGTATAACCCATGGACACAGACAATAGGGTGGTGAAGGCTTGGGGCAGGAGGCAGGGCTGGGCTAGAAGGGGTCAATGGGGGGCGGGGAAAGAAGACTTATGCAATACTTTCAACAATAAAGATTTTTTAAAGAAAAAAAGTGGGGTATCACAGCCTAAATCATCCTTTACCAGCCATCTGGACTGCAACTATCATAGTGTGCACAAGCACTCCGCCAGCCCACACAAGTGTGTGAACCAGGCAGTGCAGTTACAGAGAACTGCCTGGTCCCCTGTTAGGGATAAATCTGGTGTCTTTCCTTCAGGTCTTCATGTCATGACATGCACCCCACACCACCAACCCCCGCAGCCTGGACAGGCTTTCCCTTCTCTCAGCTCACCTAGTTCTTCCCAGCAGAAACTTCAGGTTCCAGCCGACACTCTGCTCCACTACCTCAAACTCTTTCCCAGTCCTGCCCAGTTTCCTCAACATTCCCACCTCCAGCCACTTTCCTGGATAATAATTCAATCTGATACACATTGGCTTACTGTGCACAAGGTACCAAGCTGTTTCCAGAGTATTCATTCAACACATAATTGTTAAGCACCTACAAAATGCCATACAAGGGTAAAGAAATAAAATCCCTGTCCTCAAGGATCTCTCACCTAGTGAGGGAGTCTAGAATGTAACCAGATAAATACAGATTTGTGATCAGTTCTGTGACAAAGAGAAGCCCAGGGGTTGTGGGAGACCATAAGAGAAACCCCTAAGCCAGAGTGGCTTCTAGAGGAAAGATTGTTTAAGATGAGGCTCAAAGGAGTATTCCAAGTGATGAAGAAAGAAGAAGAAAGATGCTTCTGGCAGAGGAAGCAGCATGTGTAAAAGTCTGGAGATGGGCACGAGTCCTTTGTAAAATAGGACTGCTGCTGTCTATGTGGAGCAGAAGAGATAAGGCTGGAGAAGAAGGCAAGCACCAGAACACACAGGGCCTTGTAGGCTGTGGCAAGGAGTTTGGAATTTATCTGAAGAACAATGAGGAGTCATGGAAGAGTATGTCAGGGTGTGTAGCATGGGTTGGAGGGACAAGAGTGGACTCAAGGAAACAGAGGGCACTCTGGTATTCCAGGTGAGTGGTGGGACATGGTGGTGGCAGTATGAATATGAAGGAGGGAACAAACTCAAACTTGAGAGGTAAGGAGGACTGGACTTAGGGACTGGTTGGCTGAAGAATCTGCTTCAGGAGGGGAGAAACGCTGACATGGGGTGGGGCCATGTTGACTTTGAGGTACTGGTGGGACATCCAAGGGGAGACTCAGGAGTGCCAACATTTCTCCCAAATAGCTCAGTTCTGTCCATTTTTGGATTTGACTATCTCTTGACACTTTCACCCTTTGCCCTGTCATTTTTTACCAGATCTGTTTGTTCTTACCTCTCTTCCCTCTTCTTCTTCTTTTGATAATTTTTAAAATTGACTTGAGAGAGGGAGAGAGAGAGAGAGAGAGAGAGAGAGAGAGAGAGAGAGAGAGAGAGAGATCAATTGGTTGCCTTCCACACGTGCTCTGACAAGGGATCAAACCTGAAACATGGGTGTATGCCCTGACTGGGAATTGAACTTGCCATGTTTTGGTGCATGGGACCATGCTCCAACCAACTGAGCAACACTGGACAAGATTCTTCCCTCTTTTTTCTGAGGCCATCAGCTTGTCTGCCCACATCTTTCCCATATGCCTGCCTCTTCCCTTCCCATTTTGCTATTTTCTGTTACATCCCAACTAAATATCCCTAAGTACATCTGAGTACAAGTTTATATTTCTAATGAATACATTATTCTCTTTTTGGTCCATCAATTTCTTCCCCATAGTGAATTTTCAGTTTCAGATGTGCATGTCAATTGTTGACATAGTATCATCTGATCAGAGACTTTGGAGCTATTCAATAGAAAGGCCTTTAAAATGTGAGGCCCAGAGATGTGGAGTGAGTGGTCAAGGTCACACAGTGAGTTCATAGCTGAGAGGGGACAAGAACTCGGTACTTTTGTACCCCAGGTTGATGCTGAAGTACATACAACAAATTCTTCCTAGCACAAGAATGGCTGCTTGAGATATTGAACAAACAGAGATGGTGACCAGAGAAGGAAGACACAAAGAAGAGCTATGAAATCTCTTCCAAACTCCTTCAGCAGAGGAGTCACTGATGAGTTGACTCTGGCTTTCCTGCTTTAAGACAAGAGTTGACTAGGGTGATCTTTGTCCCTTATGCATTCTCATTGAAGTGAATATCACATAGCAAGTAATAGGTAAGCTATTTGGGAGCAGCCCATGAGAGGAGAATGGAGACAGGTGTCTTCTATTCTAGCAGTATCCCATTTGAGGAGAGATGTGGGTACCTTATCAGCCAGTCCAGAGATCTTTCAGGGAAACACCTTTGTTCAAACAGTGGCTGCTGATAACTGGGAGCTCACTGGAGAACAATAAAGGTTAATTACCCACAAGGACCAGGGTCCATCCCTTCCATTTTCTCCCTAGGGAGAAAAAAGACTTCACCATTGAACTGGAGGACCCTCTGGGAACTCCAACCCACTTGTGGTCTTTCTGAGACATGGAATATGTACAGGGGTAATACAACTGACATAGAATCACCCATGATTATCACCCAGGGGCAGGAGACCTGGAGTCAAATCTCTCCTCCACTATTAGTAACTGTGTGATCTAGAGCACATTACTTAATATTTCCAAGGCCCAATTGCCAATTATAAAAAAGAGATAATTAGTATCCACCTCACAGTGTTAAGTGTGAACGTGAAAGAGCTCTACAAACTGTAAGTCACTACACGGACAAATAGGAAGAAGTTTTATTGCCAGGAATTTTCCCTTCTATCTGATCAGTATTTCCATCTCTACCATGGACCCCTCTTGCTGTAGTTTCAGCCCATACCCTCTTGTTAGTCCTCTTCTTAGTCCTCTTCTTCCAGGTGGAGTGAGATGTCCTCCAAACACAACTGTTTTCCTGAATCTTGTGGAGGCTCACTCTCTTTTTACTTAGAAGTAGAGACTCCAGGGGACATGGTCTCTGACTTCAGACTTTGGAGGTATTGTCACAAGCATAGGTTGTAAATAGGATCTGGGTGGTTCCTGGGGCAGGAGAGTAAGGACTTGTGCTCAAATATTTTTTCTTCTCCCAGCAGCCCCTCTTCCAATAACAGACAACCAGCCCCATGAAACCACCTCAGAAGTCTGCATTTTTCACATGCATCCCAGATGATTGCAGTGAAGAGTTCCTCAGCCCAGGCTTTGGGGATAGCTATCCTAATTCATCAACATAGCCAGGGCCAGTAGACTTCCTGGGTTGATTGCAATTTAGCATAAGGCAATAACTTATCCCAAATGGTGGCAGTGAGACACTGTGAGTGACAGGTGAGAGTGACAGTTGGAATCCAGCATCTCCACTTCTCTCATATGGTACTTCATTTGTGTGACCACAAGGGCCTATAAGTGCCTATATGTTTTAATCTGCTCAGAAGTAGTGTCCTTTGCCCCCAGCCTCTGTTACAATCTAGCTGGGGAGTGGGGGGGGAGGGAGGACTGTGACCACCATGGGAACCAGATAGTGGAGAGGCAAAGAGCCAATTTTTAAGAGTCTGGGAAGAATACACACAGTGGGTTGATGAAGGAAGACAACAGGGAGCTCCTTTCAGAAAGGACACAAGAGGAGGAAAGGAGATGGAGCGATTGAGGGAGATGATCAGAAGGATTCTGAGTCCAGGAAGCATGTTTAGGGAAGCATCTTTAAGGAGATACCAATAAGAGCACTGCAAAGAGGACTATATAGGGGTGGAGGATGATAGAGTTTCCAAACAGCCTGAGAAGATAGTTGCCCAGTTCCTTCCCTCCATGACTCTATAAGTGACAGAAGAAATGGGCCCTGCATGGTACCAATGTCACCAGATGCAGACCTGAGGAGTAGGCCAGAATCCCAGGTCTGATTACCACCCCTACTATAGATTCACTAGGGGTGGGGAGAGGGAAGGTATCTATGAACAAGTTTCAGCTCTGCCTTTGCATCAGTGCTGGGACCTGCAGAAGAGCTGGATATTACTTGGCAGATGTGCTGCACAGAAGACCAAAGCACAAAATAAGGGTGGAACCAGAAAACTTTAAAGTCTCTCTCATACCTAGGTGTCTGTTTCTGTATCTGTGTTTAATCCAATCAAATTTGAGACGATTTTTCTGGTGGGAGATAAAAGTAATAAATATAACATTGATTGAATACACTATTACATGCCCAAAACTGCTCTAAATCCCTTATTCCTTATATCCATATAATACAAGTTGGGATTTGTATGACCCCAGTTTTACAGATGAGGAAACTGAGGCACAGAGAGGTTAAATAATTTGCCTGTGATTCCTGTTTTAGGCAGCACAGGCCTGGTTATGCTACCATAATAAACATCACCTAAATCTCAGTGAGTTTACTTTTCTTATATTATATGTCCATTGAGGGTCAGCAGAATGGTTCTAGGACCCTGGTTGGGAAAGCAGCCACCATCTTATGACAATGACACCACCATCTCACCTTGGGCTTCCATCATCACCAAAACTGTGGAATAGACTGACGAGTCTCAGAGGAAGGGGGTGGGAAGAGTAATGAAAGAACTCATATATATAAATGCATAACCCATGGACACAGATAATAGTGCGGTGAAAACCTGGGAAGGGGTAGGAGCAGGGTGGAGGGAGTCAACGGAGTGGGGAAAAGGAACATCTGTAATACTTTCAATAAAGAAAAACATTTTTTAAAACTGTGGAAGGGAAAAGTGGCGAGTTGAGGATCTGCAATTAAATGCTTAGGTCCAGATGTGACCCCTGTCACTTCTACCTCACTTCTTTGCCCAGAACTAATCACGAAAGAGTGGAGACATAAAATCCTTTGTGTACCTGGCAGTGCAGAGAGCCTGCACTTGATGTTGGTAGTGCCTACCACAATCCCACAGCTGGCAAAGACTCAGCCCCAGGCTGCCCAGTTCCCAGCCTCTACTCTCTATCACTGATTCACTACTCTCTTCCTGTTCCCCCCACCCCCTGTCCCAAGAGGAATGGTAGACACCTCCTCCTGTGAGAGAGCTAGCAATTGGAATGGCTTGGGGAGGTGGGGTGGTGATGAAAGATTGGGGCCTTTCTCTGCCAACTCAGTGTTGCTCCTGTGACTCTTGCCCTTCTAGTGAGCCTCACCTCACTCTGCCCTTGCCACTAGCTCAGGCTCACATACATACTTTTCTGGTGAGTTTTGAGTGCTGGGAGATAGAGCAGTAGAGAGAGAAAATCCAGAAGGCAATTGGAAATCCTTCGTCCTGGTGAGCAGAGAACATTAGCAGTTCAACCTAATGTCTCATGCTGCTATTACAGCCTGCCAAGGTGATGTCAGGAAACAGGGAGGGCTGGTGTAAAAGAGACTGGGATGACATCATCCTGGGATTAAGCAGGAAAGAGTAAAGTTAGACACTGAGGTTAGATTCCTGATGATAAAGTTAGATTCCTGATAATAAAGGTCATTGTTTTTTATGAGTGTCTCCCCACTCCTGAGGTAAAACTGTCAAATGCATCTACATATCCTTAGCAACCCAGCACAGGCCTGGCAGAGAGCAGACAAAAAATATCTGAAGTGAGGGAACACTAGAAGCAGATGCTTAAGAACAAGGTGGAGATACCTAGACTGGCTTATGCACCTTCTAGGTTAAAGAACCTCCCTCTAAGGATTTATAACAGGGGTCCTCAAACTAAAGCCCGCGGGCCACATGCAAATACAAATATTGTATTTGTTCCCGTTTTGTTTTTTTACTTCAAAATAAGATATGTGCAGTGTGCATAGGAATTTGTTCATAGTTTGTTTGTTTTTTTAAACTATAGTCCGGCCCTCCAACGGTCTGAGGGACAGTGAACTGGCCCCTTGTTTAAAAATTTTGAGGACCCCTGATTTATAACATGCTGAGTTGCTTGATGAAATGCAGAGCTGGGCTCAGGCCTGGGAAAGTTTGATAGGTTACCACTGTCAAGGAATCAAGTAGCTAGTTTCCTCTGCAGAGCCTCACTCTCCTCCTTCAAATGAAGCACACAATCTCTAACCCTTGGGTATCTGGAGGGGGATGAGGAAGGAACATGCCTGCAGAGTAGTTCAATCTCTTTGCCTGTAGTCATACCATTCTCCTTCCAATTCTTTAAGCATTCTAATCTCTTTTCCATCCTGATGCCCTAACTTGTAATATTTTCTGTATCTGGGACATCCATCCTTTCATTCTCAGCCTTGCCCTGTGATGCCTAGTTTCCTTTTTTAAACATTGAATTTATTAGGGTGACATTGGTTCACAAAACCATACAGGTTTCAAATGTACAGCTCAACAAAACATCATCTGCACACTGCATCGTGCACCCATCACCCCAAGCAAAGTCTGTTTTTATCCCCATATCCTTCCCTTCGTCCACCTCCACCTATCCGCCCAACCATATATATATATATATATATACTAGAGGCCCAGTGCACAAAAATTTGTGCACTGGTGCCGGGGGGTGTCCCTTAGCCCCACTTGTGCCCTCTCACAGTCTGGGATCCCTCGGGAGATAATGACCTGCTGGCTTAGGCCCGATCCTGGGTGGCAGAGGGCAGGCCCAATCTCTAGGTGCAGCCCCTGGTCGGGCTCGGAGCAGGGCCAGTTGGGGAGTTGGGGTGCCACCCCCTGTCATGCACAGAGCAGGGCGGATCGGGAGGTTGTGATGCCACCCCCAGTCACGCTCAGGGTAGGGCCAATTGGGGGGGTTGGGGCGCCGCCCCCTGTCACACTCAAGGCAGGGTCGATGGGGAGGTTGCGGCACCACCCCCTGTCACCCAGAGAGCAGGGCTGATCAGGGGGTTGGAGCACTCCCCCTTGTCACACTCAGGGCAGGGCCGATGGGGAGGTTGCGGCTCCACCATGTCACACACAGAGCAGGGCCCACGGGGGGGTTGGGGCGCCGCACCCTGTCAGGAACAGAGCAGGGCGGCTAGGGAGGTTGTGGCTCCGCCCCCTGTCACACACAGAGCCGCAGGGCGATCAGGGGGTTTGGGCGCTGCCCCCATCATGCTGCTCCAGGGGTCAGGAGGCCTTGCGGCTCTGCTGATCCCAGTGCAGGGAGGCCTCGTGGCTCCGCTTGACACAGGGGCAGTGAGGCCTCACTGCTCCTCTGATCCCAGTGCCAGGAGGCCTCACGGCTCCGCTGATCCCAGTGCCGGGAGGCCTCGCAGCTCCGCTGATCCTGGGTTCAGGAGGCCTCGCGGCTCCTTTGATCCCGGTGCTGGGAGGCATATTACCCTTTTACTATATAGGATAGAGGCCTGGTGCACGGGTGGGGGCCTGCTGGTTTGCCCTGAAGGGTGTTCTGGATCAGGGTGGGGGTCCTGCTTGGGTGCCTGGCCAGCCTGGGTGAGGGGATGATGGCTGTTTGCATCTGGTCACACCCCCTTCAGGGTGGGGGTCCCCACTGGGGTGCCTGGCCAGTCTGGGTGAGGGGCTGAAGGCCGTTTTCAGGCTGGTGGGTGACTGAAGCTCCCAACCTCTCCTTTTTTTCTTTTTTTTTTTTTTATTCTGGGACTTATTTACCTTCTATGGATGTCACTGGAACTGAGAGCCAGCTTTAGCTCTGAGGCTCAGCTCCACCTCTGAGACCTCGGCTGCTGAAAGCAGGTATCTGGTTTGTTCAACTTCTATAATTGCAGCATTGCTTCTTAGAGTGCAAGCTCAGCGGGCAAGAAAGGCAAGAAAACTTGGCTTCCTCCTTCCCTGGAGCAAACAAGCCTCCTATTAACTTAGGCTGCCTGGCTGCCGGCCACCATCTTGGTTGGCAGTTAATTTGCATATCGCCCTGATTAGCCAATGGAAAGCATGTTGGAGGTATGGATAATTACCATGTTTGTCTATTATTAGATAGGATATGTATCTTTTGCTTATTCCCCTCAACTTCTTTTATCTAGCCCCCCAGCTCCTCTCTTTTCTGAGGCCCCTTAATTCTTGATTTAGCTAACTCATTCTCATCTTTTTAAAAATATTTTTCTTCATTTTTATAAAAGAGAGAACATCAATCAGCTTCCTCCTGCATGCCCCCTACTGGGGATTGAGCCTGAAACCTGGGCATATGCCCTGACCTAGAATCAAACTGGCAACCAACTGAGCCACACCGGCCAGGGCTCATTCTTATCCTTTAAATATTATTTATGGGCCTTACCCTCATAAAGTATTTTCTTGACACTTCCCTCCATTCCCCAAACCTGAACTGGAATCCTGTTGCTATGCACTCGCGAAACCTCTCTCTCTCTCTCCCTCGCACTCTCTCTTTTCAGAGCATTTTTCATGCCTTGTAATTCAGGATCAACTTGGGGAATCAGAGGAGAAACCAAGATGGCGGCATAGGTAAACACCGGAAATTGCTGCCTCCAACAACCACTTCAAAAATACAACTAAAAGACAAAACGGACATCATCCAGAACCACAGAAAGGCTGGCTGAGTGGAAATTCTACAACTAGAAGGAAAGAGAAAAGCACACTGAGACTCAGAGGAGGTGTGGAAGTAAAGTGCAGAGGTACGGAAGCGCACATGGAAAGGGCTGGCAACTGAGGACACGGTTGTCTTTTTCAATCGGGAGGGAGTCTCAAGCTCCTGACGGCTCTGAACGCCAGTTCCTGGCGAGTCTCTGGGGACCCAGACTCATACAGGGAGAAACTAGACTGTCTGGCATCGGTCGGAACTCGAGGGCAGCTTTCTTTCAGAGGTGCTTGCAGCAATTACCAGGACACTGAGATGCGGGGCCTCTTAGAGTAGGACTGAGGATCAGCCATAGCTGTTTGCTCTGCCCTGTTGATTCCCTGAGACACTGCCCCACCCAAGCTGTGCTCAGAGGCTTTTGCATATAAACGGCCTGGCCCTTTGCAATCTGAAAATTACCTAACAAACTGCAGCTGGGTCAGAGAGACCCAGAACATCCAAAAGAAGGCCCAAGGCCCCACAGCAGCTTGTGTTGCTTCACAGCTGGGCCTCATCTGGGCACCTCCAAATCCCAAACAAAGAAGAGGAATCTGCATATCTCTCCATAGCTCCTGCTGGGTAGCTTCAGGCAGAGGCTAAATTAGCACCTCCTTAGAGATCCAAGAGCCAGTGCACCCAGTGGTCAGAGTGGGACCATCCAGATTACAACTCCTCAGATCCATAAGGGACACACTCAAGGGGCAGACTCAGTGAGCCCACTGAAGCAAGTCTTGCCCCAGAAGGGTGTCTCCAGCACAGAAGTTCTTCCACTATAGACACAGCTGATTCTCACAGCCATTGTCCTGGAGGTCAATTCCTCCCAGTGATACCTACAACAATCAAGGCTTAACTACAACAAGACTGTGCACAAAGCCCACAAAGGGGTGCACCAAGAGTGTCCACCTCAGGTAATTGGGGAGGCTGAGCCACTGGGCCCTATAGGACACCTAGCACAGAAAGTCACGCTATCAACACAGGGAAGGAAAAAAAAAGGCAGAGACAAAGAAACAGGTCACAAATGACAGAAATGGAGGAAAGCAAACTACTGGATATACAGTTCAAAACCACACCTATAAGGTTTTTCAAGAATTTTCTAGAAATCACAGATAAATTTAGTGAGACCCTCAATAAATCTAATGAATCCCTCAAGGATATGAACAAGGACCAACTAGAAATTAAGCATACACTGACTGAAATAAAGAATATTATACAGAGTTCCAACAGCAGACTAGAGGATCACAAGAATCAAGTCAAAGATTTGAAATATGAAGAAGCAAAAATTACCCAACTGGAAAAACAAAAAGAAAAAGAATCCAAAAATATGAAGATAGTGTAAGGAGCCTCTGGGACAACTTCAAGCGTACCAGCATCCGAATTATGGGGGTGCCAGAAGAAGAGAGAGAGCAAGATATTGAAAACCTATTGAAAGAAATAATGACAGAGAACCTGGCGACCAAACCTGGCTGGAGAACCTGGAGAACCTGGTTGGAGAACCTAGCGAAAGAACATGGCTACAGAACCTGGCCTGAGATCCTAGGCAGAACTTGGCTGGAGATCCTGGCTAGAGAACCTGGATTGAACCTGGCTAGGGAACTGGCTATGATGATCACCTGAACGCTGCCTCCGTGTCATTCCTTCTTCACCGACTCTGTCCACACCTTTGGGGACCCCTGGACCTGCTGGGGTTGGACCCCAGCAATTACTGAGGTGAGGAGGTGGGTCAAATCCTTTAAAGAAGGTATACTTTTTAGAGGAGTGGGAGCAGTACCAGGCAGATAAACAAATGATGTCCATTATATGGATCTTACTAGATTCTTTGATGTTGAAGCTGCTTGGATGATAAGCTCCTGAAATAGCAGACTGAGTCACTATTTTACCCAGCAATGTCACTCCTAGGCATATATCCAAGAGAAATGAAAACATATATCCAGACAAGACTTGAACATGAATGTTCATAGCAGCAATTTCATAACAGCCAAATATCTATCAACTAGTGAATGAATAAACAAATGTGGTATATTCAAAAAAAGAGAAAAGAAATAATGACAGAAAACTTCTCCTACCTGGTGAAAGAAATAGACTTACAAGTCCAGGAAGTGCAGAGAGGACCATACCAAGACACATCATAAGTAAAATGCCAAGAGCAAAAGACAAAGAAAGAATCTTGAAAGCAGCAAGAGATAAAAAGTCAGTTACCTACAAGGGAGTACCCATACGACTGTCAGCTGATTTCTCAACAGAAACTATGCAGGCCAGAAGGGAGTGGCAAGAAATATTCAAAGTGATGAATAGCAAGAACCTACAACCAAGATTACTTTACCCAGCAAAGCTATTATTCAGAATTGAAGGTCAGATAAAGAGCTTCACAGATAAGAAAAAGCTAAAGGAGTTCATCACCACCAAACCAGTATTATATGAAATGCTGAAAGGTATCCTTTAAGAAGAGGAGGAAGAAGAAAAAGGTAAAGATACAACTTATGAACAACAAATACACATCTATCAAGTGAATCTAAAAATCAAGTGAATTAATAATAGAATTAATAGAATAAACTGGTGGAATATAATAGAATCAGGGGCATAGAAAGAGGGTGGTCTGACTATTCTCGGGGGGAAGGGGTGTGGGGGTGCGGGAAGAGACTGGACAAAAATCGTACACCTATGGATGAGGACGGGGGTGGGGGCGGGTAAGGACAGAGGGTGGGGTGGGAACCGGGTAGAGGGGAGCTATGGGAGGAAGAAAGAGGAACAACTGTAATAATCTGAACAATAAAGATTTAATTTAAAAAAATCATACCCCTAAAAAAAACAAAAATACTAACAAACAAAAAAAAACTTGGGGAATCATTTGCTTTATGCCTGTCTCTCCCAGTAGGCTTTAGCTTCATGAGGTCAGAGGTAGTGTTTTTTCACTGTTGTATCCCCAGTATCTAGCACAATGCCCAACACGTAGTGGGCTCAATACATGTTTGTTAAATAAATGGACAAAATTACTCATGAGTGAATTTCTAACTCTAAAGTCTTTCCATTAACTCATGCTTCCTTTGGTGCCAAATAAGGCACCTGGCACATAGGGAGTTTGAAAAAAGTTTCTCCTCTCTCCCTTCTTATTTCCCTCACTAGGCCATTCCCTGGGAAATCCCTGCATAGATATGCATCTTCTAGTTAGGACTTCATACACCAATTCTCTAAATGAGTTAGCAGGAGCAAAGAGCTAAGAGTGTAGCTGGGCCACTCCCAAAGTAGATCTGCATTAGGAGGGCAGACAACTTGCTGCTTGATTTCCAGCATCCCTCACCTCCTATAGGATCAACTACTGTAAGTGTGTGCAGATGCCAAACCTTCAGTGTCCAAGGCTCATCCCTCACCTAGCGACTAGGGCTACATTGAGGGTGGGGACTCAACCTCATGGGACAGGTAAGGAAAATGACAGAAATATCAAGGATTCTCTCTGAGACCACTCGCCTAACCACCCCTTGCCCCCGGCAGCTGGGGAACTGTGCACCACTATATTTATGTATAGGAAATCATTGTTGTCATCCATGGAAAACAGCTGGGTGGACTCTACAAATCCCAGCTGTTAAAGCAGGAAAGTCCATCTAGTTTTTTTTTTTTTTTTTTTAATATATTTTATTGATTTTTCACAGAGAGGAAGGGAGAGAGATAGAGAGTTAGAAACATCGATGAGAGAGAAACATCGATCAGCTGCCTCTTGCACATCCCCCACCGGGGATGTGCCCACAACCCAGGTACATGCCCTTGACCAGAATCGAACCCGGGACCTCTCAGTCCGCAGGCTGACGCTCTATCCACTGAGCTAAACCGGTTTCGGCGTCCATCTAGTTCTATTCCACTGCTACTGGCACCTGGTACCCTAAACCCCTCTGCAGCATTCCCAAAAAGTGTTCTCACAGCCTCTGCTTGCACAATCCCACTTACAGGGAGCTCACTACTCCCAGAGAAGAACCTGAACCCTCTTTGAGATCATTTGGGTGTCCCTTTCCACTTGACTGTGCTGTCAAAGCTCAGATCCCATCTCAGGGAATGGTCATTTCTCAGTCAGAGAACATGGAGGGGTGTAGGCCTAGAATCTTTTGCTAAGCCTCCAAAAGTCCTAGGGACCATGTTTAGCACCCTATTATACAGTCCATGCCAGATGCTGGGCAGAGCAACCTGTGCAACCTGCCAACCATATGGGCAAGGTGTCTACAGGCACAATAGCTTCTCTACTTCACTATTCCTGTCATATGACTGGTGTCTGTAAAGAATCAGGATTGAGCTGTATTCATCTTTGTGACCAGCATAGTTCCTGCTCTTGTTTGTCAAATGAATGGATGGATGAGTTCTTCTCCTTGGGTAAGTTACTTCACTTCTCCAAGCTTCCTTTTCCTTTACTCCATAAAAGCATCATAACCCTTGCCCTATCCAGCTTCTGAAGACAGTTGTTGGGATATGGAAGGCAATATCTGTTGGTATACTTTGGAAAGGGTGTGAAAAATCATTGGTCTTATGTGTCATTGTTTCCACATTTTATTTTCTTCAATGTCTACCTTCCAGAAGACCATCAACCTCTACTGACTGGTCCTCCTGTCTCTGAATTGACACCTTTCCTCATCAGGACCTCTCTTCCCCCACTTTCCTCTAATAGAAGCTCACAAGAGTGCCCAGCCATGAACAACAGACTCCACAGATTAGGCTAACTGTCTTGAGAGACTGCTTCCATCATTCTTGCCCCCATAGTCCTTAGCTTAAGCTGCCATTATTCTCTACCATCCCTATCTCTGGAAGAATCTTGGCTACTCTGGTTGCCTACTGGGACCTGGAAGGTACCTGTAAAGCTATTCTTGTGGGTCCTTGCAAACATTGTTTCTTGACAGCTGCCAAATTGGGTAGATAAACCAAGAATTAGGATTTGTCACCAAGAAGTCCAAAGCTATAAGCAGCCTGGATTTAGTTAAAGGGCTGCTAGAGAACTTGGAGGAATAGTATGTCAGCTCAGATAGCAGACAAAAGAATCCCAATGATTGCTGAAATAAATTTTGCAAGGAGAATAGAAAAGAAGACATCCCCTTGGATATTGAGCACAAGAGGAACTTTAAGAGTGTGTCTCAAACATTCCCTGGCCTCTGTGCTGGGCTACCCTGAAACCATCTTAGACTAAGGAGACTCTTTACACTGTTTAAAACACGGCAGTTTAAGAGAAATTGGAAACCACCTAAACACCCAAAATAGGGAATTGTTTAAATAAATCACAGCTCACCCACAGGATGAAACAATGGACAGCTGTTTTATTTTTAAAATCACAATTTTGGAGCCTCCTTAATAGCATAATATGTGTTTATAATATAACAGTGGCCCGGTGCACAAAAATTTGTGCACTCGGGGGTGGAGGGGGAGTGTCCCTCAGCCCGGCCTGCACTCTCTCCAATCTGGGACCCCTGGAAGGATGTCCTACTGCCGGTTTACAGGGATTGGGCCTAAACTGGCAGTCGGACATCCCTCTCACAATCTGGGACTGCTGGCTCCTAACCACTCACCTGCCTGCCTGCCTGATTGCCCCTAACCACTCTGCCTGCCAGCCTGCTTGCCCCCAACTTTCCCCAGCCGCCAGCCTACTCACCCCCAAATGCCCCCACTGCCAGCCTGATCACCCCCAACTGCTCCCTATACCAGTGTGCTCACCCCAACTACCCTCCTGCCTGCCTGCTCACCCCTAACTGCCCCCCCTGCTGGCATGCTTGCCCCCAACTGCCCCCTTGCTGGCCTGCTCACTCCAAATGGCTCCATCTTCTATTTCATTTGTGTCCTTTCCACCCCTAAGTTAATGTTGTGTCCTTAATATGTGGTTATGAGATGTCTCTGTGACTGAGCTAGGAAACCTTTCAGGTTTCTCTTTTCTTTCCTTTCATCTCAGGATAACTGAGCTCTGCAGTTTGTGTGGGACCAAAGGCCCTGGGAATACAATGCTGAGCACTCTGAACTCATTTTATTCTTTATTGTATTATTTGATTCCTGGGGCTGAATTAAACATGAAAACAGAAGAAAATATACCCTTAGATATAGAATCTGAGTCATTACCTGGAGATTTCTGCGGGAGTTGACACTGAGGCATGAGACACATGTGTTTATTGGTCAGTTTCCTCAACTATGGAACGAAGGTTGATCCTGCCCCTCGGATCCTTTGGAGATTGGATATGATGCATCCAGAGGGATTAACTGGCAGCTCTGAGAGTAAGATCAGAAGTCAACAGACACTTGTTTCCTTTACCCAGACAGAGTTAGAAAAACACAACTCCTTTTATCATAACAGCATCAAGGGCCATACCTGTGGGAGGAGGAGCCGGGAACCAGGGCTTCCCCCTTGCTCCTTCCCTGCCCTCCCTCCCTCCATCCCTGCACTGGTCCAGCTGCTATCACTATCATGGAACCGCTCAACTCAGGCTCTGGCCCCACCCATGTCACAGGGAGGAGCATGCACAGTTTCTTGCAGACACAGAAGCAGCTGTGGAGTAGGGAGGTGGCGGTTATTCCCCTGAGCAGGCTCTGAAGTCCTTGTTGAAGTCTCTACTCCAGAGCCTGTGAGTCCTGGGAGGCTGCACAGTGGAGGCGCCACATTCCTTTCAGTATAAACTGAAGATTGATAGGAGCCTGCCAGCTGAGGGGAAAGACCAGGAGGTCTACCTTGCACCCATTTGACAATCCTCAGTCCCACTTTGCTGATCGCTCCTCCTGAACCCCGTGCCGGCCAGGGTTGCACATGGGGCGGGGCCCCTGCGATCGCCACACCCTTCCTGAGCCCCATGCCACCCGGGCCGCACACGGAGGCCTGGATGGCGGCTCCCGCTGTCCCACCCTGCCTACAATATGCAAATACACCGCTATCTTTGTTGGCGGTTAATTTGCATATCGCTCTGATTAGCCAATGGGAGGCATAGTGAAGGTACAGTCAATTACCATGTTTGTCTATTATTAGATAGGATTTGTATCTATTATAAAAGTTATACATATCTGGAAAGAAATACATCATATGTGTACACTAATTACCCTGTGTGGTGGAGTTACATAATATTTTTATTTTCTTCTCTGTACTGTCTACGCACTAAATTGTATCCATTAAGTACATTAATACTAAAATGTTGATTCAGGCTACAACATGAATGTACCTTGAAAATAACATCAGTGGAAGTGGCTTTCCCCACATTACAAAGCAAATACTCAGCAAATCTCAATTAGGTTCTGAGGGCCAAAGTAAATTATGGGTACAATGGCCCCAATGGAGCTTGGAAGGGGAGGTGGAAGGTTTATTGGGTAGAAAAATAAGCCTAGCCTTAGCTCTGCCTTCATCTCAGGGAAAATCACTTGAAAACCTAAAGCTCTCAGAACTGAAGTAGGCTCTTAAATAAACCTCTAGTCCAAAGAGGGTGAGTGGGTGGTGCATGCACCACCGTTCCCCTCACTCATCCACAGCAGACATCGCTGATCCATCATGGAACTCCTTCTCCTTTCACCCAGATGTGCTCAGAATATACCTTCAGGCAGTGTTCCAGGTAGTCTGCCTATTGTGTAAAATTTAATCTCAGATGTGATCCAATCCCCTCATTTTATAGTTAAGGAGACAAGTTTTCAAGGCCACAGAATAGGTAACTAGCCACACCAGTACTAGCACTTAGAACTCCTGCATCCATGCCCAGCATGAATTCCATTTATCATCTCTCTCTCACCATATCCCTGTGCATTCAGAGTGTGGGGAGGGTGTCAAATGAGATAATTTATGTGAAAACAATTTACAAACTGCTAAATGCAGTATGCATATATAGGAGAGGGATGATTGCTACTATATCAAAATCAAGTGCCCAGGCTGTGTGAGGCTTTTTGGAGAAGACAGAAGTACACAGAAGAACAATTATTCTAGGAGAGAAGCTAATGAGCAGAGGTGGCCAGTGAGAACAAATTCCAGACATGCAAACAACTACCAGGCACAGGTACAAGATCTGAAAGAAATCAGGTAAGAGGTGAAAATTTTCTTTCTCTCCAATTGGTTTCTTCTTTGCTTTCTGTCTCAGCTTTTCATGGTCATGGCTGACACAGGCTGGGGCCAATCTGGAGTTATAGAAGCATCTGCTATGGGAAAATATAAACTTATAAATTATATACAAACTAGAGGCCTGATTCGTGCACCAGTGGGGTCCCTCAGCCTGGCCTGTGCCCTCTCTCAATCTGGGACCCCTCGGATGTCGGACTGCTGGTTTCGGCCCAATCCCCGCAGGCCAGGCCAAGGAAACCCACTGGACCTCTAGTATGCATATAAGATCTTTGCTTAAGCTCTTCCTGCCCTCCTCCCTCCCTCCTTCCCTCTGAGATTCATCAGTCTGTTCCATCTTTCCATGACTGTGCACTGATCTTCTGCCCCCTGGTGGTCAGTGCTTGTCATAGGTACCGGTCGAATGGTTGAATGGTCACTTAGGCTTTTGTATATATAAAGTAGATGTTGGAGTGTGTTGATAGGGTCAGAGAGATTAATATAAAGCCCAACTATGCTTCCAGACTTGCAGTGGCTCCCACTTTGGGCCCTACACCCAATGCCAGCCTCATTTCTCCTGGGCTGGATACACTATTCCTTAGACAGTAAACTGTTTGGAAACATCTTTATGCTTTGTGAATATTTGTCTGCAGAGGAGCAACAGTGATATTGTGGGTGGTCTTCTCTCGGGAGTGCTTGGGAGAGAAGGCACTTGTAGCCTTTAAGCCAAGCTTCACCAGATACAGGGGGCACAACCACCATGGCTGGAAGAGGGTGCCTCTTCCAAACCAAGACTCTGGAAAGTAGGAGGGATGGCCCTTCTGGGGCAGTAGAATAACTTCTCCTACAATGCAGTGGGGTCTGTCCCCCAGGGTTGGGGTCTAAGGCCTCAGCTTGGCTCATGTTTTATACCCTCACTTCCTTTCACAAGGCCTTGGTGCATGGGTAGTTGACACTGCCCCACACGGTAGTTGTCAAGGTTCAGAAGCAAAGGTATCTAGATCACAGAACACGGGCTCCATGTGGAGGGGCTGCATGGATTGACCACTTCCGCTTCTTTTTTCAGGAACTGAGCCATTCAAGGGTCTTTGTCTCCCCCAAGCTATAGCCTAACTCTCTTAGAGAGCAGACTAATGGATATGATGAGGAAACAAGCAAGGCAGGATTAGCTTTTATTCAGGAGATTCTACTTCCACTATCAAAGGTCTTGTTTTTATCCACTGCCTCGCTCCATTTTTCCAGCCACCTTGGAGGCAGATGTCCTCATTAGCTATATATGAGGGATGAGGAAACTGAGGCAGCTCAGCAAGGTGAAGTGACTTGCCCAGGGTCACAGCCTTCATAGTGATGTCTGTCTGTCTTGGAAGGCCAGGATTGGTTCATGATGCCACATGGAAGTCACAAGAGAATTCCTGCTCACAGGGCTGTTATATTCAAAGCAGTATGAATGGCAGTGATTAGGGAAACTTTCCAGTGAGACACTGGGTGCCAAAGAATTACAGCTAAGTAAAACAAAGGGAAGGAACCAAAAAAGGCAGTCCAAAGACGCATGGCATAGTGAGTAGAACACTGAGTAAAGCATCAGTTGGGGGTGGAGTCTACAACATCTAGCTCCCATAGCTAAGTAACTATGGAAAATTGACCTCACTTCTCTGGGCCTCAGTTTACTTAACTGACAAATGAGGATAGTTACAGGACCTTTGCATAGGGATGTTATGAGAATTTGATGAGATAATACATATAGAGCTCTTAAAATAGTATTCAGCTCATAGTAGATCTCTCAATAAATAGTAATTAGCAGCAATATTTAATAGAAGGTGAGGAGATCAAGTTAGGGAGGTAGATTGGGGTCAGGTCATAGACAATGACGGATGCCAACAAGCTAAATTTGGACTTTCTCCTGCAGATAATGGGGAATTATTGATGGTCCTTGAGTCGAGTAGTGTCATGGGCCAGAGCTTTGTTCTAGGAAGATTAGATTAGCATAGTCATAGTATAGACTCTCCCAGAGAGGACTGAGAATTCTGGCATTTTCCTGATGTCTAAAAGAACAATTAGTACTTTGGGGATTTGGTGGAGATGAAACAGCAGTAGCCTGAGCACCTGAAACCTCTGCTCTGGAATTTGGTCTCCTGAAAATGTGATAGCCTACAAAAGGAGGCTCCTCTGCACTCTGTTCCCTAACCTTACCACTCTCTCCCTGACCATCAGACACTTAGGGAAGCTCATTCCTAGGAGACAGGCTGCTGGACATGTTATGTTTTGTTATAGAAAGTTGCAAGCAATGACTTAGTCCACCTAGCTCAAGCCAACAGCATTCCTTACCTGGACAGCAATACCAGCCTCTTTGTGTCTTTCATTTGCCACTTTAGACTCAGATTTTATCTCTGGTCTATCCCCCACTCTGTTCTGTGTTGGGATTGGCCAATGGGAGGCACTGTTGGAAGACTAGGAGGCCAGAGAAAGTGGGTCTCTCTCCACCTCTAATTATGCCTTGGGTGATGACTCTGGCAACAGCTATGTCTTGTCTGTGCTCCATTTCTCACCAGGCAACCCTCTGCGGTTCTGGCTCTCACTGAACTGGTCCAGCTTCTGCTAGTAACACCACCTCTTCCCACTGTTACTCCAGCAGTATCCTTCTGCTGCTAAACTGGATACTGCCTCACCATTCACTGTCTCACCATTCACTGTCTGGCTTCCTGGCTCTTCTGTCCACTGTGTTACCCAGTCTCCATGTTAAATTTCCCCTGTTTGGAAGACATAGGGTATGCTCTGTTTTCTTAACTGGACTCTGTCTGCTATACCTTCCTTGTTGGTCTCTCTGAGTTGTCTCTTGCCTTCCTTCAATCATCCTTCCCACAGAAACCAGAATGATCTTTCTAAGATGCTAATCCCATGGACAAAACCCTCCAATAGCTTCCTATTGCCCTTAGTGTCAAGTTCAACCTTTACCATGGCTTCCATGAGCTCTGACCTCTGCTTGCCTCTCCCTTGTCAACCCCTAACACTCTCTTCTACTCTCACTACACTAACCACATTGGGCTACTCAAACACTCTGAAATGTTGTCAGTCCCAGGGCCTTCTCCTTCCAGACCCCCTCCTTTGCCTAATTAAATCCTATTCATTCCTCAGATATCAGTTTAATTCTCAGTTCCCCAGGAAAGCTTCCCTGGCCCTCTGTGATACTGTGATTTATCATATATATATATATATATATATATATATATATATATATATATATATATATATATATATCTAAGCCACCATTACAACAGAACAACTGGAATGACTGGAACGACCAGGACAACTAGAATGACCAGTTGCTATGATGCGCACTGACCACCAGGGGGCAGATGCTAAATGTAGGAGCTGCCTGCAGGCCCCGATTGCTGATGGAGCCTGCCGGCCAACCTCCTGGTCCCACCCTCTGGCTGGCAGGTCCCAATTACCTGATCAGGGCTGGGCCCTGACTGGGACAGGGAACCGGGGGTGAGTGGCAGCGAATGCAGGTGGTGAGGGAAGGAGGAGGTGGAGAGGCAGGGAGGCAGGGAACCTGATTGGCCCTAATCATTGGCCAGGCCTAGGAACCCCACCTGTGCATGAATTTCGTGCACTGGACCTCTAGCAAGAAATATATATTTGGTCTTCTACATCCCCTTTTCTGGCACAGTGTTCCTAAAATACTTAAAATTTCCTAAGTGATGAGAGTGGTAAAGGTATCTTTATTATGTTAATGAGGTGACTTTTGGAACAGTGTTAGATCCAGTAAGGATGGGGGCTGGTCAACAGTGGAACCAATCATGTGATTAGAGGGTTAGAACTTTCTTTTTTTAATTTTTTTTTTATTGATTTTAAGGGGGCAGGGAAAGGGAGAGAGAGCTAGAAACATCAATGATGAGAGAATCATTAATCAGCTGCTTCCTGCATGCTCCCTACTGGGGATCAAGTCCACAAAACAAGCATGTGCCCCTGACTGGAATTGAACCCTGGACCCTTCAGTTCATAGGCTGACACTATCCAATGAGCCAAACGAGGGTTGGAACTTTCAGTCCCACACTCTGATCCCTTGGAAGGGAGAGGGGCTGGAAGTTAAAGCAATTGGTAAATGGACAATGATTTAATCAATCATTCCTATGTAATAAAGCCTCCATGAAAACCTAAAAGGACTAGGTCTAGAGAGCTTTCAGATTAGTGAGCACGTGTGCAGGTGCTGGGAGAGTGGCACTTGGAGAGGGCATGGAGCTCCAAGCCCCTTCCCATATACCTTGCCAGTGTATCAGTTCCATCTGGCTGTTCCTCAGTTATATCCCTTTATACTTTACCAGGAGATCTAGTAAGTAAATTGTTTCTCTGAGTTCTGTGAGCTGCTCTGTAAAATTAATGGAACCCAAAGAGGAAGTCATGGGAACCTCTGATTTATAGGCAGTAGTCAGAAACACAGGTGATAACTTGGACTTGTAGCTGACATCTGAAGTGGATAGGCAAGCTTGTGAAACTGAGCATCATGTGGACCTGATTCTCTCTCTTGATAGATAGTGTCAGAACTGAGTTGACTGTTGTCCCAGGAATTGCTTGCTGCTGTAAGGACTACTCCCCCACCCAACACACACACACACACACACACACACACACACACACACACACACACACTGGAATTGGTCCTAGAGCCTATTTATCTTCCAAGATAGGTTAGTTCCCCCTATGTGTGCTCTCATTATGCCCTTTACTTTCCCATTGTAGAGAGCTCACAGAAAACCACTGTAATTAATTATTTGTGACATATTCATAGTCTGTCTTATCCTCTACTATAAACTTCATGAGGGGGAATAGCCATAACTGTTTTGTTCATTACTGTATCTCCTGAGCCTAGCACATAATAGACACTCAAAACTATTTTTTTTGATGAAAAAATAATCTCCCACCTCCAACTCTCCCAGTAAAGTCAGATGGGGAGAAGGATGCCAGGGGATGGCTGGACCAGTAGCAGCTCTTCCAGCTGTGTGACTTTGCCATGCCGGCTGAGGCCTGTGGCAGACAGTAAGTGCTGGGCATCTGACAGCAGGGAAGGCTTAATACCTCTTTCTCTTCTTTCTCCCTCTCAGGGATAACTGCTTCATAACTTTCCAGGAGACAAAGAGCTGACAGGGCCCTGGAACTCAGTTGAAACTGTGGGACCCTAGCCAGGCCTGGCTTCCCAAATTCCTTTCCCAGGCTAGAGAAGCAGCTGGGAGTACCCGGGGAATGACAAAGAAAGCTGGGCTTTCAGAGTAATTCAGACAGGGCTGTTGAGATGTGTGTGTGTGTGTGTGTGTGTGTGTGTGTGTGTGTGTAAGAGAGAGAGAGAGAAATACCATGTGAGTGAGTACATGTGTGACTATAAAAGCAAGGGGGTTGGGAGGAAAGGAAGCAGGGAGGGGGTGAAGGCAAAAGGGAGGAAAGGAAAGAGAGAAGAGAGTACAGCCTGCCCCAGGCAGTCAAGAACACTCAAAAATGAATCAAGTTCCACCAGAGATTTCCTTCTCCTTGTGCTTGAACTCCCAATGACAGCAGCCCGAAGAACATCACCCCTCTGTTCCTAGTCCTCTTCAAAGTGTTTTATCAGTAAGTACCTGCTCATTGCCCTTCTGCCTTACTCCTCCACCCCCAGAGGAGCAGAGAGCGGATGGTTTCCCCAACCATTTCACTAAGAGAGATGGTCCCCAGTGGGAAGATGAGAGGCTTGCCTGCCTGCTGTCCCAAAGAGTTTGAGTCATGAGAGGGTGGCCACCAACAGAAGGGGTGGTTCTGTTAAAAGGTGCTGCCACATAGGAGATAGAGGAGAAGACATATCTGGACCTCTCTCTACTCCCCTCCCACCCCCTGTAGGTGCCTCCCATTGATTGAACCCAATGGGAAGCCAGAGGGCAAAGGAGGCAAGGTGATGCAATCCTTAGGGGTCAGCTGCCCATGTCCCCCTGGGGTAAAGAGCAAGGTAGAGAAGGTGGAAGAATAAAGCTGGGGTAAGGGGAGGTGAAAATTGAGTTAATTAAGGAAGGCTCTCTGAAAGAAGTGAGCTTCAAGGGAGAGGATATGGAGCACAGCCTCTGAAGGCCTATCAGTCAGGTTGGGTGGGTTGAATAGGATGTGGGTCTCTGTCCTAATTCAGGGCAGGGTTACCTAGGGGTCAATAAATGAGAGAGAGCAGTCATATCCTATTTGGGGAAAGTGCTGGTTACTTTGAAGAGTGGGTGGCATTTAGTAAGGTTGATGGAGCTGTGAAATTGGGTGGGGCAGTTCCTTCCATGAGGGTGGGCTGGGCCTTGATCTTTCCTGAGAAGCAAACGTTCTGGAGTCATCGTACTAGTACCAGACCACCTGGGGTGGGGACTATTGAGTTCCACAGGGATTTCGCTTTCTCTGAATAAAAACATCCTCTGGGTGTGAAGGCATCTTAACAAACTCCCTGGAATGCCAGATAGAGAGGAGGACATACAGATGGAACTTGTACATTCAGTTTCTCTTCCCTGCCCTGGCACTTAGGTTCTTCAGGACCACCCCACTGACCACCCACTACCTCTTTCTTGTATATCCTTAGTGAAAATCCAGGGATTCTCTTGGAAAGCATCCTCTGAAATCCTGGATATTATATGGAAAAAGAATCAGAAGAGCTGGACAATACATGCTAGCTGCAGAGATTGGGCCCAGAAGTTAGAAAAAATAAAGTTGGTGAGAATAGTTCAAACACTGAAACAGCTTCCCATTAGAGAACATAGAAGACTGTGCCTGGAGGAGGTGGCCTGATGCTGTGGAGTCCACACAGAACCAGAAGTTTGGAAACCTGGGTTCTAATACTGGTTTAGCCACTGACTCTGACCCTCAGAAAGTATATTCTGGTATTTGAGCTTCAGTTTCCCCATTTATACCAGTGAAATCACTAGGTCTGCCTCAAATGGGTTTATAAAGAGGAAAGCATAAAATGAATGGGGAAGCATTTTAAAAATTATGTCACCAGATAAACCTGAAGTATGGTGAGAAAGAGTAATAATGCTGACAGGAGTTCCCAAGTTCTCCTGGGCAAGGGGCATATTTGTTGACTAGATTTATGAATGAATGTCTTTATATAGATGCACATTTCCATGTGTACCAAAACCTGAAGTATGCAGAAGCTCCAACACTGTATGGGGAACCTTTTGACTCAGGATGGATGCACATGTCTGAATTCTTTGGTGGAGGGGCCAATTAGGGCTGCAACACCAGGGCAGGAAACAGCCAGAGGAGAGAGTTGCAGCCTACTTAGGGCTAGCCCAGGTACACACACACACACACACACACACACACACACACACACACACGTGCTCCCTCAGACTTGCTGAAGACCCAGGTCCTGTGCAAAAAGCCAAGCTCCAAGTAGGCTTAACAGCCAGTTCCATTTTGCTTCGGCGGCTCTTCTTCTAGTTTTCCTTTGAGCCTGTCTGGAAAATTCATTACTCACTATGATTTGAGGCCCTGCCTGGGTTTGGGGGAGAGGGGATAGATGTGAAACTGAATGAGAGATCGTGTTATAATCAAAAGAGCACTTGAGCCTGGCCAGTGTGACACAGTGGTTGAGTGTTGGCCTATGAACCAGGAGGTCATGGTTTGATTCCCAGTCAGGGCACATGCCTGGGTTGTGGGCTCAATGTTCAATGGAGGGCATGCAGGAGGCAGTTGATCAAAGATTCTCTCTCATCACTGATGTTTCTCTCTTTTCCCTCCATTCCTCTCTGAAATCAATAATATTTTTAAATGGCATTTGATTAGGAGACAGCAATTTACTTCTACTCCTGGTCTGCCATGTGACTAGGGGAAGTTCTTTGCTGTCTTTGGAATCCTGCCTCAAGCTGGGGGAAGCTGGGGGAAGCTGGGGGACGTGTCTAGAAGCCAGGCCCTGAGATGGGCCTTTTACCCAGGCATAGAACATTTTTGAGGAAGAAAAATTATTGCCAGGGGAAACCAGGAGCTTTTAACCAATTGCCTTATAAACTGCATACGGTCTGCCTGAAATACATACTTTAGAAGCAGTCGTTGGGGAACAACACTCTGCACAATATGACCTTCCTTTTCAGAGGCTTGAGGGGACTCAGAGGCCCCCTAGGAGAAGGTATGGGGAAGAGCAGGGAGTGACCTGAAGGTATGAGACCCAGGCAGTAGGAGCCAACAGGCTCCATCTGAGGGGGACAGCAGGGTTCAGTTACTTGCTCTGGGCTGCAATTACATAGGAACTGGGATTATGTCCATTCCAGAGATGGGGAGACTGAGACAGAAAAGTAAAGAAATACCCAAGTAGTGTGGTTCCAGAGCTGATGTGCTTGCTTCTATACCTCTCATCACACTCTTGGCATGCTGCATTGAGTGGGCTCAGGGCTCTCAACGAATGAATCAAGTTCCTCCTCTGTGCCAGGTACTGCTCTAAACACTGAACAAGACAAAGTTCCTGTCCTAATGGACTTCTAGTCTAGTGCAAGGAGGTGGATATATACATATTGTGTTAAGTTGTGATAGCTCTTTGAGGAAAAAAGTGAAGCAGGGTCATGTGCTGAGAGTGATGGGCATGCTGTTTTCAACAGGATATTCCCAGATGGCCTGGTGAAGAGCTGATTTTTTACGCTTTTTTTTTAAGGTATAGTTTACACAAAGTACAGGCATAACTTGGAGATATTGCGGGCTTGGTTCCAGACCACTGCAATAAAGCAAATATTTCAAAAAAGTGAGTCACATATTCTGGTTTCCAAGTGCATATAAAAGTTACGTTTACATATATTGTAGTCTATTAAGTGTGCAATTGCATTATGTCAAAAAAATGTATATACCTAAATTTTAAAAATACTTTGCTGTTAAAAAATGTAACCATTATCTGAGTCTTCCATGAGTCAATCTTTTTGCTGGTGGAGAGTATTACCTTCAGTTTATAAAAAATGCTAAGTGCCCTAATCCTAAGAGTACTGCTCAATGACTTCTTACATTGATTGACACCACGTAAGCACCATCCAGATTAAGATTTAGGACATGTCCAGTACTGCAGAAGTTCCCTCTTTCCTAGTTTGCACCAAAAAGGGAGGAGCCCTGATGAGGCTCACATCTTCCTAAGCACATCTATCACCATCAATTAGTGTTGCCATTATCTGACTTTTTTTTACTAAACATAACATCTATGAGATCCAAGCATGTTGTTGCATGTGTCAGTAGTTCATTCATGTTTATTGCTGTGTAAACCTCCAGGGACAGTCCACATATTTTATTCATTTTCCTGTTGGTGAACATGAGGGTTGAGCCATGTTTTGGCTATTATGAATAAAGCTGCTATGAACCATGATTTCTAGAAATTATTTATATATTGTGGATATGAGTCCCTTTACACATCTTTGTATACTCCAAGGTGATGATCAATTCTCCTATTTTTTATGCAGTGTTATATTTTAGCTTTTATCATTATTTATATGATCCAGCTGCAATGAATTTTTGTGTATGCAAGGTAGAAGTGAAGGATCATCATCCCCTTCCCACCATATGGATGGTCAATCGTTCTTGAAAAGATAACTCTTTCCTCCATTGAATCACAGCTAGGGGCTTTATTGTGACCACATATGTGTGAGCCTATTTCTGTGTTGAGGTGATGACTGAGCTGAAATGTGAGTGAAGTGAGGGAGCCAATCACAGTACTAAGGGGACAGACTATTCTAGGGCCTGGAGTAGGATGAGGGGCTTTCCTCCAGCTGAAATTATAGGGGTCAGCAAAAGCTCATAATATTGATATATTTTACCATACTATTTTAAAAATCAGAATGGCTACAAGAAATTCGTGGTAAACAATATAGCACGTTGTACATGAAGGCAGGCTGGGTATGGCTGATTTACCCTTTGTCTCAGGCTCCAGTCTAGCTTACTACTGGCACTGCTGCTGCATACAGTGCTGAAGGTGGGGCAGGGGAGCAGCCAGGAGGGAGTGCCTCAGCAGTTGGGCTTGAAGTGAGGGAGGCAGTATCAGAGAAAGCTTCTTAGAGGAGGTGCTTTCTGACATTGTCATGAAGAAAGATGAGGAGCTCTCCAGGCCAAGTCAGGTATAGGAGTGCACAACAACGATGGGCAGAGCACAATGGGAGCAAAGGGATGCTGGCTTGAAAGAACATGAATTGGAGAGAAATTAAGAGGTAATCTGATGTGGCAGCCACAGTGGTGAGGTAGGGAGGCGGGGTGAGAGAAGAGGCTAGAAAGATATACTGAGAGCAGACAGTGAAGGGCCTGAAATTTCAGCCTGAGAAGTACGGGCTTTGTCTTGAAGGTGAAGGGAAACCATGGGTGCATTTTATTGAGGGGGGTTAGATGCAGTGCTTAGGAAGATGTGAGCCTCAGCAGAGCTCCTCCCTCTGCCTGAGTCCTCTTCTGCTAGAGACTGGAAAGTGGATTACCATCAGAGTGTGGGTTCCATGAGACTGTGAAAGTCCCAGGGGAAGGAACCCAGAGCAAAGGACCATCAGATTCCCACACTGGCCTTTTAATCCCTTGGGGACTTCATCCAAGTCACTGGCCACTCCAGTCCTTGGGCTTTCAAGCTGGGTATTCGGACTGCTTGTGCACAGGCAGGGCATTCCTGCTGCCCTCCTCCTCCACCCTCTTGGCAGTTGGCCAGTCATAGTTCAGTGCTCTCTCCACTTCAACACATTCACTGCCTTCACAGAGAGGCCTGCTCCGCCCACCCCAGTTTCCTCTCCCCTCCAGCAGGAGCTTTATGAGCAGCACATAGTGTCCATGCCGTGGAATTTAGCAGTGAAAGGGGGTTCACGACCATATAGGATGGTGGTTCTCAGCTCAGGCCTGGGTCTCCAGCACTTCTTCAGCCCCACCAGCTTCGGAAGAAGTATTTCATCCAATGCCCACATTTTGAAGGGCTGTAAGTTCCCATGTATCTCTGCCCTTACCCTGAGACTGGTGTAACAACCATGGACACCCCATCACCCAGTATTGCACAACCAGTAAATGAGAAGAATAAAAGATGTGTGTTAGAGACTCCTGTGTGTTTGTGCAGGCATGTATTCTTTTTCTGTGCCACTATGAGGACATGTGTCCTGCATCTCCATGCATAACCATAATCAGCACATCTTAACACAGGAATTTGAGGACCATTCTGCTGGAGCCATTGAACACAGCGAGATAGCTGTGCTACCACATAGAATCACCACATTTTTATTGTCAGATAATGGGCTCCTTCAACATCCCTGAGCCTCCGTCACTCCTGAATTCCACCACCAGCCCCCATCAGAGCTGAACCACCAACAGAGTGAGGTGAAGTGGTGAGATGAGGATGTCCTTTTCAAAGAGCACTAGATAATACTCATTTTTTAAAGCTGAATGTTTAATGGTTTAATTTTAGGCCTTGTAAAAATACCTTTATGTCTAATTCACCCCATCAAAGCAACCAGATCAAAATGTCATGTAGCTGCGTGTGCATGTATGTGTACCCACATGCCTCTGAATAAGTACAAGAGTATCACCAGCTATGTGCTCCCTTTTATGAATATTTAGGCCAGCCAGGTACCCTGTTTGGTGTATACAGTGTGTGTCCATGTGGGGAAGGTGCCCATTAGCATTGCCCACAGGAGTAGCCTGTCAGGGTGTTTCCACCTGATCTTGACTCTACACTTGGCCAGAATGAAGAAATGAAGCGGATCCATGGGGAGAAGAGCAGCTATTTTCACTCTCCCCCCTCACTTTTTTCATCACTTCCATCAGTCCCCTAGCCTTCCCAACAAAGCCCCTCTAGTGAGAAGTCATACAATGCTTCATAAAATAGAAGGGAGACTGGAGCGAGGCCCACCGAAGCTGCAAATCCCATTAGGGAGAAATGTAATTGAGGCCTGTGGACCTTGTGGGGCCCCAGCCTTTTAAGATTTCAGGGTGGAGAGACCCAGCCTCCTGAGTGTCAGCACCCTGGCATCCTGGGTAGTCTGAAGGAACTGAGGCTGGGAGAGTGGAAGAAGTCTGGTTGGGGATAGTGTAGACAGATCTAGGATTGGACTGGGCAGCCTTCATGGTACATGGACTGGGCCAAATTCAGAGACAGGCTCCCATGCCACCCACCCTCCCTGTTGCACCCTTGCCATGGGCTGGATCTCTTGCCTGGAGGATCTCAGCAGGCTATTTCCTGGTCTCCCTGTGGCTCTTTCTCCCCTCTTCAGTCCACAAACCCACACAGCATCCAGAGTGAGCCTTCCAAAGTATGGGCCCCACCTCATCAATCCCAGCCTAAAACCCTCTACTGGTTCCCTAGTGTCTATGGCAGCATTTCCAAAACTATGTGGCAGTGATAAAAGAGGTTCCAAGGGCAAACAGGTGTCTTATTGCAGAACAGATCAGCAGTTGTACTATGCTAATGTATACTTCTCCACCCCATCTTTTTTCATGGGATGTAGCATTCAGCAAAACCCAGTTTGGAAGACACTGGCTCAACATGCCATATGCAATTCTCTGGAACCTGATGCCTACATACACCTCCAGCCCTCTTCTCTTTACTTATGCTGTTCCCTTAACTGGAATGCCTTTCTTGGTCTTCTCCATTGCCTACCTAATTCCTACTTACCTTTCAAGACTTTTAAACCATGCTTTCTCCAGGAAGCCTATCCTGGCTACCCCTACCCACTTCTCATTCCTCGCCCTCCAGGCTGTACCTGTCTCTCACTTGTCAGTTATCGAGTATTGAAATAGTTTCCATATTTGCTGCCCACATGTGTTTTTGAGCCCCTTGTACACAGATTCTGGGCCTTAATCAACTCTGGGCCCAGACCCCAGCACAGTGCCTGCTAGTTCTCAGTGAATGCTGGATGGAGATATGGGACAGAAAGAACAGCAGGAAAAGAGGTGAGAGTGTAAGAAAAAAGATAGCAAGAAAGAGGGAATGACAGAGTAAAAGCAAGTATATAGTGGCTTTTGTCAAGAAACTCTCAGAGTGCCTCATATTCTATGTGTCAAGCTAATGGAATTGAAATTGACCTGTTGTACATTATATAATACTAGAGGCCTGGTGCACAAAAATTTGTGCACTCGGGGGGTAAGGGGGGGTCCCTCAGCCCGGCCTGTGCCCTCTTGCAGTCTGGGACCCCTTGGGAGATAACGCCCTGCTGGCTTAGGCCTGCTCCCAGGTGGCAGAGGGCAAGCCCAATCCCTAGGTGCAGCCCCTGGTGGGGCTCAGAGGAGGGCCGATTGGGGAGTTGGGGCGCCGCCCCCTGTCATGCACAGAGCAGTGCGGATTGGGAGGTTGTGATGCCACCCTCAGTCACGCTCAGGGTAGGGCCGATTGGGGGGTTGGGGCACTGCCCCCTGTCACACTCAAGGCAGGGTCGATGGGAAGGTTGCGGCACCACCCCTGTCACGCACAGAGCAGGGACCATCAGGGGGGTTGGGGAGCTCCCCCCTGTCACGCACAGAGTAGGGCCGATAGGGGAGTTGGGGCACCGCCCCCTGTCACACACAGAGCAGGGCGGATCAGGGGGTTGGGGCACCGCCCTCTATCACCCACAGAGCAGGGCCAATCAGGGGGTTGGGGCACTGCCACTGTCACACTCAGGGCAGGGCCGATGGGGCGGTTATGGCTCTACCCTGACACACACAGAGCAGGGCCGATCAGGGGGTTGGGGCACCACACCCTGTCACACACAGAGCCGCAGGGCGATCAGGAGGTTGGGGAGCTCTCCTGTCACAAACAGAGCAGGGGGGATAGGGAGGTTGTGGCCCCGCCCCCATCACACACAGAGCCGCAGGGTGATCAGGGGGTTTGGGTGCTGCCCCCTGTCATGCTGATCCCGGTGCCGGGAGGCCTCGCGGCTCTGCTGATCCCAGTGCTGGGAGGCATATTACCCTTTTACTATATAGGATAGAGGCCTGGTGCATGGGTGGGGCTGGCTGGTTTGCCCTGAAGGGTGTCCTGGATCAGAGTGGGGGTCCCTACTGGGGTGCCTGGCCAGCCTGGGTGAGGGGATGATGTCTGTTTGCAGCTGGTCACACACCCTTCAGGGTGGGGGTCCCCACTGGGGTGCCTGGCCAGTCTGGGTGAGGGGCTGAGGTCTGAAGCTCCCAACTGCTCCTTTTTTTCTTTTTTTTAATTCTGGTCCAGCTTTAGCCTGGCTCCAGCTCTAAGGTCTCTGCTGCTGAAAGCAGGTATCTGGTTTGTTTGGGTTCTATAATCGAAACAATGTATAACTCCAGCTCTGAGATCCCGGCTCGCTGAAAGCAGGTTTCTGGGGTTTTGTTTAGCTTCTATATTTGTTACAATGTTTCAAACTGCAGGCTCAGAGGCCAGCAAGGCAGGCGGGGAACTTTGGTTTCCTCCGTCACTGAAGCAAGCAAGCCTCATATTAGTTTCAAGCTGCCTGGTTGCCGGGCGCCATCTTGGCTGGCAGTTAATTTGCATATCGCCCTGATTAGCCAATGGGAAGGGTAGCGGTCGTACGCCAATTACCATGTTTCTCTTTTATTAGATAGGATATTCTATGTAGCTTCAGTAGGAATGGTCAATCACTCTTGGCTTATTGGCACCCACTGAAGCTGCAGCCCACACACAACATCAAGTTCAGCACATTGGGTCAGTCCAGCCTACTAATTTAGCAGTGCTCACTAATTGGATTTTTTAAAATGTCTATTAAAAATTCAGATGGGCCATCCCCAGGTCAGATTGGCCCCATTTGGCCCTCAGGCAGCCTGAATCAGTAGTCAGGTTCTGCCTCCATGGGGGTGAACTGGAGGGAAAGGCCTGAGGACTCACCCACCTCTACAGGGGGGTGCTGGTGTGTCCTGGCCCCTGATGATGCACCTGTCCTCTCTGGGTCTGTTTCCCTATCCTTCCCTCTGAGGTTCAGAATTAGGAAATGGAGAAATAAATAAAAGCTAGAAAGAAAGGCCAAGGTTATGGTTTGGATGAGCTTCTTTGATGGTGGAACCCTGCCACTCTGCATAAAACCTGGCATAAAGTATGTGCTTAAGGAATATTTGTTGAATACATGAACCTGTGCCAGGGAGTATGAGCTTAAGGGCTGGAGTGCAACTCAAGTGGCACTTCCAATCCTACTTGTTCCAAAAAAGTGGCTATTTCCACCAGCTTCAGGCCCAGAGTTTCCACCATTGCAGGCTCATTGTTGGGGTAATCTGGGGACCCCTTTGAAATGTAAACATTTTACTGGGAAGGAGAAACCATTATTGTGATCACCTTATATGTGCCTACCAATTTGCCATAGTGTCTGTTCATTGACCAAACACTGAGCATCCACAAAGTGTTTGACCCTGTATCAGGTGCCCTGTTGAACTCACAGCCCCATGTTGGAGATGCTCTCACCTGAGCACCAGCCAGACATAAGAGGGGTAGCGTTTTTTCAGCTTGTTTTGAAGGGTTTCACTGCTAATTCACTCAGCATTTATTTTCTGAGTGTATTCTAGGTACTGTCCTGATGATGGAGATATAGCAGAGACTAGCCTTACTACAAATCCCAGCTCCTTTGGGGCTGCTGCTAGAGTGAGGAGGGACAGATAATAAATGAAAATACATAAATGACATAGTATGCCAGCTGGTGATGAAGCAGGAAAATGACATAGGGAGTGTTGGGCCAGGAACAGGGGTACACATTGTCATCTCAAATAGGTGGTCACAGAAAGCCTCACTGACATTTGAGTAAGAACCCCAAGATGGTGAGAGGGCAGGACATTCAGATATCTGGAGAAATGGACAGTGTAAGCACCACTCTGAGGCAGGAGTATGCTTGACATGGTTGAGGGACAGCCAGGGAGCCAGTGTGGCTGATGCAGATGGAATGAGAAGAAAGTGGTAGGAGATGCAGTCAGAAAGATGATGAGGGGCGAAGTTGGGCAGGAACTGGTAGACCATGACAAGGACTTGGGTGAAGCCATTGGAGAGTTTGGAACAGAGGGCCTTTCTGGCTTCTATGTTGAAAGTTGGTTGAAGAAGGAAGGTAAAACTCCAGGTAGAAGCAGGGAGGAATCCAGAGGCTCCTGCAGTCATCCAGGTGAGAGATGATATTAGCGAGGACTAGGGTGGGAGCAATGGAAGTGGTAAGGAGTGGGAATATTCTGGATGGATTTTGAAAGGAGAACCAACCAAACTTGGATTGCATGTGGGATATGCAAGAAAGAGTAGTCAAGGATGATTCCAATACTTTGGGTCTGAGCAAGGGAAGATGCAGTCACCACTTATTGCTAGTTGCTTCAGACAATCAGACATAATCTGCAGGGCAGGTGGAGGCAGACCAAATTTCTGCAAAGTCCATTCACTCTCCTCAGTGCAGGCTCCCAGTGCAGGTCCACTTGACTTGGCAAAGCCCCATGTGTTTTGCTGGAAGGGAGGGAATAAGATTTTGGGCAGGCCCGGGTAAAAATAACTTGGAACCTGGGATAATCAATGGTGCCAGGGACAACACGCAAGGACCTGGTTCTTCATTTGGGCCCTGGGCTTCCCTGGGGCAAAAGAGCATGGGACACTGTGAGACTCCCCAGCCCCTTTCTCTGCTCATAGCTTCCTTTTGACAACTCAATTCACTCCATCATGCCCAAGGCTTTCAAAGGCTTATTGCAACTGAGAAAGCTGAGAGTGTCAGGTTTCCTGGATGGAGCCTGGGGTGAGTGGTTAAGTAAGGATGGGACTGAGACACTGGGGATTAGAGAAAGTTGGGAGTGCTCAGCTTTTGGGCTGGAGAAGACAGGTTGGGCCATTTACTAAAGAACCAATAGCCATTGGTAGACTAGGCAGCTGGCCCAGAGAGAAATTTGGGTTTGAGGTGGCCTTGGCATTTTCTTTGTAGCCCATGACTGCTGGCCCTGGCTATCAGCCTTGGGCAGGGTGAGAGGGAGGTGTGTTCAGCCTTGAGTTGTAAATGACCCTGTATCCTGGAGTTTTACTTGTCTCTGATCCCAGGGATCACTGGTCAGGCCTGTAGAGCTATGTCACTTCTTCTTGCCCCAGACCTTACTAAGTCCTTCCTTAACAAAAATGACCAAGACTTTAGTCTCCACTCTTGGTCTAAAGACCAGGACCATAAGTTGTGTCTACAGAAAGTGTATGTGCTACACAGAACCATCCCCACTCTTTCACCTGCTCACCTGGCAACCCTGGGCACTGGTGAGCTGGCTGTCCCCTTTGGAGAAGCTGTTCCTATAAGGAAGCAATAGAACACTTAAGGCAAAATGAACCTTTAAAAAAATGAATCTCCTGCAGGACTCACCAGAGAAAGAGGTCTGTGCCTTTCGTGGCTAACTAGGAATTTACCATGTATTTCTCTCTTAGATCATATTCACGCTTCAGTACTTGCTTTTCCACTCAAGCTAGCCCTCCTGGGTCCTTCAGTACACTCAACGTCCACGCCCAGCCCATCCCTTGCCTCAGACTTTGAGCTGTCATTTGTGGCCCTGGTGGTGCCCCTTCCTGGCTCTTTCAGGACCTTGCCCTGGAGTGGCTCAGTGGCTTCTTTCCTTCTGGGAATGGGAGGAAGATAAGAGGGAGTCAAGAAAAAGCTCTGTGAGTAATGACAAAGGCAATCTCCTGAAGTCTTACACACTCCATACACCCATCCTCTCCCAACCGTTCCCTGTCCCTAGGGCCATTGCCCTGGAAAACCGTTCTGGGCTTAAGGTCTCCCTGTTCTTGGTTTGATGTTTACTTCTTTGTTCTACTTAAGCACGTATGTCAATGGCCCTTAGGAACACTTCCAGCTTTCTGCACTGCAGTACAAAGTGGGTACCTGAGTCACATGGGGCACTGATTGTGGAACAGATCTTCTGTCCATAGGAGACCAATATACCATAAGGGGCTGGAACTTGTGCGCTATATTTCTCCTCTCTTGCTGTAAGTAACACTGTGCCCCTTGAGCCTGGTGTGTATGTTGTCTGTACTCAGTAACCTCAATTCAAGTGCTGGTCTCTTCCCTGAGTGGCACTGTGTCTTTTTACCTTGGCCACACAGCCTGACCACCTGTGAACAGTGAAACAGTAAACCAGTTCACACAGCACTTGCTGTGTCACTCCCTGTGTTTGGACAAACAAGGCGAGCACAAGGTCCAAGGCCTGGTAAGGCCCACCCTCAGAAGGAGACTTTACCTCAAGTGTTCACAAACTTCTTGGCCCCATTGTGGGGGCAACTCAGTTGAGCTCACCTGGATGTTGTCCAGGGTGAGGACAGCAGTTGAGGAGAGGCAGATGGAAACCCCACCTCTAGTTGTGCCCCACCTTGGAACTAGGCCTCTAGCCTGGGCAGCGGGCTCATGTGCTGTTCCTCCTTATTGAAACTCAATACCTTGCAGGATGCTGGAAAGCAATAACCTCACCCTGGATACCTTTCTGGGGATGAGTCCCTTCCTTGTACTTTCTGTAAGGTCTTGATCCTGTCTTCCCTTCTTCCCACATTTGCTCCAGGCAGGGAGCAAAGAATCTGGTGTCTGTGTCTGTGCCTGTGTCTGTGTCTGTGTCTGTGTCTGTGTCTGTGTCTGTGTCTTTGTCTGTGTCTGTGACTGTGCATGCATGTGAGAGCACGTGTGTGTGTGTGTGTGTGTGTGTGTGTGAGAGAGAGAGAGAGAGAGAGAGAGAGAGAGAGAGAGAGAGAATTTGTGTGTTCATACATGAGCATGCATGTGTGATGAATATGTCTATAGGCACGTGTGTTTATGCACAGGCCTACCTGAACTCAGGAGAAGGACAGGGGCTTCTTCCCAGAGAGCAGTGCATCCCCTGGGATTGGTGGAAGCTGTGGAGAGCAGAGCCTGGTTCTACTCCCCAGGCCATATCTCCACTTTCACTTGGTAGACTTTGAAGAAGAGCTGGATTTACAGGTCTTGCTCAGGATCACCTAATTCAGAAGCAACAGAGCTTAGACAAGACCCCATGTTACCTGATTCTGAGAATAGTGATTTTTTTCTACTACCCAAGAGCAGAGAGAAGAATCTTAATCCTGCCAATCCCATGCAGCATTCATGAGGCCCACAGGAGCTGGAGGGCAGAACAGTGCTTATTTGGGTATAAATGGCCATATGGCTATGTGAGGTGATTCTTAGGCATTGTGTCTTCCTGGGTTGTCCTGCAGAGTATTAAGCCCCTGAAGGATACTCAGTCCATCTACTTTATTGCCAGCAGATACTGCTGAAGAATTCTCTCAGCTACACGCCTGTCTCATCTATCTGGGCCTGGATGCCTAAGCTGAACTGGTTGTGAGGGCCCTCCTTCAGAGCTCTTGGAGGGTGGCTGTGGGTATACAGTTGGTTCCCTATAGCCCTTCTCTCCTTCTCCCTTCATCTTCTCATCCTTGATATCCTGGATTTATGGACTTTGGTCCCATCATCTTGGCCAGTTAGCGCCAATTGCAGCTGGAAGAATTTGGGTTAAACCAGGGTTTCTCAGCCTAGAACAGTGATGGCGAACCTATGACACGCATGTCAGAGGTGACACGCGAACTCATTTTTTTGGTTGATTTTTCTTTGTTAAATGGCATTTAAATATCCTATCAAATAAAAGAGAAACATGCAAGTTGACCATAACCCTGACACCCTTTCCATTGGCTAATCAGCAGAATATGCAAATTAACTGCCAACCAAGATGGTGGCCGGCAGCCATGCAGCTAAAGCGAACAGGAGGCTTGCTTGCTCCAGTGACGGAGGAAGCCAATGTTCCCGGCCTGCCGCTGACAGCCTCTGAGCTGCACTCTAAGCAACTATGTTGAAATTATAGAAGCTAAAAAAGCTCCAGAGACCTGCTTTCAGCCAGCTTTGGCCTCAGAGCTTAGAGCTGCTGTGATGGCAACAGTTTCAATTATAGAAGCCAAACAGACCCAGAAACCTGCTTTTAGCCCTCAGAGCTGGAGCTGGCTCTCAGTTCCAGTGACAGCTATAGAAGGTAAATAAATCCCAGAATTAAAAAAAAAAAAAAAAAAAGGAGAGGCTGGGAGCTTAAGTTGCCCTCCAGCCTGAAAATGGCTCTCAGGCCCTCACCCAGACTGGCCAGGCACCCCAGTGGGGATCCCCACCCTGAAGGGGGTGTGAGCAGCTGCAAACAGCCTTCAGCCTGTCATCCAGGCTGGCCAGGTACCCCAGTGGGGACCCCCACATTGAAGGGGGTGTGACCAGCTGCAAACAGCCTTCAGCCCGTCATCCAGGCTGGCTAGGCACCCTGCTTGTCCCCTGATCCGGGACACTTTCAGGGCAAACCAGTCGGCTCCCACCCGTGCACCAGGCCTCTATCCTATATTACAGGCAGGGCTGGACAGCGCGAGCTGCCACCTGGGCCCCATGTGCAGCCCTGGGCAGTGGGGCATAAGCCCTGCCCCCAGCCGGGACCCCTGTGTGCCATCTGAGCCCCCAGCCGGGACCCCCGTGCCGCCTAAGCCCCGCACTGCTAAGCCCGGCCCCCAGCCGGGACCCTATGACTATTGGAGAGCAGGAAAGTGCCGCTGGGCCATGGGTAGCTGTGGTGATCCGGCCATCAGTAAGTAGAAAAGTGCGGCCTGTAGACAGCCCCCAGCTGCGCCTGATCTGGGAGCAGGAAAGCAAGCCCTGCCTGCGGGCAGCCCCCAGCTGGGCCTGCTCCTCGGTCGCCATGGCAATCCGGGAGCAGGAAAGCCCGGCTTGCAAGCAGCACCCCCATCCTGGCCACAGCTCAATGGAGAGTACAACATGCAGTGGAGGCCAGGAGCTTGAGAGATCAACACAGAGGGGCTCCTGCTCCAAGCCTCCATAGTGTGGCTGGGGGCAGGCCCCCAGCAGACACACACACACACACACACACACACACATACACACAGTGCCTGCTCTGAGCTTCCAATGTGGCTGGGGGCAGACCCCCAGTGGGGACACACACACACACACACACACACACACACACACACACACACACACGGCAACTACTTTGAGCCTACATGGCGTGGCTGGGGCAGGCCCTAGCAGACACACACACACACACACACACACACACACACACACACACACATGGGACGCCTGCTCCGAGCCTCTGCTGCCAGACTGTGGCCATCAGTAGGACATCCACTGAGGGCTCCCGGACTGTGAGAGGGGCAGGCTGGGCTGAGGGAACCCCACCCCCCAGTGCACGAATTTCATGCACCGGGCCTCTAGTATAAAATAAATATCAAAAATATAAGTCTTTGTTTTACTATGGTTGCAAATATCAAAAAATTTCTATATGTGACACAGCACCAGAGTTAAGTTAGGGTTTTTCAAAATGCTGACACGCTGAGCTCAAAAGGTTTGCCATCACTGGCCTAGAACTACTGACATTTTGGGTAGGGAAATTCTTTGTTGTGGAGCCTGTCCTGTGTTCTAAGCAGCAGGACCTACAAGCTGGTCTCCAGAGGAAGAAATTTGCCCTACTGTTGCCAGACAATTTGAATCATTGCATGTACTCCCCAAATTTTGGTTCAATCTCCAGACCTCAAGGAGTCATTTTGGATAATCCCCTGCCTCCAAGCAAGCTACTTCTCAATAAATGAGTATTTTAGTGACCCACAGACTGAAGAAGGGCTTCCTAACATCCAACCCCAATCTTTCCAGCTGCTCCTTAGACCTGCTTTCTCTCTTTCCTCCATGGACATGGAAACCACTTCTCAAGGCCCTCTGGGTGAAGAACAGGATTAGTCATTTGTTGCTCTATCTCTGACTAGGCTCCATTTCCAGGTCCCCTCACTTTGCTGGGTTTATTCCATTGGGTCAAATGCCCATCACCCTGCCCAACCCTAGCCTTTCTTGAGTCTTTAGAGTCTGACAGACCAAGCTTCAAATCCAGGCTTTGTCATTTGCTAGTCCTGTGTCCTCAGGTAGGTCCTTTTATCTCCCTGGGTTTCAGTTGTTTTCGTGTGTAAAACAAGGTTATTAATCATATGATTGTAGTGGAAACTGAATTATCTAATGCATATAAAGTACTCAACACAGTGCCTGGCATGATAGGTGCACCAGAAGTGTTAGAGGAGGAAAGGCGTGTGAAGTGTGTAAACAGTGCTTGGCATACAGTCGTCACTAAATACATGTTAGCCACTATTATGCTGATACCCACCTCAGGGTCTTTTGGAAACAAATCAAGTGTATTTTATTGGAGGTGGTTCAGAGACAGACTGGCTTCCCAGACATGTACCAGGTAAAAGTAAGAGAAAGGGTGCTCTTGCCTGGCTCACTCCCTCACTTCTCAGCCACCATCTCACTGACTGATTTGACTGATTTGACTGATTTTCCATTCACCCAACACTGAGCCACACAGGTTCAAATTGTTCAAATCTAGTTCCACCACAAACTAACTGAGTATAACGTTAGCCAAGTATCTCCCTTCACCTCTCCAAGTCTCAGTTTCTGAACCTCTAAAATAGGGATAAAAGTTATATCTGCTTTTTTTATCTAGTAAGAATGCAGGCAGGTGAACTGTGTCAACCACACTAGAGAGGGATTGGTTTTTATTTCTGTAGCTTCTCCTCCTTTCCTTGAGCTCTGGGCACTGCCCCTCTTCTTAGTACCCTACCCACCCCCATCTCACTCTCCCTCATGTCCTCTTCTTCCCCTCCACGTGAAGCTGTCACAGGCCAAGACATGGCCATTTCCTCTGCCTACACAAGCAGTAGTTGTTTATACTGGTGCTTTTCTGTGACCTGGACAACATGTTCCACACCATGGAAAAGCTGGAGCCACTGATTCATCTGCTCCCCTTTCCCGGAAGACTGCTGGGAGTATGCCAGCTCTGGCCCTGCTCTTCCCTCCACCCTTAGAGGAGAGGAGGCTGGGAGCATGGGGTCTCTGCATTCCAGTCCGGAGCTCTGGCCCATAAATTGCTCTCTTTTGACATCAAGGAGCTTGTCTAAGGCCATAAGAGCCAGTTAGAGGCCCTGACAGGAATCTTCTTGCTCCTCTGGACTAAGAAGCATATCTGAGGTGGTGTTGGGAAATGAGTGTCTACACCCCAATAAGGGAGGCAGGAAGCACTGCTGTGGTTGCATGTGCTAGATGCACCCAAGTGTAGAGACAGAAATCCAGCTCCCTGGAGCCTCAGTCAGTACCTCCTCCCCTTCCCCAGCAGCAATGTTTTCACTTTCCTATAGGCTCTGTGCTGCCTTCTACCAGGGACAACTTATTGTTAGGCATAGTAAGCCTAGTTACCTAGGGTTCACAAAAGTGTTTTAAATTATTTTAACATCAGAAGAAAAACATGAATATAATAACAATGAATATATAATGATTAGCCCAGCCTGGGTGATATTCATTTTCATACCAATACAGTTACAAAATATATATTTTAATATTGTTTATGAAGAAAGAGCCCACAAAAGCAGAAGTAGCTAGGGTCCATGAAAGTCCAGATGTGCCCTTGGTCTCTGTTCCATCCCAGGCCCTCTCCATTGGCTCAAGGTAAAATCTGCCTATCTTAGAGGCTGTGGCAGCTCAGGACCAACCTAGGGCCCTTAGTGACCACAGCCAGAATCTTGGTGGCAGGGCACAGCAGGCCAACTCCCAGCAGGCCTCGGGGGTGAGCTGGAAGCATAGGAGGGCAGCCTCTACACCACTGTGCATACATGCCCTCTTCCCTCCCTCTTGGTCTCACTTCCTTCATTCAGCCAGCTTTCCTCAAATGTATTCCCTCCTTTGTTCAACAGCTCTCACAGCTACAGCTATTGATTCCCTCCCCACTGTGCCCCCTGCCCCCTCCCACACACACATATACACATGGAAGCCACCAGCTGGAGGTAGCAGTGTCCTCTCCCTTTGCACAGGGCTATAGTGGAAAGAAGATGGGCTTGGGAGTCTGGTGGAAAGTCCCAGGTCATCTGCTTATTTGCTGCATACCTCAGGGCAAGTCTCATTGCTTCTTGGACTCTCAGAACCCCATCCAGAAAAAGGTGATGCTAGCACCTCAAAGGGCACTTTGGAGGTTGAAATGATATCCTATGTAGGAAAATACAATGCATTGTGCCTGATATACAGTAGGAACTCAGTACCCAGGAGTTCCCTGCTAGGCAGCAGAATAATTTGATACTGTCCTCACCCACTCTTCCCCAGGTTTCTTTGAGCTCCAGTGACCTCTCCCATCCCATAGCCCCAACCTCACATACTCTACTGTCTCCCTGATTTCACAAATATTTAACTGTATTCAGTACACACTCTGAGCTCTCTGAACACTGGTTCTTCTAGACCAGACCCTATGCTGGACATGGGGCCACAGAGGTGACTCACCTGGTCTTTGTCTTCTATGTCACAGCCTAGGCAAGGAGAGACTGGCTTGTACATTTGAGGGTAGTTTTGTGTGATAAAAAGTCCACTTGAAAAGTGCTTCAAGAGCTCATGGGTGGGTTAGTTAGGAAAGGCTGGCTGAGTCGGGAAGGGTGTGAACAGCTAGAGAGGATATGGGGAGGCAAGCCAAATAAGGGGGTCTTATAGAACAATGGCTTGGAGTGAATGAGGTAACATAATACAGGTACCTTGGAGATATTGCAGGTTTGGTCCCAAACCACTGTAATAAAGTGATATAGTAAAGTTAGTCACATGGAATTTTTGGTTTCCCAGTCCATATAAAAGTTATGTTTACACTGTGTTGTAGTCTATGAAGTGTGTAATAGCATTATGTCTAAAAAAGAACAATGTATATACCTTAATTAAAAATACTACTTTATTACTAAAAAAAAAAATACTATAGCCGTCATCTGAGCCATCAGTCAGTTGTAATGTTTTTGCTAGTGGAGGGTCTTGCCTCAATGTTGATGGAAATCCATTATCTGTGAAGAGCAATAAAATGTGGCCTGTAAACAGTGATGAAATGCTCCATTTGTGCCATTATTCTATTGGGTACTGTGTTGGGATACATGGGCTCCTCTCAACACCCTAGCAAGATAGGCATTCCTGTACCCATTTTACAAATAAGAGAACTGAGGCTGAGAGAGCAAAGTTGTTTGCTCTAGGTCACACTGCTAAGAAATGGCAGAGCCAAGATTTATTTATTTTTTTTTTTTATTTTTGATATTTATTTTATATATTTAAATGCCATTTAACAAAGAAAAATCAACCAAAAAAATGAGTTCGCGTGTCGCCAGAATTCTTTTTTTTTTTTTTTTTAATTTTTATTGCTTAAAGTATTACAAAGGGTATTACATATGTGTCCATTTTATCCCCCCGCCCTAGACAGTCCCCTAGCCTCCCCTATCCCCCAATGTCTTATGTCCACTGGTTATGCTTATATGCATGCATACAAGTCCTTTAGTTGATCTCTTACCCCCCTACCTCCTGCCCCGCAACCCTCCCCGGCCTTCCTGCTGCAGTTTGACAATCTGTTTGAGGCAGCTCTGCCTCTGTATCTATTATTGTTCAAAAGTTTATAATGGTCTCTATTATCCATGAATGAGTGAGATCATGTGGTATTTTTCCTTCATTGACTGGCTTATTTCACTTAGCATAATGCTCTCCAGTTCCATCCATGACGTTGCAAATGGTAAGAGTTCCTTCCTTTTTAGAGCAGCATAGTATTCCATCGTGTAGATGTACCAAAGTTTTCTAATCCATTCATCTACTGATGGGCACTTAGGCTGTTTCCAGATCTTAGCTATGGTGAATTGTGCTGCTATGAACATAGGGGTGCATATATCCTTTCTGATTGGTGTTTCTGGTTTCTTGGGATATATTCCTAGAAGTGGGATCACAGGGTCAAATGGGAGTTCCATTTTCAGTTTTTTAAGGAAACTCCATACTGTCTTCCATAGTGGCTGCACCAGTCTGCATTCCCACCAGCAGTGCACAAGTGTTCCTTTTTCTCCACATCCTCTCCAGCACTTGTCGTTTGTTGATTTGTTGATGATAGCCAGTCTGACAGGTGTGAGATGGTACCTCATTGTTGTTTTGATTTGCATCTCTCGGATGATTAGTGACTTTGAGCATGTTTTCATATGTCTCTTGGCTTTCTGAATGTCCTCTTTTGAAAGGTGTCTATTTAGGTCCTTTGCCCATTTTTTGATTGGATTGTTTATCTTCCTTTTGTTAAGTTGTATGAGTTCCCTATAAATTTTGGAGATTAGGCCCTTATCAGATATGACATTGGCAAATATGTTTTCCCACACAGTGGGTTTTCTCGTTGTTTTGTTGATGGTTTCTTTTGCTGTGCAGAAGCTTTTTATTTTGATGTAGTCCCATTTGTTCATTTTCTCTTTCGTTTCAAGTGCCCTAGGAGCTGTATCAGTGAAGAAATTGCTTCGGCATATGTCTGAGATTTTGTTGCCTTTGTATTCTTCTAGAATTTTTATGGTTTCCTGTCGTACATTTAAGTCCTTTATCCATTTTGAGTTTATTTTTGTGTATGGTGTAAGTTGGTGGTCTAGTTTCATTTTCTTGCATATATCTGTCCAATTTTCCCAACACCATTTATTGAAGAGACTATCTTGGCTCCATTGTATGTTCTTGCCTCCTTTGTCAAATATTAATTGAGCATATTGGTTCGGGCCGATTTCTGGGCTCTCTATTCTATTCCATTGATCTATATGCCTATTCTTGTGCCAGTACCAGGCAGTTTTGAGAACAGTGGCTTTGTAATACATCTTGATATCTGGTATTGAGATCCCACCTACTTTGGTCTTTTTCAGGATTGCTGCAGCTATTCGGGGTCTTTTTTTATTCCAGATGAATTTTTGGAGAGTTCATTCTAGATCTCTGAAGTATGCCATTGGTATTTTAATGGGAAGTGCATTGAATTTATAGATTGCTTTGGGTAGTATGGACATTTTAATGATGTTGATTCTACCAATCCATGAACACGGTATGTTCTTCCATCTGTTTATGTCTTCCTCTATATCATTTTTCAACGTCCTGTAGTTTTCTGAGTAGAGGTCTTTTACCTCTTTAGTTAAGTTTATTCCTAGGTAGCTTAATTTTTTTGGTGCGATGGTAAACGGGATTGTTTTTATAATCTCTCTTTCTGAAAGTTCACTATTGGTGTATAGAAATGCCTCGGATTTCTTGGGGTTAATTTTGTATCCTGCTACATTGCCGAATTCATGTATTAAGTCCAGTAGCTTTTTGATGGAGTCTCTAGGGTTTTGTATGTATAATATCATGTCGTCTGCAAATAAGGACAGTTTTACTTCCTCTTTTCCAATTTGGATGCCTTTTATTTCTTCTTCTTGCCGAATTGCAATGGCTAACACTTCCAGTACTATGTTGAAGAGGAGTGGTGAGAGGGGGCATCCCTGTCTTGTTCCTGTTCTTAGGGGGAATGGTGTTAGTTTTTGTCCATTGAGTATGATGTTGGCTGTGGGCCTGTCATATATGGCTTTTATTATGTTGAGGTATGATCCTTCTACTCCCACCTTGCTGAGAGCTTTTATCAAAAATGGGTGTTGAATTTTGTCAAATGCTTTTTCTGCATCAATTGATATGACCATGTGGTTTTTTTCTTTCAATTTGTTTATGTGATGTATCACGTTTATTGATTTGCGGATATTGTACCATCCTTGCATCCCTGGGATAAATCCTACTTGGTCATGGTGTATGATCTTTCTGATGTACTGCTGGATCCGATTTGCTAAGATTTTGTTGAGGATTTTGGCATCTATGTTCATGAGGGATATTGGCCTGTAATTCTCTTTCATTGTGTTGTCTTTACCTGGTTTTGGTATTAGGGTGATGCTGGCTTCATAGAATGAGCTTGGAAGTGTTCCTTCCTCTTGAATTTTTTGTAGTAGTCTGAGGAGGATAGGTTTCAGTTCTTCCTTGAATGTTTGGTAAAACTCCCCTGTGAAGCCGTCTGGTCCTGGGCTTTTGTTTGCTGGAAGCTTTTTGATGACTGCTTCAATTTCTTCCATAGTTATTGGCCTGTTGAGATTTTTAGATTCTTCCTGATTGAGTTTTGGAATGTTGTATTTTTCTAGGAATTTGTCCATTTCCTCCAGGTTGTCTAGTTTGTTGGAGTAGAGCTGTCCATAGTATTTTTTAACAATCATTTGTATTTCTGTGGGGTCTGTTGTTATTTCGCCTCTATCGTTTCTGATTTTGTTTATTTGGGTCCTCTCTCTTTGCTTCTTGGTGAGTCTGGCTAGAGGTTTGTCAATCTTGTTTATCCTTTCAAAGAACCAGCTCTTGGTTTCATTGATTTTCTGTATTGTTTTTTTGGTCTCTATGTCATTTATTTCTGCTCTAATCTTTATTATCTCCTTCCTTCTGCTCACTCTGGGGTTTTCTTGTTGCTCTCTTTCTAATTCTTTGAGTTGTAGAGTTAGATGATTTACTACCATTTTTTCTTGTTTTTTGAGATAGGCCTGTAGAGCTATAAACTTCCCTCTCAGGACTGCTTTCATTGTGTCCCATAGGTTTTGGATTGTTGTGTTTTCATTGTCATTAGTTTCCAGGATGTTTCGAATTTCTTCTTTGATTTCATTGGTAACCCAATCAATATTTAATAGCATGCTATTCAGCTTCCAGGTGTTTGAGTATTTTGGGTTGTTTTTATTGTAGTTTATTTCTAATATTATGCCATCGTGGTCTGCGAAGACGCTTTTTATGATTTCAATCTTCTTGAATTTGGGGATACTTTGCTTGTGACCCAATATATGGTCTATTTTTGAATATGTCCTATGAGCATTTGAGTAGAATGTATATTCCCTGGCTTTCGGGTGAAGTGTTCTGAAGATGTCTATTAAGTCCATCTGATCTAGTGAGTCATTTAGGATTGCTGTATCTTTGCTGATTATTTGTCTAGAAGACTTATCCAGTGCTGTCAGTGGTGTATTAAAGTCCCCTACAATGATTGTATTGTTGTCGATCTCTCCTTTGATATCCTCCAGGAGTTTTTTTATGAATTTGGGTGCTCCTGCATTGGGTGCATATATGTTTACCAGGGTTATATCTTCTTGTTGTATTGATCCCTTTAGTATTATGAAGTGGCCTTCCTTATCTCTTGTTATGGCCTTCACTTTGAGGTCTATTTTGTCCGATATAAGTATTGCTACCCCAGCTTTCTTTTCCTTTCCATTTGCCTGAAAGATATTTTTCCATCCTTTCACTTTCAGTCTGTGTGAGTCCCTTCTAATGAGGTGGGTTTCTTGTAGACAGCAGATGTATGGGTCATGTTTTTTTATCCATTCAGCCACTCGATGTCTTTTGTTTGGAGCATTTAGTCCGTTTACGTTTAAAGTTATTATTGAAAGGTACTTGTTTGTAGGCATTTCTGTTTTTGTGTGGCTGTTTTCTTTCTGAGCTTTTTATTTCTTATTTTTATACCAGTCCCTTTAGCATTCCTTGCATTGCTGGCTTGGTGGTGATAAACTCCCTTAGCCTTTTTTTGTCTGTGAAGCTTCTTATTTCCCCTTCAAGTTTGAATGATAGCCTTGCTGGATAGAGTATTCTTGGATTCAGTCCTTTGCTTTGCATCACTTTGTAAATTTCCGTCCATTCTTTTCTGGCCTGATGTGTTTCTGTTGAGAAATCATTTGACAATCTAATGGGAGATCCCTTGTATGTAACTTTCCGTCTCTCTCTTGCAGCCTGTAAGATTCTCTCTTTGTCCTGAACATTTGCCATGGTAATTATGATGTGTCTTGGTGTGGGTCTTTTTGGGTTCACCTTGTTTGGGACTCTCTGGGCTTGTGTGACTTTTTTCTTCCCCACCTCAGGGAAGTTTTCTGATATTATTTCTTCTAATAGGTTTTCTAATCCTTGTTCATCCTTCTGTTGTTCTGGTACCCCTATTATTCGTATGTTGTTTCGTTTCATGTTGTCCCAAAGCTCCCTTAGGCTCTCCTCCTGTCTTTTCATTTTTTTCTCCAATTGCAGTACGTTTTGGGTGTGTTTTGCTTCCTTGTCTTCTAAATCACTAATTCGGTCCTCCGCTTCTCCTAGTCTACTGTTGATACTTTCAATGGAGTTTTTCATTGCAGCTATATCACTCTTCATTTCTTCTTGGGTCTTACTTAAGTTGTTGATTTTTTCATCTGTTTCTTCTAGCTTCTTGGAGAGGTTGTCGATTTTTTCCTCCATCCGGTTTATGCACTCTAGGACCCTTATTCTGAATTCTTTTTCTGTCATGTTGCATGCCTCTGTATTACTTAGCTGCTTTTCTGGAGAGTCCTCCTTCTCTTTCCTTTGGGGGTTTCTTTGTCTACCCATGTTTGATCTCGCTGACATATCTAGACGTTGAGTCGTTCAGTGGCTGCTCCCTTGGTGGCAGTGACTCCTTGGTCTGTGGTTGCTCTTCGGGCGGTTGCGGTAGCAGCTGCTCTTCAGTTGGCAGCAGCTCCTCTGGTGGGTGCTGTTCACAGCTGTGGTGGCTCTTCTGGCTGGTGGGGCAAGGTTTCACGTACAGCTGCTGTTCCTCAGCAGAGGGTGTGGTGCTCAGGAGGTTGCTGTTGCTTGGATCTGCTGCGTTGATTTAAAGGCACAAAATACAACACAACAAGGCACCACGTACCAGGCACTATACACAAATATATTCACAATATGAATAACCCCAAATAAAGGTGACCACCTGAATTAAGAGAATTAGGGGATAAGGAAGAAGGAAGAGAAAAAGAGAAAAGAGAAAAAAGAAAAGAAAATTAGGGACCAAAAAAAGGAGTGCAAAAATGAAATTGGGAAAAAGGAGGGGGGAAAATAAAAGCGAGAAAAGAAAAGAAAAGAAAAAAAAAAGAGCGAAAAGAGAGAATGAAGTGGAAGAGGGGAAGAGACTTTTTTATATGAGGAGAATACTCCTATAGAACAGCCATTAATCCCAACAAATTCCAGCAACAGCTCCCTGGAGATGAATGCAAACTAGAAACAACCAATAATATAACGATGAAAATAGAATGGAGAACACTAATCCCAAAATAAAATAAAGAGAAAATAAAATGGCACTTTAAAAAAAAAATGGTAAAATGGTAGCAGTAATAATACTGGTTAAAAATAAGAAGGTAGTAATTAAAAGGGTAAAATCAGGTGATGGAAAAAAGAAGAAAAAAAAAAGAAGAAGAAAAGAAAAAAAGAAAAAAAAAAGAGAAAAAAAATTGGTTTCTTAGTTAAAAGGTGAAAAAAGAAAAAAAATATATTGCAGTAGTGAAGGTCCTTCGGTTCTTCTATTCTTCAGTGTGGCTCGCCTTAGACCTGCCAGGTATTCAGGAGAGTGTTGAGTTTCCCTGCGATACACTGTTCCTCTGTGTTATAAACCACAGTCCTTATTTTAAAGCAAGCCGCATTTGTTTCCCAGACTGCCTTATTTTGTGTTTAGCAAAGAGTCAGTTTGTGGGTCAGTCTCTGGGTGGCAGTGTTCTGGGGTTGGCCTCTGAGGCTATAGGGCCTCTCTGTCCAGTGGAAGTTCACTGCCCAGAGCTGGCTGCGTAAGAGTTATCAGTGCTGTGTTGTTGCTGGGATTGAAAATCCCTCTATAGGCCAGACCCTGTTAACTCCCAGGGACTGATCAGGTTATTTTAATCCTTGATCTCCTACAGGGTGGAATCTGGGTGTGGCTGTGTTCCTTGCCTGGGGGTTGGGGGAGGAGTCTCACTCTCCGGAAAGAATGGCTGCCTCAGCCCTGGGCTCGGGGGGTGTCTCAGCACTCAATTCGCTGCCACCTCTTCCTGTCCCCCTTCTCTCCTCAGTCTCTCCCCAGATTCCACTCCTCCGCACACTATCCCTCTCTTCAGCACAGGTGAGTGTCTGTATCCAAAATGTCCCATGAACAGGATTCAGTGAAAACAAACAAACAAACGCCGGCAGGACAACAAACGCTTCCCCGGAAACGGGGAAGGCTTGGTTTCTGTAAGCTTCTTCTCTTACCAGGACTGCATGGTCTGGTCAGCTCTTCAGGCTGCCCCCTTTAGGCTCAGTCCTCTGTGATCACAGACCCAGCTCTCAATTCCCCCGGCGGCGCCAGGAATCCCGCAGTTCTCCTTTCCCCCGTCAGGGGCTCTGCCTGTCCCAAGGGACGCGGCTGTCTGCCACGCGGTCTCCCTCCGACTCTCTGGGCTCAGAGGTGTGGCAAACTTTCCTGCCCAAATCCCTGGTTTTTTTACCTTTCCAGGGGAGTTCTGCTCTTCCCGGCTGCAAACAGTCTCGCCAGCTGAGGAATTTCGCCAATTCGGGGTGGATGTTACTAGTTTCAGCTGCTCACTCCATTTGCTCAGGGACACGACCTGGGACGCGTCTGCCTATACCGCCGCCATCTTCCCAGAAATGGCAGAGCCAAGATTTAAACACACCACTGGGTGTCTCCAGATGCCTTTCTTACTTCCCCAAGTGGGACACTATGATGAACTCAGAGAAACCCCTGATTAATGGAGGGAGAGAGCAAACCTTGCTGGAAGTTTCAGGGATGACTTCATAGTGTAGATATATCAAAATTGAGTGTTGCCAGACTGGTGAGGTTTAAGGGTGATAGCATTTCGTGATAATCAACCCCTACATTGATAAAGAATCCACACATCTCTCTGAGCCTCATTTTATATATGGGTAAATAGAATCCAAAAAGGTTAAATAACTTGCCACAGCTAAGAACTGGCAGAGCTGAAACTTGAACCTGGGTCCTCTGAGTTCAAGGCAGTCCTACATCCACTCCTGAAAGAGGTAACTAAAGGAACATGTCTGGGACACAGCTGGAGAAGGGAAAAAAAAAGGAGGGGAAATATTTGGTGGATATTTGGAGGCTGCATTGCGGGGTCCCGAATGCCACAGTTTGGTAGTCAATAGGGGAGGAGGCATAGACAGTTTTTGAGCCAGAAAGTCATAGGATGATACTTGACTTTAGAAAGATTCACCTGGTACCATGTATAGGTGAAAATGGGCAAGAGGAGAGAAAGGAGGTGAGGGACTCTTTTCTAATATCCAGGTAGAAGGGTGTGCAATATCAAGTGGGGCATTGTATCCAGCATAGGCTGGATATAGGAGATGCTGTGGAAGTAGAATAGATGGAACATGGCTAATTCCCCTTTAGATCCATGTGATCTGGCTCTTATGACCCCATCTCCTCCCACTATCCCCTTGCTCCCTGTACCCCAGCCATGCTAACCATCTGCTCATCTGGAAAAAATGGCAACTTTGTCCTCATTCCAGGGTCATTGTACTTGCTTACTATGTCCTCTGCTCAGGATTATTCACCTTGGATCTTTGTGTGTCTGATTCCTTATGCTCCCTCAGGTCTTAGCTTAAATGGTCCCTCACATATTCACAGAGGCCCTCTCTGACCACCCTATTGAAGTAACTGCCCAGTCACTACCACCTCACTCTGCTTTATTGCCTTCATCACCTTTATCATAGCTGAAGTTAGCTTGTGCATTTGTCTACCATCTACATCCCTCCACTCACCCATCTAGTAGAATGTGCACTAAAGGCATATTCCCAACAAGGTGGATCCTTGTTGGTCTTGTTCACTGCTGTATTCTCTGCACCTCAACAAAGTCTGGAACGTAACAGACATTCCACAACTACTTGCTTAATGGCAGAATGGATGAGTATTTGGATGGATGGATGGATGGATGGATGGATGGATGGATGGATGGTGGATGGATGCATGCATTTGGTTGTGAGGAGAGGTGAGGAGAGAGGGCTTATGCCTGAGACAGAGCAGGCAACAGGAAATAAACTGTGTGTTGGAAGATGATGAATTTGATTTGGGCCTCCAGGTGAAACAATGGATGTCAGCAAGGTCCCTAAAGAGCAAGGTGGTCCAAGGAGGAGAAGGATAAGAAAAAACATGGAGGAATGTTTTAGGATGAGGTGGGGAAGAGGGAGGAGAGAAGCGGGAGGGGCAAGGAAAGAAGGTTAGGAGTTATGGTCAAAGAAGTGGGAAGAGAGTTCCTTGCCTGGATGAAGGTGGGCTCAAGAAGGAAGATGTGGCCATGGAGCCACATTATCAAGGAAGAAGTGGAGTGAAAGCCAATCAGTAGTTAGGATACAAAGAGGTCATTGGAATGTTTTGAGTCTGCTGAGGAGGTAGGTGTGCCCAGAATGGTGGAACCTGAGGCTGTGGTGTCCCAAAAGGGTAGGTAGGTCCTTGATGCCAAGCAGAAAATGATATGCGTACCCCACCCACCCACCCATCCATGCAGGCCTACACCTTCTCCACAGAGCCTGACTGGCAGGGAGGAAGCAGAGCAGAGGAAACTACCACATACTCATGTCCACTATCTGCTAGGCACTGTGCAGCCACGTTCACATTAGTTCATTTAACATTGTTGACAACCTTGCAAGATATAAATGATTATCTTCTGTGAGGAAAAAGGAATCAGAAATGTTGAAGTGTCACTAAAGTTCACACAGCCAGGCAATGATATAGGCAATCTGAACCTGAGTCTGTCTACCATTGACCCTCAGCCATTCCAGCAACAGAGCACTAGAAAATAATAGATAAAATCTCACACATAGATTGTCCAATTCCCACACGGGCTTCACCCACAGCTTGGTTTCTTTGAGGTACTGGGTCAGTGGAAGCAGAAGAGAAGAAAGTATAGGCAATGGTGTTGGGAATTTGGGGGTGAGAGCTCTCTGGCACCAGAGAAAGGGAAAGGCCAACTCAAGGTGGGTGGAGATATAAGACTGAGGGCTAGAAAGAAATGGTTATGGATGATGTTCACAATGTGTGTGGCAGTGAGGGGCCTGGGCAGCCTCATCATCATGACACCTATTCCCATGCCTATTGGCCATGGCAGTGCATTCATGGACTGCACAGTAATCCAGGCAGAGCTAGGCAAGCATGAAAGCCTCTGCTTTATGTAGGAGGAATAACACTAAAGTGTAGAGAAGTTCCCCTGCTTGGCACTGCCTCTTCCAGAGCCAGACATAAGGGAGCCACACTGGGCAGCTAGTCCAGAGCGGCAGAGTCTAGGGCCGAATGGTCGGGCAAATCCTTCCAAGAGCCTCCCTCATAATTCTTTTCCTGTCCTTCGCAACAATCACATGGGTGGTGATTTTCATACCACCCATTAACAGAATGCTCAACCCCATCCTATGTACCCTCAGCCAGTCTCCTTTCATGCCCATGTGGGGCAGTGTCTGTGCCAAAAAGCCCCCTGGCTGCCTGCCTTGAAAACTACTGGCCAGAGCTTCAGTAGTTCCTTAACACCAGTGCTGCTTGAGCCAACTCCCACCCCAAAACACAAATTGCTTTTCAAAGGCAAGGGGCTAAACAGGCCCTCTGCTCACCTTGTTCCTCTCCAGGGCTAGCCCCAGACACCCAGGCAGCAGCAGAGAGGAAATAACAAAGGTCTGTAGGGGCAGCTAAACCCAGGAGAATGGAAGGAGGTGACAGTAAAATGGGACCTGACAGGCACCCTGACCTGTTCAGGCTGGGTAGCGGTGCAGACAGGGGCAGGCCAACCTGATGACTTACTGAGGCTGACTTGTGACAAGGTATCCCTGTTTTCCCTACAAGGAAGGAGAGAAGGGGGGAGAGGGAGGGAGAGAGAGAGAGAGAGAGAGAGAGAGAGAGAGAGAGAGAGAGAGAGAGAGATCCAGGCTACTCTACAGCACTCAAGGGATGCAAACACAGATTTGACTGCAAAGCCTATACTCTCTCTAGCTGCCCCTTAGAGGCTGGGAATTTTCTGGCTACAATAACCAAGGAGAGGCAAGTTTATTTCTCCAGGGAAGTCAAAATAAGGGGGTCCTTCTAGTCTCCTGGGTTTTGCTGGCCACTGGAACCAGGGCAAGAGTTGCTACAGGGGGCTCAGACCTCTTATAACCTGGCTTATGAGTGCAACAGCTTCCCCCAGCCTCCAGGGGCTGGGTCTCCACTATTTGTCCTTTAGCCCAAGCTGTGTATAGCAGGGGAAAAATGGAGAGCATAGACATAACATCTCTCTCTATGACTACTATCAGGATTCTTGAGGTCATGCTCATGCGCTGTTCAGGTGGGGGACCCTGGCTAAGAAAGGGGATGGGGTCTGCAGCTTCTTCCCAAGTCCTGGCTTCTTAGAATCCTGCCTGAATACCCCCAAATCACCTCCCAAAGAGAAGAGCTGAGGCCTTGCCCCCATTCCTCCTGTGACCTCCCTGAGTCTTAGGCCAGTAATGCTCACAGCCTCTGACCCTAACACCAAGTCCCTAACCCATAACCTCAGCAAAGACAGCTACACAGCCAGAGTGTATCTTTAGTAATGCTTTATTGTTCTTCTGAGGGGGTTATGTGGCTCCTGCTCTCCACCTCCCTTGTCTCATCTTAAGTGCCCTGCCACCCACCCCACTCCCAACCATAGATTATAATACACTTATGATATAACATATCTGTGTGTATATAGATGTGTGTATGTGTGTGTATATATATATATATATATATATATATATCTACATATACACAAATATATATATATATATATACATATTATAACTGTACAGTATTTATAGGTACAAGTAAAATAGACTTAAAAATTACAACGTTGGCTAGGAGCCATCCCACTTCATTTTATTCAGCCAAAAGAAGAATAAATCATGAGCTGGCATTTGAGTGGCACTTGAATTTCCACATGAACCAAGACAGCCAAAGGGTGGGATAGATCAGGTTTGGATCTTTCTCTAACTGGCTGAGGTAACACTAGGCCCTTCCATCTGGCCGGCTGGCCACCTGAGCCGGGGGCCAGGTCTCTGCTTGAAGAAGGGGTTGTTATGTCAGCCTCATAACACAGGCACAAAGAGCCGGAGAAGGGATGCCATCTGCTTCTGCTCGGCCTATGTGGTGGGACTGAGCTTGTTTACTCTCCAGACATGGCAGTGCATGGCCAAAGGCTGCACCGAGACCCCACGGAGTGGCAGATCAAGTGTGGGGCCCATTCCAGGGGAAACTGGTTCATTGGTTTCTTGAGACCTGAAAAAGGAAGGTCCCTCTTTCACTCTCATGTCCCAAGCTATCCCAACTTGTCATGTTGCTGACTAGGGGCCCATCAGTAACCACTCTTTAAATCAGCCTCATAAAAATTAGCATCGTATTTACACAAATAAAACACTTCTTGGTCATTGGGGCTGCCCTCTGCTCTACCCCTGTGCCCATCCACTCCCATCCAATTTATTTGGAAAAGCCAGTTTACAGACAATGATGGGCCCAGAGGCAGGACCAGAACCTTCTGCTCAACCTCAAAGAGACCCTAGTACCAAACAGGATGGCCTGGCCTCTCTGAAGGGCAGAGAGCTGGGAGCACACACTGCCCTTTCCCTCCATCCCTGCAGATGAAGAGCCAGTAAGGCTTCAGTTTGACTGGTGACTCCCTGGCCTGGAGGGCAGCAGCGGTCTTCTTGGATCCTCTGTCTCAGGAAGGCAGAAAACAGATTCAGGGATGGAGGTGGAGGTGGTGTGAAGATGGGACACTGAAATTCTTCTTCCCATGTATGTGGAGAGGAACTTCAGGAGATGGGGACAGGCAGCTGGGTGTGGGGAATAGCTCTGCCCCTGGAGTCAGCACTGGGGGCTACTGTGCTCTCATTCCCCCCTTACTCCTTTGGTACCATGGCGGCTGGGTGGTATCACTTTGGAACCAGGCTGAAGTTCACAATTTTGTCTCAGGGCCAGCTGCCTGCAGGGTGGGAAAGGAGTCCCGGATCTTTGCCACTTCCATGGCACACAGGTGCCCAAAGACTTTGTTATACCAGTCTGGAGAACGGCCCCTGGGGAGATAGAAGCAGATAGGCATGAGCCATGGGTTCTTACCAGGAGCCCTTTCCAGGAGGAAAGAAGAAAGAACTTTCCCCAGTCTCCAGAGCTCAACAGCATGGGGCACAGGCAAGGAGGGTGCCAGGGCAAAGGGGGCTTGGTACCTTAGGTCAGCACGGCAGATATGGGTGAGTCGGGAGCGACCCAGGCCACAAGGCTCCATGAGGTACTGGGAAGTGAGCATCAGGGCCCGCACCCCAGACTCTGGCACAGGTTGCTCAGGATCCAGGGACTGGGAGACAAGCAAGCAACCCCCACGGGGCAAGTCAGAACGCCACATCCTGCGGGGAAGGGACATAACATTCAGGTTCCTGAAGCTGGTTCCTACCCCACCTCCCCTGTTCCCTAAGCACAGCAGGGTGGCATCTGGAGTCCCTCACCGAAGCACCACGAAGTCACGGCAGGGATGGGGTGCCATGCTGTCGGTGACATAGTGGTACAGCTCCACACCCGGCATCAGGGCTTCCAGGACCTGGGCCCGCAGCAGGTCCTCATCCCAGAGGGCCCGTTCCCGCAGAACACGGTGTAGCACCACAGCTGGAGGGGCCGCCACCTCTGTGGATGCCTTCCACACACGCAGGGGGTGCCCGTCTGATGCCTGCAGACCATGTGAACAGGGACAGGAGACAGCTGTCAGGGCTGAAGAACTCCCATTAACCCCCCAGTCCTGGCCTTCCTTCACTCCAATCCCTGAGGAGGAAAGGCTGCAAGGCTATTGTGCTAACCCTTGTCACACCCAGACAGGCCATCCCTGTGTTCCCTGTCCTCTCTCTCTTCCAGATGTCTGCTTCTCCACCTGCTCAAGAATACAGAGATGACAGACACACATTTTCTGAGGCCTGCTAGGTTCTACCATGAAATGGGCACAGTGCTTGGAATTTCTGGAAGTGAACAGGAAGAGAAGATGGTGATGGTCCTCAAGGAACGTAACATCTAGCACTGTCCCCAAGAAGTAGACAGTGGAGAGCAACAAAAGCTGCCCTTCACTGAGCCTTTTGTATGTGCCAGGCACTGGGCTGGCTTCTCACCCCAACCCTGAGGTTTCATTGTGCCTGGTTTATATATGGTAAACCTCAGGTGTGCAGTCTTACTCATAACCAGAATCCAAGAAAGAACACGGCTGTGCAAGAGAGATACAGAAAGAAACCACCTCCAGCCCAGGGCATGACAGGAGGCTCTGAATGAAGGAAGGGGCATATCAAGTTGGGGCTCACAGGGGCTTGGGAAATGTAATGCTTGGGGCAGGTCACTCCAGGTAGCACATCATCAGGGGCAGAAGCACAGTGTGACTGTGGTGCAGGGAGAGATGGGAGGTGAAGCTCTAAAAATAGTGACATGTCTGGAGAGAGGTTTTGGGAAGATAATTCTGGCAAAATGATCCCTTCATCTCATTTATTCTTGCTTTGTTGGCTGACATTCTCCACATATCAGGCCAAGGCACAACAGCACTGACAAGGCAGCCCCTTTCTTTGGGATCCTTGGTTCCCTGGCCTGCATCAAGCCCTCTCCTAGCCCCACAGCAATACTCACTTTCCTGCAAGCCAGTTCCGTGTCCTGGGGCCCTGGCACGCTCATCCAGCCCTTGAAGCGCTCAGCAGCATCACGCAGCAGCTCCTGGACACTCTCTTCCATGTAGAGGCTCAGGCTCACACCAGCAGCCTGGGCCTGCCGCAGCTCAGCCAGGGCTGGGCCAGGAGGGCTGAGCTCAGCTGCACTGTAGGAGCCACACAATTGCAGCACCATGTCCTGGGGTACCTGACAGGACACACACACACTCTGGGCTGGGGCCATGAGGAGCAAGCAGCAGAGGGTCAGGAAGCCTCAGTCCAAGAGCCCACAGGGTCTGTCAGATTCATATTCATGGATGGGGCAGCCTGGCTACTACAGTGAGGTAGGGGAGAAACCTTGCAGGGAAGAGTTGGAAGTAGGAGGTTGAGGGGCACGTGTCCAGTCTTGGATATAAAGGTCGGACCTGATGGTTCCCCCAAGTCTGGGAGGTAGGCATCATGGCCTGTAGTTACTCACCTGGAAAAGTTTCTTACAGTCACTGATCATATGTGATAAGCCCTGGGTGGCCGCCATGTTCTCACTCAGGTCCCTAGGGCCTGGCCGGCCAACTAGGCTGCGTTTGCTCTTGATCCTGGAGAGAAAGGATGAGAGGAGAGTATGGAATAGGGAAGGAGAAAATATGGCTAATATGCTGGTTTCCAGTTCTCAGGAAGCCAGCTTGCCAATCCAGACACAAAACAACCTGCTGTCTTTCAAGGCCCAGTTTTACAGCATCCAACCTGTCCCAGGCCCCTGAGGAGTCAGGCTGACCTCTTGTGGTGATGCCTGGGAACTGCAGTGTCAGCCATCAAGGGCCTGAAGTCCAATGGGGTTGGGAGACCAAACCCTCCCTGCCTGGTCTGGACACAAGTTACCCTGTTTCACCTGGGTGAAGGGCTATCCTTCTTGGAGACGTTGAGGTGGAAGATGGAGGGTGCCAGGCACACTGCCAGGTTTCCGGCTGTCATCTGGTTTTCTTCAGCAGAGGCAATGTCACTTAGGAAATAGAGCAGGGTCTGCAGCACCTCTCGGTTCTCATCAGGAAGCAGTAAAGTGGCAGCTTGCGCTGCTGCCAACCACTGATCCTTGGGGAGGACTGTGGGGAAGGAATGGCAAAGGGCTTCCTTATTATCCTGGAGCCTACTGTTTCTAGGAACACAGAGGAAACAGTTGTCCCAAGGGAATCTAGTTAGAGAGAAGGGCAAAGGTGGGCTCTGGTATGTCTCTGGGTGCAAGATCAGGCTCTGCTCAAATGCACAGTTTAACCTTAGGTAAGTCCCTGCCTTTCCTCAGGGCCTCAGTCTATCCTTCCATATAGTGGGTTTGGGGGAATAAAACATGTTTACTCTCTTTGATAGTTGAGAATGGGGCAGGTGACTTACGCTGGTAGATCTGCAGGAAAGTGGTGGTGAGCTTGCTGGTGAAGATAGGCTCGGGTAGGTCTCGAAAATACTGCTTCAGCAGGTCAGCCACATCATAGGCAGACTGGCCCTCATAGCAGACATTGTCGGGGGAGGACTCGTTCATTTGGCGCAGGTTCTGGATCCTAGACTTCACCCCAGACTTGCGGAATATACCCACCTAGCCCATGCAGGACAGGGAGGGAGGGAAACATGGAGGGGGAGACTGTGAGGCCAGGAGTCACAAGTGTAGGCCATCCCAGAAACTTCCAGGCCCAGCAGGTCTCCTGCTGAGCAGGGTTGGAAAGAAATGGCAAAAGTAAAGAAAAGGGTTTTTATAGCCTCAGGCCAAGGAGAAACATGGCTTTAGTGGAAATAAGAAAGGGGGGACCTAGACTAATGCAGGCTCTTAGAAGTTGGGGATTACATTGCCTGGACCAGAAAGATGCTGGTACAGAGCTGGAGAGAAGGAAGCTTTGGTTCCATCCTTGCTGGGTCTTCCTGAGGCTAGAAAAGGTCTCTGGTGGGCCGACCAAGGGGGAAGCAGCTTGTCAACCCAATTTCTTAGCTTTGGACTTCTTCCCCATTGCTATCTCTCTGCAGGTCCCCTGGGGGGCGGGGCACGGGGGGAGCTCACCTGGTCCAGACACTGGCTGCGCAGGTAGCGCATGGCTTGCTGAATGCTCTGTGGCAGTGGCTGTCCTGTGCGTTGCACATGGATGAGAGGTGGCACCCCAAACACATGCTGGCCCCGGTAATCTGGGGTTTTGTTCCTTTTCATGAACTTGGGCACTGACCTGTTTGGAGGAGTGACAGAGATCAGGACTGGGCTTGTGGTAGGCTAGGACGCAGCTTGGAGACTGTCTTCAGTCTTGGGGGCTCTGGCTGGAGTGAGTGGGGGTAAGAAACACACCACATCCCCAGAATCAACATTCACTAAGCACCTTCTCTGGGCCCAGCCCTAAGAAGTCACAGAGGAACACAGAGAGCTCTCAGTCTCAGTTAAAGAAATATCTGAGTCAACAGGCAGTGACAGTACATGCAGCCAGTAGTGGACCAAGAACTTAGGGGAAGACCCATGAAGGAGAGGAACTGCAACTAGTGGATCAGGGAAGGCTTCAGAGAGGGGTAGAAATTCAACGGGCTCTTGAGAAATAAGTAGGCATTGTCCCAGAGGAGAAATGGGGAAAAGGCATTCCAGGCCAAGAGAAAAGTGTGGACAATAGCAAAGAGGCAAGGAAAGGAGCATGGCACATTCAGGGAAGGCTTTCTGGCCTATACAGTGGTGTTGCTTACGAGTGGCAGGCGAAAGAGCCTGATAGATGGGGCAGGACCGAACATGAAAGGATCATGTTGGGAAGGAAACTGGCAATGCCAAACCACAGAGCCACAGAAGGGTGCTTATTAGAAGAGTGACAACCAAAGCTGCATTTTAAGACAACCTCACTGATGGTAGCATGGATGTTGCATTAGAGGGGGTACAACTCAAGGACCTCATGTTCCCCTCCCCCACCCTCACCCCTCCTCGCACATGGCACACATACTCTCATGCACCTTATGTACAGTATACCCTCTGACACACACACACATACACACAAGCCACCCAGAGCAATGCCAACCTCTTAGGCCACGGCTCCTCCAGCCCCTTGGCACATCCCACCACTCCATTGGCCTGTGGGCTCTGCCTGTCTACACCTGCTTTTTGGAGCTGATCCTCCCAGGGCCTTGGAGTAGGGGCAGGGAGGAAGCCGTGACCATGGCCCAGGGGCACTCACCAGCCCCAGCCCTGTTTGTGGGGCACAGTGTACTTCTCCATGAAGGCTGTGAGCCGCAGCAGAGAGCCCTTGTGCAGGAGGTGGATCTGGCTGGCAAACTGCCGGTTGATCTCCAGTGACTCCGAGTTCAGGCTGGGCCGATGAGAGTTCTGGAAGCTGTGCCAACGGAGCTTCCTGGTAAGGGATGGGGGATGGGGATGGGGGTAGAAAGCCAAAGGAGCAGGGTTGTGTCAACCTTAGAATGGTTTGTGTTCTTCTGGCCCCTTTTTTCTCCCAAAAGAAATAAAATGCATGGAGATGGGACCATTGTCAGCATTGCTGCTAGGCCGCAGGGTGGAAAAAGCTTAGTCTTAGCTTGGAAGTGACAGCAAAGCTCAGGCTCCTCTAGTGCCAGCAAGTAGTACCAGCTCCTACCCTTCCAGGACTGCAGTGAATAGGTTGCTCTGAGAAATCCAGAATGGCAAAGCTAGGGATCGAAGCTCATCTCTTCTAATGCCCTCGATTTATACATGGGAAAACTGAGGCCCAAAGAGAAGCTAGAATTTGCTCAAGACCACAGCAGAGGCAGGTCCTAAACCTAACATTCTGGATTGCTGAGTCCTGTACTATTGTTGTTTCCCTCCTGTAACTGAGTGCCTAGAGGCAATCAGCTAGCTCCCAAGAACCTGCCCCTGGGCCTCATAACCAAAAAATTGGCTGAGGTGGGGTAGGGTTTGAAAATGAAGGGAGGAATTAAGAAGGGAAGAGACAGAGACAGCAGAGCTCCTTGCCCCTTTCCCTACCCTGAACTCCCACCTGCAGGGTCTGGTAAGTGAGGCCCCAACGCCTGAATCTCGTCGTTCACGGGGTGCTGATGCCTGGAGTCCAATCGGGGACCCTGAAGCCTCAGCCTCATTCATGGAGTTCCCACTACTGTCCAGTTCGCTGGAGGAGGCCACAGTGTCGGAAATGGAGTTCCCTTCCACAGACAGGCTAGAGGCAGAAGTGGGTTCTCTGCTTGAATTCGCCTCCTGCTCATTATCCTGGATTGGGCCAAGTGGCTTGGTCTCAGCCTGTGCCTGGATCTCAGCTGAGGCTTGAGCTGGGACAACTGTCTGGACACCAGCCTGGCCCGGGGCTGAGGACTCTCCGTGGGCCAGAGCGTCTACCTGGCCCAGAGCCTCAGGCTGACCTTCTACTTCAACTGTGGCTATTTCTACTGATGAAGTGGCCTCTTCTTCCTCATCTTCTTCCTCTTCCTTATCTCCAGGCCCCAGGTCTGGGTACATGGCCTGAGACCAAAGTTCTACCCGTTGTTGCAGTCCCCACACTTGCTGGAGGATGTCATCTAGGTGGGCATAGCTGCCACCATCCTCTTCTTCATCTTCGGCCTCAGCCCCAGCCAGTATAGGCTCAGTTGAATACAGCTCAGGCATGTTGTCATAGGTGCTGGCATGGCTGCCTGTGGAGCCACAGGAGCCCCGGCGCCCTCCGCAGCCCCAGCGCCTACCTGGCTGCCAATCAGCCAAACGGTGTCCATCTTCAGTACACAGGCTCTCAATGGACAAGGAGCGAGGGAATGTGCCTGGTTGGTGGTCCCCAGGCACATGCACCAGGTAGTCACCCCTGTGTATCCACTGAGGATGCCGGAGCATGGCCACAGGCCAGACCTCCCAGCCCCTCTGAGTCTCAGCGCCACTGCCACTGCCACTGCCACTGCCTGAGGTGTCTGCCTGGTTCTTGGCCCTATAGAATCTAGCTGAGAGAAAGCCACGGCGGCTCCGGAAAGAGGAACCTTTAGTGGCCTTCTCTGAGGTGACTGGGCTATGCTCAGGCTCAGCTTGCCGGCTGCCACCCTTTTCCTTCCGCCTCAGAGACTCGAGGTGCTTGAGGAAGCTACAGGAATGGCGCTTCTTGGCCTTGTCCTGGGGGCCCTCTTGGCCCTGGGTGGGGCTGAGGAGGGGCCGATCACTTGGGCTGGGGGCACTGCCTAGCAAGGGCAGGTCCACTGGCTCAGATGGTAGTCTCACGGTGATGGCCGGCAGAGAGGTGGCACTAAGCTCAGTGAGGACACTCTCACAGCTGGAGGTCACTGGTAGTCCAGGGCTCGGTGGGGCCAGCAGGTCAGAAGAGCCCATGGGAGACCAGCATTTACTTTCTCGCTGCAAGACCCAGGGATTGCTGATGGTACATTGCTCTTCCTCTTCTGAGTCTTCATTCTGGGAAGGGCACCACAGGGTCGTGTCAAAGAAGTCCACCCACAAGCCCTTGCTTGTGCTCTGCTCTACTTCAAATGCTTGGGGGACCTTGAAGCAAAGGGCCCTGCTCTTTGGCTGAGGACATGTCCTAGAAGGGGGGGGGGGGGCTGGCTCTGGGAGTGCTAGAAGAAGGAAGCCAGGAGTCATAGATGGAGCCCAGATGGATGGTAAAGGTCATCTGGTTGATCTAATCCCTCTCCATTTACAGATAGTGAAACCCAGACCCACAAATGAGAAGTCACTTGCCCAAGGTCATACAATGTCATTCAAGAAGTCAGTGACAGAGCCAGGCTAGAATCCAGGAGTCTAGACCTCCTGTCCTCAACAACCTCTCAAGTGTGGGCTAGTCTCAGATCAGAATCACAAAATACCAGAGCTGGGAGAAGATTTTTCTCATTTTCTAATTTGCAAGGTGGGAAAACTAAGGCCCAGAGTGAGAAAGAGACTTGCCTGAGGTCACTGAGCAGTCAGTGGGGACCAGGTCCCAGGGGTTTTCTGCTTCTCAGGTAAGAGGTCTGGCAACTTGGCTGATACACCTGGTTAAAGGCCTCTGGGAAAGAAAGCCCCAGAGGAAACCCACAAAACCTGACCCAGGGCAGGATGGGGTCATCAGGTCCATATCCCAGGGCTACATGCAGACCAACAGTCCTCAAGGTTTCTACAATCCCAGATTGGCAGAGTGAGAAAGGCCTTTGGGACCTATAAATCCTCCCCAAAACTAGATTCACTGTAGAGATGGAGAAAATGAGGCTCAGAGGGAAAAGACTTGGTGTGAGTAGAGTTAAGGACCCTGTCTTCTAAGATTATATAGGTCATGATTTTTCCATCACATTATTATGTTTCTACCCCCTAGTCAAGGAATTTTTGTCATCACAGAGCAGGGAGTTGGGGCAGATGGATTTCCTTAAGGAACGGCCATCTCTAGGTCAAGTTATTAGTAAACCTAACAGGTAGAAATGGGCTGAGGGGGGTGGAAGAGGCCAATAGTCAGGGTACTGATTCTCATACTCCAGACTCTAGACTAGGCTTGCCAAAACCCAGAGGTCTCAGTAAGCCTTCTACAACCTACTTCCAGACTGGAACAAGGCACTAATCTGGACATCCTGGACTCTGGGGACACTGGAGCTAGTTTCAAAAGTGGTTTGTGTATGTTTAAGTTCCCCATGGAACCACAAGGTCACAGACCCCACTGCTGCCATGACTCACCTTCTTGGATTGAAAATGAACCTCCAGTTTCATCGAGGCACAATTGTTCAAGGTCATCAGCCTCCTGCAAGGAAACAAAGCAGTGCTCATCCAAGGGTCCCAACCCCAAAGTCTTCAGGGCACAACCTATCAAGACACTCCAAAGATTCACATACCCAGACAATGAAACTTTGTGAAGGTTTCAGTGCTAGACACAATGCTGGGGAGATTATGGCCTCTGTTCTCTGAGAGCTTATAGATGTGAAAACAAACTGCTACAGAAATGAGAAAGGTTCAAGAACAAAGTAGACAGAAGGCACAGCAGGCACACAGAGGGTGGGACAAGGAAGTTCCATGAATGGAGGGGTTGTAATTAGATAAGGCTTCTTGGAAGACAGAAATGGGATTTGGAGGGAGAAAGGCAGAGGGACTCCTATCCCAGAATTCAACAGGAGCTTGGGAAAAGGTAGAGAGGGAAACAGTAGACAGACCAGTGTAGTTATGAGAGGGGACCGAAGCTGATAAGGTTGGTCAAAACCAGATTGCAAAGGGCCTCAGGTATCATGCTAAAAAGCTTTGGATTTTCCCTTCAGGCAGTGACACATTTTAAACAGAGGAGTGAGTGCACACCTGGAAACAGATTCTAGTGGCTGTTGGGCCACTGGGCCATGACAAGGAGGGGAATGCAGAGATGAAAGCAGAAAGGCCAGTTAGGAGGCTATGATGGACACAAGAAGTCATGGTTTGACCTCAAACCAGGGTCAAGCTGATGTACTAGTAAGTAGAGAGGGGAAAAATCAGAGTATGGTCTGTGGGACCTAACTGAAGGGAGAAAAGAATCAAGGACTAGTGTTTGCTTTCCAGCTAGAATGCCTGGTTGGGTGAGGGTGTCACAGACCCAGAAGACAGAGTGAGCAGCATGACTGCAGTAGATGAACTTTGTTAGTAGCTGAGGCTCCTCCTGTGTTAGGGGAACAGGAATTTTTAACACAAGGAAGCCCTAAGCTGGGCCCTAGCCTTCAGGTGTGGCCCTCAGCCCCATACCTGCACAGGGCCCCCAAAGAGTCCTTGTCCAGAAAATCGTGGTCCTTCTTCACAGAGCCAATATCCAAGGGAAATGAACCTTCTGTATGGCAGAGAGAAGCCAAGATGAGTTGAGGGTGATTGGTCAGAAATTCTGCCAGGGGCCCTTGAGTTGGAAAAGGGAGGCTGGAGAAGCAGGAAGGCAGGCCAGCAAGTATAGAGCAGAAGGAGGATGCCTAGAGGAAAGGAAGAGTCCAGGAAGCTCAGGTTGGTTATCATTAGAAAGAATGAGGAGAGGTCTGGAAGGCAGAGCTGGACAAGAAGGCCCATCGGTCAGTGAGGCAGGTCCATGGGGGAAAGCAGGCCTGAGGTGGCTGCCAAGAATCAGCATGGGCTCCCTCATTTCCCTTTGAATCCTGGGCTGCTCAAACAGGGAACCTCCTCCCTGACCCAAGGTGAACTGGGGGACCAGAGAGAACGAGGACAGAAGAAACACTTCCTACTGCTACCCATAGCATGGTCCCAGTCCCTGGGGTTTAGGGAGAATAGATGAGAGAGGAAGGAAAGGGGAGGAAGTGAGAGCAGCCAGAAAATCCCACACCTCTCTGCCTTATTGGTAAAATCAGCCCATTGATTCATTTCCTAACATTCATTGAGCATCTACTTTGGGCCAGACACTGGGGACACAATAGCAAATAAGATAGAAAGGGTCCTTGCCTTTATGGGCTTCCCACTCTCCTGGGGGCAAAAGACAAACAATACATAAAACAAACAAGAGAATGAAGTAATAAATGCTACAAAAGACATCAGCCAAAGTGTTGGGGTAAAGAGAGGCTGGGTGGGGGCTATTCCTAGAAAGGTGATCTGCAGAGGCCTGCTGGGGCTGTGACTTTTGAGCTGTCCTGAAGAATGAGAGGGGCCAGCCAGGCAGAGGGCCAGGGTACACAGCTTCTTGTGAAGTCAGGGGAAGGATCTGATTTGCTCCATTTTACATATGAAAAAAATGGAGGGATAAGGAGGTTAGGGAAGGGGAACCTTACCTTCAAATAACTGAGCATACTGAGGAAATCCTGTTGCTTGGAGCCACTCACATGCTTTTTTGGCCTCAGCTTCTAAAACAGAACAGAGGGGGATAATGAGGCAGAGAAATGGGGTTAGCAAGGGTGCTGCCTGCTGCCTCACTTCCAGCAGGCAGGCACCTCTAGTTCTGGTGATCCAGAAATAGCAAGAGAAGCATGGAGGAGCCGGCACATTTGCTTCATGTCACAGCCAGCTAAGGTTTACCCTCTACTCCCCAAGCCCCACTCATTCCCCGTATGCTCGAAACCTCTTTCTTGAATTTCCTTTCTTGAGCCTCATTCATATTTTTTTTTAAATGCTTACCCGAGGATATTTTTTTTTCATTGGTTTTTAAAGAGAATGGAAGGGGGGGGGGAGAGAAACATCCATGTGAGAGAGACACATTGATTGGTGCCTCCTTCACTCACCATGACCTAGGCTGAGAATCGATCCTGCAACCTAGGTATTGCCCTTGACTGGGAATCGAACCAGAGACCCTTTGGTCCGCAGGCCAATGTTCTAACCACTGAGAAAAACCAGCTTAGGGCTCTTGAGCCTCATTCTTTACTTGCCCAATGCCAAAGAACAGAACCCTCCCAGGACTGTCTGGGATCAAGGAGTACTCCTGGAAGGGAGAGGCACAGCTGTGTCTTCAACCCTCTTTCTCAGGGAGCCATGCCCTACTATGGCCTGGGTAGACCATCCTAGTCTAGCTGGGGAGATGAAATGTTCACCAATCATTAGTCTCTTTCTCCTCATCATATCTAACATTCTCTAGCACTTTCATAACCAAATCTCACTGAACACACACACAAGAAGCTGTGAAGAATTTTTTACTATCCCCATTTCTTAGATCTCAAAATCAGCTCAGAAAGGAAGGGCTCGTCTACAGTTTCCCAGTTGATGGGGTAGCAATCTCAGGGCTGGAGTCCAAGTTCAGTCTGACTCCAGCTCAGGGTTCCCTCTTCTGACATGGTGGCTGCCCCAGTGTTCTTCTTCCTCTACCACTCATCAAGTTCCAGCTCTCTCTCCCCTGGGAGCCTCCCAGGACTGCCCCAGCTCTCCCCTGAGACTGGTCTATTTGCAGCATAACCCAGTGCTGACTGCCATGCTGACACAGTGCCGGCCTATGGGCATCTTGGAGGGCAATGGCCGGGTCAGCCTCCTGCCTCTGCTCTGGGAGTTCCTGGCACTGAGCAGGACACCCTGCCAGCCTCAGTGCAGACATGCTGCTGGACTGCAGCCACAGAGGAGGCCCTACTGGCCCAGTGTAGGCTGAGTGCCAGCAGCGAAGCCCTGGGACTACTCAGGCAGCTGTTTGTCCCTACCTGGCATTGAGGATGGGGCGGGCTGCTGGCTCAGCAGAGCTGCTCTAGCCACGAGTCCTGTCCCCATTTCCAACATTTTCTTAGTACCTGTGACCAAGGAACTCCAAGGAGACTGGTGGGGTTTTTCCTAGGCAGCAAGTGTACCCTCCCACAAAGAACCCAGGATGAGAACCTTGCAGCCGGGACTGACAATTTAAAGTACAAAACTGTATTTCAGATATGCTGTGTGGGTAGAGCAGGAAAGAGCGTGGGAAGGTGGAAGTTGGTTAGAAAAACTAACAAGATCCTCAAGGGTCACACACTAATGAGGGGGAGAAAAGAAGGCTCTGCAGCCCCTGAGTGCTTTCTGGGGAAAATGGGATGAGTAGGGTTGCACACTTGTGCATTTTTGCAAGTGTGTGCACCTGGTGTTGCACCCTGGTATCTGCTTCTGCGTATAGCTGCATCCAAGTTTGCTCATGTCCATGATCCACATGGATTGGTGTGGACTTATGCGCTTGCATACACACCCTGCAGGCCCCTTGGTCTGTGTATGCACCTGCATCTGTGTGTATGTGCATGTTTCTTGTTACTGCAACTCTCTAACCTATGATGAAGAGCTAGAAATCACCAGGACCTCCAAGAGATCCTGGAAAGCATTTGTTCCCAGCTAGCACTACCTTAGGCCCTCTGGCAGAAGGCAATGCAGGCCTGGGAAAGGCTCCAGGTCTCTAGGCAGATGATGGTCTGGAAGATGGGGGGTGTGGTAAGAGCAGTGTGAAGGGACTTCACACCCACCCAGGGAGCATTTGAGGGACAGGATTTTGCTACTAGGACAGCTGAGCCGACTGCTGTACCCACCACCTAATCTCTTACTCCTGCCACACACCCAAGAGAAGGGCCTTCCCTGTCCTCAGAGCCCCTCCCAGCAGCCAGCTCTGCTTTCCTGTCATTAAGACAAAGAGGAGGTGCCAAAGGAGGTACCAGATCGGAGATTCCAGAAAGGTGAGCATAAAAGGAAATAGTGACACCTAAAGGGCCATGAGTTTGATATGGCCACCCAAGTCAGGGGAGCCAATCCCTAAGGATAGTCATGCATGTCACACACTTGAAATCCACTACAGCCCCTTGTCACTCATGGTTTGAGGCAGAACAAAAGGAGAAGGGAGGAGAGAGGCATCCACCTATGCATTATTCCTGTGCCCCTCCCTAAGCAGGGAGGCAGAGCACAGTGATCAAGTCCTATATCTGCCTGAGCCATAGGGTCCATGGGAGAATGGTGGGCTACCTGCTCTCCTAATGCTAGGCAGTGGCCCTAACCAGGGTTGGTGGGAAGGAGATCAGCTCATTCAAGTGAGTGCCAATTTGTTTCATTCATACTTAGGGCCCTCTAGCCCCTGCTATTCAAAGTGTTGTCCCTGGACCAGCAGCAGCAGCATCAACCTGGGAGCATGTTAGACACACTGGGGTCAAGCTCACTGAACAGGATCTCCATTAAACTAGATCCTCAGGTGATTTGCAGCACATTAAATATTGAGAAGAACTGACTTAAACCACTTAGCTCAGGGATTCTCATCCTTGTGTGCACATTAGAATCAACTAAGAAGTTTAAAAATACCAATTCCCGCCCTAACCAGTTTGGCTCAGTGGATGGAGCCTCGGCCTGCGGACTGAAGGATCCCGGGTTTGATTCCGGGCGGGGGTATGTACCTTGGTTGCGGGCACATCCCCGGTGGGGATGTACAGGAGGCAGCTGATTGGTGATTCTCTGTCATTGATGTTTCTAACTCTCGATCCCTCTCCCTTCCTCTCTGTAAAAAAATCAATAAAATATATTTTAGAAAAATACCAATTCCCCAAGGTCCCATCCCCAAAGGCTGATTTTATTGGTCTATGGTGAAACTCTCCAAATCAGTATTTTAAAAAAGCTACAGTATGGAGCATGCTAAGGCCGAGGGGACTTTTCCAAGTCACACAGTGTTAAGTGTCATTACTGAGACTATGACCCTGATTTTCAAATTCCATGTCCATCACTCTTCTTCATGGTATTATGTATACTTGCCCTCAGATGCCAGGTAAACAAGGGGTTTAGACTCAAAGGAACTAACTCCAAACCCTCAAACTTGTTTTCTGTCCCTTCTGGTCTAGTGGAGTGACAAGCTTGAGTTTAAATCTCAGAGCTGTCAGTCAGTAGCTCTCTGACATTGGGCAAGTTGCTTAGACTCAGTTTCCTCCTTGGCAAAATAAGAGCATTCAATAAAATACTGGACAGAAAAATATCCCTGACATGTAGTACCAAGCACTCAACAAATAAGTTCCCTCCCCACCAAGCCTCCCAAGGAAAAAGAGGAAAGGGGAGAAAGAGGCCCAGCTAGAGTTCGCTTCTGGGTCTAGAAAATGGCAGCATCCATATCACTGTCAGAATTGGAGCCAAATGGCTCAGGAAAGTGAGATTCTGAGGCAGAAGTTTCACAATAGCTCAAACAGACAAAGGAGCCCAGAAGTCCGAAGCAGGGCTCTAGCCTGAATCCCCAGCAGCCTTCCCTGGCAGGAATCTGGAGAATGTAATAAGTTATTGCCCCAACAGGATGTCAGAGACATTGGCTCCCTGACAACATACCACCCCATGGAGAGCTGGAAGGCCCTGAAGCCCCCTCCCAGATGAGCAGTCAGGGATTAAGGGCTGAGCTAAGGTGTTTTGCCTTCATCCCTCCACCTGGCCAGCCTGGCCAGCTCCAAGTGGCCCAGACTGAGGACTGCCTTATGTGCCTGGCAGGGAGACTGACACGGGGCAGGCTGAGAATAATAATGTAGAAATGTCTCCCTGTGGCTCTTGGTCCTGCCTGTGTCCAGATGTGCAGATTCCAGTAGTTTCAGCCTCCATATCAGGGGTAGAGAACATCCGGCCTGTGGGCCGTATAAGTACAGAAAAATTATTTGGTCTGGCCCTGCCAAGGTATTAGGGGTGAATTAATTAAATGTTTGGCCAAATATAGCAGGCTAATTTTTAAGTTGATAACTTTGTACGGCCTGAGAATCTATACTAATAAAAGGGTAATATGCTAATTAGACTGGGAGATCTTCCAGGAGACCTTCCGGATGTTCTTCTGGACAAAGCCATGGTGGCGGGGCTGAGGTAGAGGCCAAGAAGGGAGGACAGTTGTGGGTGATCAGGCTGGTGGGGGGCGGGGCCATTGGGGGTAAGCAGACCAGCAGGGGGGCCAGTTGGGGGCAAGCAGGCCATCAGTGGGGGTCAGTTGGAGGTGATCAGGACAGCGAGGGGGGAACAGTTTGGAGTGAGCAGGCCAGCGGGGGGGGGCAATTGGGGGTGATCAGGTTGGCAGGGGGGCATTTGGGGGCAAGCAGGCCGGAGGCAGGGGGCAGTTGGGGGCAAGTAGGCCGGCAGGCAGAGTGGTTAGGGGCAATCAGGCAGGCAGGCAGGCAGGTGAGTGGTTAGGAGCCAGCAGTCCCGGATTGCGAGAGGGATGTCCGACTGCCGGTTTAGGCCTGAACCCTGTAAACCGGCAATAGGACATTTTTCGAGGGGTCCCAGATTGGGAAGGTGCAGGCCAGGCTGAGGAACACCCTCTCCCCCGTGCACAAATTTTGTGCACTGGGCCACTAGTGATATTACAAACATCCAAATGGCCCTTCACAGGAAAAAGGTTCCCCCACCCCTGCTCTATATCATGCAAACTGTGCTCTGGCCAAGACTAGGCTGATATGCCAGGACAGGTCAGGGATGGCACCAGTTGGCACAAGCTGGATTCCATTGAGATTTAAGCCCAAACTCCCCCCCCCGTGGAGGAGCCCAGCTGAATCGAGCCAAAAAAAAATGGGGGAAAGGCATACTAGAGAGCTCTAGAGTCAAATCTGGCCTCAGGGCCACAGTCACAAGTCTCCTGAAAGGAGCATCAAATAAGGACCGGCTGAGCAGAAGCAGATGCTTTTCGAGGTCAGTGATGGTATCTGCACCTACACTTTCACAGGCCACATACCAGAGGTCCTCTTAGCACAGAGCACTTTTTCTGTGCAGAGAAGGATACAATGAGGAGAAAAGCAGGACTTCTGATCTTGGGCTGCACTCTATAAGGGTAGAGTTTATGCATCCAGGAGAAAGGCAGCAACATTCCCCTGGAATAAATGCAATAATGCCCAACAGGATAACTGAGTTGGAGAAAAAGATTTTTCCAATTAAGCCACTCCCATACTTGCTGCCAAAGTCATCTTAAGCAACTTTCGTCATTCTCTAAGCTTTCATTTTCAAATCTGCCTACCTTCCTGGTTAATCTGGATGCGGTCAGGTTCTATATGGTTTTGAAAGTATCTATATGAAAGCTATCATTAGAAAGGACTTCCTTTGTTAGAACTACTTGAACTTTGTATTCACATGGTCTTAAAGACTCCATTCTGATTTTGTCCTAGTTGTAAAGAAGTGAGAGCGAAAGCTAGGAGGAAAAGCAAAAGCAGTGGGCAACTAAGCTTTGGGAAGCCAGGCCTCACCAACTATACCTTCTTAACACCACTATTGGGAAACTTGCATCCTTATGCCTGTGGTCACTCAGTGGGCTGTGAGAGAGCTGCCCAGACTCTGGTTCAGCCTGCTCCCCTTCCAACCCAAAGTCCATCTCAGGTCTAGGGACCAAGCAAGACACAGGGCCCAGGACAAGCAATGGGGGGATGTCATGGGAGCCCAGATCAAAGTGTCTTTGTTTGAACTCAGGCTGAATATTATCATCTTTATTTATTTATTTTTTGTGCTCACCTGAGGATATGCTTAGAGAATGGGAGGAGGGGAGGGAAGGAAGGAGGGAGAGAAACATTGATATAAGAGAGAGATACGGTTGCCTTCTATACTCGCCCTGATCAGGGATCGAACTGGCAACCTTATGGTGCACAGGACGACACTCCAACCAACTGAATCACTCTAGTCATGCTAATCCGGCGAGTTTTTAAAAATGCCAGTGTCTGAGCACCAGTCATGGCCAAATAAATTAGAATCTCTGAGAATGGGATTTGTTTTTTGTTTGTTTTTGAGAGTTCTCCAGGTGACTCTAAAGTGCAACCAAGATAGAGAACCATTGTCCTAAACAGATGTGGCCAGCTAAAAAGCTATAGCATAGGTCTCTGGAAAGATTCTAGCCAGAGACCAGGCTCAGGCCATTCTAATCACTGGTCCGTGTTCTCTCTATGGCTGAGTACAGGAGCAGGAGAGAGCAATAAGCAGTAATGTGAATGCATATGGTAGAACAGGAACTGGTAGGTCTGTGGGTGTTTGTGAAGGTAATTTTTTCAAACAGCTGACCTGCTCCATAAGGCATCTTCCAACCAATTTGTTGGTTTCCTTTACTGTACTTAGTTCCTTATCTGGAAAGGCATCTCCTCCATGGCCCTGATGGCAGGATGACTGTCTCCAAAGCAAGATCTGTTATCAGCATGGCCTCTCCCACCTTCAGTGAGTGCAGGAGGAAAGCCAGTATTCTAAAGTGCTGAAGAGAAGCCTGTATTGCCACCATCTATGTGAAAACCCAAGTTCTCAAGGTGGGCTCTGTGAGGACAAGCTGGTACCCAAGGTAGGCAGAGGGGCTACCTACCACACCAGGCCCTGCCGTTGCACCTGGCAATTGCTACATCCTGACAAGTAGCTTTTCAGATCATTTCTCTTGGTTGATGCAAGGCCTGTTTCCTTTGCCCATCCCCACTCCTAGAGAGGGACTTGTTTGAGGAGGTGCTGGACTTTTGGCCGAGGGCTTCCATTCACTTGGCCTCAAGTGTATATGATTAACCCCTTTCACCCTCCCATAAGGATACATTAAGGGGCCTAGGCCACAAGAAGCATGCCCACCCATCCTCAAGCCTTGGATGGTGCTTCATTTGAATGGGCCCTCTAGGATGGCAGTGACCCTGGCAGAGATACTACAACTTGGCTATTCCACCTCTCTCTTTGGGTGACCAAGGGAAAGAAGCCTTCAAAAGGGCCCATACTAAAAGCTGTCATGGATTCCAAGACTGCCAAGACTTCCCCTCCCAACCCTAGAGTAGACATTCAGAGTGGTCTGCAATTCCCTGTACATGGAAGATTGAGTGCATTCTTGTCTCTTCCTGCTTCTACTACTCTTAACTGGAATCACAACTCTAATAGATTCTTACAGAGGAGGGAGACGGAGGGAGGAAGGGAGACGAGACCAAAATAGATCTCATCCCACATTCCAAACCTCACAGGAGGAGCACCACAGCAAGGGCTGCTGGATTTCAAGCGGCCTAGATTGGCAGTACTAGATAATGGCTGGCCTCCAGCTTGTTGGGTTGATGGGCAGTACTTGGGGCTCCTACTACACCTGTTCAGAGGCCGACCCCCATCTTAGATGGAGCTACAGCTAGATGCCAGCTCCTGGGGCCTCACAAACAACACTTTCAAGTATCCCTGTCACAACTGAGGCACCAATGTGGCAAAAGGCCCAAAAGGGTACAGTACTGTGGGGCTGGGTAGCAACAAAAGGAAGCCACTGAATCTTCTTACCGGCCAGCAGCAGGTTCAGATGTGTGGCTCTCCATTCTAATATCCCTCTATCCTCAACACTCCATGGCCAAGGCTACAGGGCCACAGAGATTTTCCAACCAGGGACAATTACCCCCAGGGGACCTTTGGCAATATCTGGAGACATTTTTGATCATCACAACTGGGGAGGGGTGCAACTAGCATCTATTGAGTAGAGGCCATGGATGTTGCTAAAATTCTATAATACACAAGACAGCCCCTGCAACCAAAAAAATGTTCACTTCCAAACCTGAAGTATGAGACCTTACCTGGGGGCCTCAGGCACCCCCAGGCAGTCCCATCCCACCTTGGGAATGGCTTGTGGGGTGAGGCAAAGAATGGACTCAATATTCATTGGAGATCCCTTGTCTTTGGGCACTATGGGCACTTTGCAGGGTTAGCCAGGGAGAGGTAGCAGCTCTAGTTTGGAGTTTTTATAATTATGGAAGTTGCATAAGGAACCATCAATTGTGCCCCCCATGAAGCTGTGGCCTGAGCTCCATATGCAGCTGTAGAGAGGGCATTAAGGGAGGGTCACAACAGCCTTGTAGCTAAAGCAGACCTCTGGCTTGCTGGGACAATAGCCTTGTAGCTAAAGCAGACCTCTGGCTTGCTGGGACTGCTTGAAAATCTGGGTCTAGAGTCAGCCAGGCCTGTGGTCACCTAGGCTAGCACTAGATACAACAGGGCCAAAGCAGACAACTGAAATTCCTGCCCCTCCTAGGGCTTTCCTGTGACAGTGAAGGTCAAAGCTGGCACCTGTTCTGCAGCAGTCTCTCTATTAGCTTTCTTGCCCCCAGGGGATCCTACCCCCAAGTGTTCTTACCAGATCACGGTGACAAGGAAAAAACAGGTGTTTTAATAAGCCATGTACTATTCCATCACTTTCAGTCCCCAACTTGGAGACAAGAGATGCCAACCTAACCAGTCTGGGGCAGATGTTAGACCAGTGGTAACTGTTCTCCACTGTGGTATGGAAGACTATTGGATTTAAGGTCAGGAGAACTACATTCTGGTTTTAATTCCACTAGGAACTTCTTGGGTAACCTTGGGAAAGCTACTATTTCTAAGTCTCAGTTTCCCCATCTAATAATGGCCATTTACCAAAATCTAGACGTGGAGCAGAGGTAGATATGATTGGCAGTGGCTGGCTCAGTGTGGGGAGCTGTTCTCCCCTGCACATTCTCTTTTAGGAGAATCAAGTGAGAGTCCTCAGTGGGGACCAAGACTAAATTTATCTTTCCCTCCTAATCCAGCTCTTCTGAATTCCTGCTTCCAAAGGCAGCAAACATCTATGCTTAAATGCCCAGTCATCCTGATCTGTTCTCTTTCTGCTCATGTATTTAGTCACCAAGTTCTATCAACTTTTCCATCAAATGGTCATGGTTTTCCATACCCAACCGTGCTCTAGGTTCTCATGCCTGGATTATTTCAGTCCTCCAAGTTCCCAGCATCCAGCTTCTCCTTTCAACTGGTCATCCTGCCAGCTTCTTTTTCCAAGAGTCCAGCTCTGACCTGGCCACTCTTCTATTCTGCAACCTAACGGGTTCCCCACAGCCCACAGCCCAGGATGGATATATCAAACTGCTATCTACCTAGCACTTGCGGTTCTCCACACTCTGGACCCAGACTGACTTGAATATGCAAACTCCTACTATTCATCAAGGTGGAGTCAAAAAATCCCTTCACACGAAGGATAAGTTAAATTAAGTGGCCCCCAACACATTTCCATTACCTTCTCAAAAGCACAAGTGTCTGTCTCTCAGACTCAACCAAAGCTCAACTCCACTCGGTTCTATTGGTCTCAGAATCCTCACTGCAGTGTGGTAAGGGCTACTGAATATTCTGGCAACATCTAGACAGGAAGTTCTGCTTCCCAACTAAATGGGGTATGTGGGCCTCTGACTCCACCCTCTTCTCTGGTAATCCACACAGCAAGGACACAGAACTAAGCACACACTTGCAACTCAGCACATTGGGTAACTGGCACAACCTTGCCCCAGGGCAGTAATCACAGGACCAGGAACCAAGGCCCAAAACTGTGAGAGAGAAAATAAACTGTTCCTGAGGGTGGGGACATTCTGGCTTCAAAGAGCACTGAGCTTTCCCATCCCAAGCTTTGGTAGGACATCGAAGCTTACTTGAGAGAAGGGACACGCACCACCTCCTGCTTCCCTCCCTTGGCCTGTAGTCTTGGTGCTCACCCATTTTGACCCTGTGCCACCACTTCTACATCCCACCGCCTTGCCTACTTCCCTTTCCTTTTTCTGAAGCCAAATATAAACTCCCGGACAGGAAATGCCTTGAAGGAGCCTGTCCCCACCCTGAGATCCAGAGAAAACTGTCTCTGACACAAAGGAAATGAGCTTGAGAGAGGTAGCCTCCTCAGCCCAGGCCTAGTCTCCCTCTGAAAGCAATGGACACAACCACTCCCCTGAGCCCTGTGGTCAGATAAAATGAGGGCTGTGATGCTGAGCACAAAGAGAAGGCAAGGGCCTAGGGCGTAACAACATTCAAGCTCAGACCATAGTGGGGTGAAGGGAAACAGAACTCCAAGTGGTGGCCAAAAGGCTACCTAAGAGACTTAGCTAGTTTGGCTTGGTGGATGGAGCTTCTACCTGCGGACTGAAAGGGCGCATGCCCAAGTTGCGGGCTCGGTTCCCAGTGTTGGGTATGCAGGAGGCAGCTGATCAATGATTCTCTCTCATTGTTGATGTTTCTATCTCTCTCTCCCTTTCTCTCTGAAATCAATAAAAATACATATATATATATATATATATATATATATATATATATGTGTGTGTGTGTGTGTGTGTGTGTGTGTGTGTGTGTGTGTATTTAAAGGCTACTTAAGACCTTAGAACATAGAGGTTTTGAGGTATAGTGGGAAGAGTAACAAGCTAGCAATCTGAAGACATGACTTTTCGTCCTGCTTTTGCTACTTCTTAGCTATACCTATGCTTATTATTGATAACAATATTTATGCCACTGAATGTAATTATATATAATTAATAATATACACTAATATTAATAGAATACTTATTATATGCCAGATTGTATTGGGAGAGACTTAACTTCTCATGCCTCCATGTTCTCATCTGTAAAATTGTGATATGATCATAGTACCAACAACATGAGGTTTTTGCAAGTATAAAATGAGATAATAATAACAGCCAAAAGGTCATTGTTATCTCCCAGGCATTTCTTTAGCTACTTTTTATATGGATTATATAATTGAATCTTCATGACCACCCTGTGAGATAAGCGCTCTGATAATCTACTTGACAAATGAAAAAACTGAGGCCCAGAGATAACAATTACTTGTCCAAGATCAGCAGCTAAGAAGTGATGAAGCAAGATGCAAAACTAGGCAGCCTGGCTCCAGAGTCAGAGCCACCAAGTTAGAATCCTCCTCATTAAACAGGGGAAATGGCCTAAGCCATAGACACAAAAAACATGTACCAGGATTTTTAAAGTATGACTCCTTAGCCTGAAGTAAATTCCCATCAGTGGAGAAAGCAGTCGGTCATCCCACATCTCTTTTGGTCCCTACAACAGCCCTGTCCAAAGTAGGCCTACTGCACAAGTGGGAAAATTGAGGCTATGAAAGGTTAAGTGGCTTTTATTGGACTACAGATGGGGCTAAGAACCCACCTAAATTTTCAGAGCCCTCCTGTTAATCTGTTACCATGTCAGCCTCCCGAGGATCTCCCCTCAAATCTACTCCCCCTTGGCTGTGCACTTATTCAATTAATATTACCTGAGCACCTACTTGGTGCCAGGACCTATGTTGGCACCAAGATCTGGAAACTGGGGGTGGAGAGGAAGCCAAAGTCCCCTGGAGTACTTGGCCAGAGCTGCTATCAGGCCCATCCTTCTCAGGGAGGCAGAGGCTAAGGTGGGATGTCCTTTGTAGCTGGAACTTGTTTGGATACAAGATAACAGAGAATGAGCTCAAAAGCAATAGAGTTGGCAGGTGGTACAGCCTGAAGCTTATAGCACCCAAGGGCCCTGAGGGGCCCTGAGGTGGAAACGTTGTGGGGAGGGCTACAGCTTTTGCACAAGAGCCAGCCCCCCACCCACACACCCAAATCTAGCATGGGCCATACCAGCTGATGGGATTAAAAAATTAATCCAGCTAAGCCTCTTGCTTATCTCTTACCACCCATACCTTCTAAATAATGCAACCTGGTTATCAAGACTGTTCATTAAAATGCCTCTTCTTTCCTGGTGCCACCCAGCACCATGGTCTCTACCCTCCAGTGCTGGAGGGTATTAATCAAGTGACCCTGCTACTGCTGTCAGAACCATCCCCCATCTCCCTCCTGCACACCCTCTTTCACCCTAGTGCAGTTCTGCATCAAACCCAGACCTTCGAGTTTTCTTTCTTGTCCATCTGTCCACCTGGGGAGGGGGCAAGCAAAGATCTGGGGACTGTCTGCCTAGGAGTGACTGATCTCTGGTGGGTATGATAAGTAGTCAGGGACAGAAGGGAGACTCAAGCTCAGCTCTTGCCTCCTGGCCAGGCATCTGGGAAAAGGAGAGGAGAGGTATGGCATAGTCGCTAAGGGTGTGGGCAGTGGGGTCAGTCTGCCTGGGTCCTGATCCCAACTCCATCACTCCCTACTTGTGTAACCTTGGGCAACTTCTTCATTTAATTTCTCCTTATCTCAGTTTCCCCATGTGTAAAATGGGGATGATAAGAGCAGCATCTACCTTTAGCATTGTCAAGGGAGTTAAGTAACTTCAAATCTGTCAAGAACCTAGAGGAGTTCACTATTGTTATTGGTATTCTTATTGGGACTACAGCCTGTTGCAGTGTCACAAATGCCAGTAAAGGAGGCCAGAGGAAGGGAGCCCTGTAGCTGACCATGGCCAGGGAGAGCTTTTCTAGAAGAGGTGGAATCTGAAATGACAGAAAAGTCCAGAGCCAATGCCCAGGAGGTGGCAGGTTTGAGCACTGCACATCCTAATTTAAGGGAAACACAGCAAAGTGATGAAGTGGCAGAAAGTAATACTAAACAACAATAATAAGAATTATGTTTATACTATTGGCTTTAATACTGAACAACCCCATGAGGTAGATACATATCCCCATTTTATAGCTCACAAAATGGAGGTTCACAGGCATTAAATCATTTGCCCAATGTCACAAAGTGTTGCATATACCATTGTATCCACTCTTCACCATGACACTCTCCTGACCCAGGGGCCATGTGTACAACTCAGAATGTATTTGTTTCAGCTCCACTCTGGCTCCTTTCCCACGTGCCCCTCTTTGTTTTTTCCCATTTAGAAGGTCCTATTCAGGTGGGGGCCACTCAGGCCAGATATCTGGGACAAGGGCTTCCCAAACTTCCTACTCCTCGCCAGCCTGGAGCAAAAAAGCTGGCTGCAAGTGCCTATCTCACACCTTAGACAACCCAGCCCAGATAAAGAACAGGAAATCCTCGACCACCTCCTCTGGAGGTTGCTCCCTCAACCATGGGAACAGAGTTTCAGCCTGTACAGAGGTTCCTCTGTGGTGGGGAAGCTGCAGAGTCAGCCCCAGCTGCCTTTGCTGTGGGGTGTGGTTTGAGGAAAACAGGGAAGACTGAGTGTCAGGAGACCTGGGTTCAAAATCCTCTCTTCCTGAAAACCACGCCCTTCCCCCTTCCTGGGCTTCAGGTAGAGATCATCCAGAGTCACACTAGGGGGATCACACTGTCTATCTTACTGGGCTGCTCTGAGAACAGAATGGGATCATGGAAGTTAAAGTGCCTTGGAAACATTAAAGACATGGGAGAATCCATCATTGTCATCACTGACTGCTAGAAGAGGAATGGCTGAGTTGGTGTTTCTCCCTGTCTGAGTCACCCTTCTAGGCTCCTCTGTGGGCATGGCTCATACTCATTTCTGTCTTCAATGCTTCTTAAAATATCTCTCCCCACCCCCACCCCCCACCCACCAGCTCAAGAGACGAAAGCAAGTGGCAGGAAAGTGGTATACACTGGCAGCCCTCACATAGTACACTGCAGTCAACTCATCAAGGTGGGTGCCTCCTCTCACCAGGACTGCCCTCTGCTATGGGGGCATGAGAAGGTGACTGTTCCCTTGAAAGGCTTCCCAGTCATAGGAACTGGCTGGACCTGAATGATGAACAAATCAGAGAGAGCTGTAGGAGGTGTCTGGACCCAGGATTCTGTAGTTCAGGAAAAGATCATGCAGAACTCTTCTGGGAAAATGCAGGCTAGAAATAAAGAGGAGAGTGAGGCGCTTCTAGAGCCCCATTTCCCACCCCAAGGGCGACAAATAGTAGCATGTGCAGAGGACAGTAATGGGGCTGGGAAGAGGACTGGTCCCAGGGCCCTGGAGGAGCACCTGTAAGAGCTGAGGCTGTTTGGCCTGGAGAGGATGAAGGGGGACTAGGATTCTTTCCTCAGATCTCTGAAAATCAGAGAGAGCAGACAGGGTCTAGGACTCTAGGTGGACTCAGGGAGAAGAGCCAGGGCCCAGGGGTAGAAGTCACAGAGAGACAGAGTTCAGTTCAGCATAAAATAAATCTTTTGGACATTCCATGGATGAAAGCAACTCTCTTGAAACATTGCACTACTAGGTATTGAAGACAGGTGAACAGGAACTTCACAAGTACTTGGCAGGAAGACCCCAGCTTCAGAAGAAGAGTTGGACCAAGTGCCCTCTAAAGGCCCTCTAAAGGAAGTTCTGCTTCCTACCTCTGGAGCACCATGGGAGAAAGCATAAAGGTGACTAGAGCTGACTAAGCCCTCAGCCTGTTCCCACAGAGTCCTGGGATCCCAGCAGCACCTTGGGCTGGTACTACCCACAGCAAGCAGGTCATTCATTAACTTGCAGCTGAATGGGTCAGAGGGTGGCCAGCTAGGACAGACACAAACATGGGGAGGGGCTAGAGCTCAAACTGCAGGAAAGTCCATGCTCAAGGAAAACCCAAGCTGTGGCAGTGTGAGACTTGGCAAGCCCAAACTAGCAGCCAGCTGAGGATATTTAGTGGCTGGACCTGGCAGAATTTGAAGCCAGCTCACCTTTGCCTGTGGATAAGAAAAGGGTCTTGACTGGGAACACATTTTCATAGCTTAAAGGGAGCCTAAGAGACCACTAAGTCTATGCCACCTGCCCTTCCCATTATAAAGATGTAGACACTGAGACCCAGGGAAAGCAAAAGTCTTCTCTAAAGTCAATGATGGAGAGGTAGCTATGGAGAGGCACACCTAGAAGCCAAGTTTCCTGACTCTATGGTGAGGCCTGCAGGGTTCACAAAATGTTGATCCCTTTTCTTCTCACTGAAACTGCAGTAAATGGCTTGTGGTCTAGAGCAGGGGTGGGGAATGTCTGGCTCATGGACCATATATGGCCCACGAAATCATTTGGTCTGGCCCTGCCAAGGCATTAGGGGTAAGTTAATTAAATGTTTGACCAATTATAGCAGGCTAATTTTTAAGTTGATAATTTTGTATGACCCTCGAATGTTATAAATATCCAAATGGCCCTTGGCAGAAAAAAGGTTCCCTACCCCTGGTCTACAGCTTTCTAAAAATGAACCTGGGACATAGCCTGACCCTTCCCAACTCCTTCTGCTTGTCAAGATACAGGCTCTCTGAGGAAGGCTGCCTCTTCCAGCCCGGCAGCTAGCAGTGTGGCTGACAGCTGACATCCCAGGCTGGTGTGAGGGACCCACAGCTATGCTGAAAACAGACACACATATGGCTCCATCTCACCCCAAGTAATCGTAGACCCTTCTTGCCTTTTAGACTTTTAAACTGAGGTCAGGGCATCAACTGCTCCTAGAAACATCCTTACTCCCCTCTAAATCTGATGCCTAAAAAAAACCCTTACCCCACCACCCACCTGAATCCCTATTAACTCAATTCCCTTACCACCTAAGGTGAATGTGTGTCCTTGAAGCAATGTGAATTATTACTTCTGTTTGCCCAAGTGAAGACAGTGGGGCAGAAGTTTAATTGGCCCCAGAAGTTCCCACTGGCTGAATGTTTGTTAAAGCTCCTTTGGGCGAAGGTGAGGGTTCAGGATGGTGTCCCTTTAAGGCGAAGCGTGGACAAGGAATTGGTTAACGGCCATTCCCAAGAGGTGACTTTCCAAGGTTGTTATTATGTGGCTCAATAATTAACCAAGCAGTGGCAGGACCCCAGGATTATTGGAAAGGAGCCACTCCTTTCCCAAGGACAGCCCAAGAGCAGGAGGCTGCAAACAGGGAGAACACCTGTGGGGTCTTTCAGTCCCTCTTACAGCCTGCTCTGGGGCAGTGGAAAGAGAGGCCTGGATGAGGGAAGTTGTCCCTCAGCCTCACATGAGGGTGGAGGAGGGCTGGTCCGGATATGGAGGAAGTCAACACACCCTTGCTAGAGTGGGAGGGAAAAGCGAGACAGTGAGGGGTTTTATCATGAATGAGAGAGGAAGCTCCAAGCTGGGCCATCGCGATTAGATGACAAATTGGGAAAGGCGCTCATCCTGAATGCATCCTGTTTTGCTCCAAACTGGCCTCATGGGCCAAGCACAGGGGAGGGGCTGGGAGGAGAGCAGCTTCCCAGGAATTCTCCCAGGCCTGTTGACCTCGAGCTCCTGGATGGCCTGGAACTGGGAAGGCAAGGGAGAAAGTAAAAACTCTCCCATGTACCAGTAGAGAACCAGGTACAGAGTTTCCACAAGAAGCCTCCACAAGCCTCAGAGCTGGAGCCCCAGAATCAGGGAGGATACACTGTAAAATGAGGACTAGAACTCCATAATCCCTCCAGCTCGAACCTTTCCTGAGCCTCTCTTCCAAGGTTCAGCCCAAATATCACTGCCTCTGTCAGTCACCTTTCCCTTAATCAAAAGCACTCTCTCCCTGGTCAGTCCTACCAGGGAAAAATGTCCTCCTAAACTACTGGAAATATGAAAACTGCCAGGATATGTAGTGTATTAAGAGACTTTTTGTTGTGATAGTGGTACCATAGCTGTATATTCTGAGTCCCTTTCTTTTAGAGCTACATATTGAACTATTTATGGATAAATTAAGGTGTCTGGGATTTATTTCAAAATAACAAGAAAGATGGAGGTGTAATTAGGGCAAGATTGGCCACCAGCTAATGGCTGTTGAAGTTGGGTGATGAGTACATGGTGTCTTAGTACACTAACAACCATCTCTACTCTTATATTTGTTTGAAATTATATATATATATATATATATATATATATATATATATATATATATATGCCTAAGCAACCATTACAACAGAATGACCAGAATACCAGTCACTATGACATTCACTGACCACCAGGGGACAGATGCTCAACTAGGAGTTGCCCCCAGCCCATAGGCCTGCCAGCCAACCTCCTGGTGTCCCCCCCCCACCCCCCTGCCCCAGCTGGCAGGTTCCAATCACCTGATCAGGGCTGGGCCCTGGACAACAGGGAACCAGGGGTGGGTGGCAGCGGACAGGGGCAGCAAGGGAAGGAAGATGTGGGGAGGCAGGGAGGCGGGGAACCTGATCCGCCCTGATCACTGGCCAGGCCTAGGGACCCCACCCGTGTATGAATTTCATGCACCAGGCCTCTAGTTTATAATAAATTTTAAAAGCCCTCTCCAAGGTAAGGGCCTGACATGTCGTGTATTATTTATGCTACTAACTTCCAAACTAGATGGTAGATTCTCTGAAGGTGGGGTTTCATTCTATGTTCTTAAAAAAAACTGAGCAATAAGCCTGGACTTAATCATTTGTACAGCACTTTGTAGTTATGGATCACCTCAGTTAATTTAGTGAAGTGGAAAAAGTGGGGAGAAAACCAAGACTCTGAGAGGTCAAGCAGAGTGGCAGAGCCTGGATACCCTGTTCTTTGCTGCATACCACCCTGGACCCCCAAGGAACTTAGCATCCAGTTCTACTGCCCCTGCCAGTTGAAGTAATAGGTACAGCAACAGTCAGCATGCAAGTTCCCAAGGTGGAGGGCTGTGCAAGAAGAGACTCAGAATACAAACACAGCACTTCAGACTATGGCTCCCAATCCACTGATTCAAGTTTACCAGGACCCGCCCCCTACCACACACACACACACCAAGACCCTAAGTCACAGATGAATAGAGCCTTCATAAACACTTGACACAACAACTGTGTGCCCAACCCTATGTTCAACTACTCTGTTTAGGGTTGCAGGGTGGAGGAGTTTACACTTCCCCTCCTAAAACCGTTGCATCTCTGAGATTACCAATCTCTATTTTACCTGATAACAACCTCCCAAAGACCAGGGTTATGACACTCTTTCTACCCAAACTGAGAACCCAAGGGAAAAGTTCTCCCTATTCTATTTAAGTCAGAGGCAACTCCTTCTTTTGGCCAGAGACTCCTCACTCCACCTTCCCCAAGAAGGTAGAGGCACAAGCCTGCCTTTGTTAAGCCTACCATCATTGAATCTGAACTTCCCATTGCTGCAACAGGGAGCTCCAGGAATCTCCTAGCAGAAAAGTACCAGCAGCTGCAATAGCATCCTGACCAGGGACTCTAACTGCTCCTCTCTTGGGACCTTCTTGCTTTCCTGTCACTGCTGCTATCCCTATACCTAGGCTCCAGGAGTCCTTTGTTCTTTCAGTAGCCCTAAGAATTAAACTGTAAAACTTTAGGAAGAGAGAGAGGGTAAAAGTTAGGGCATCTGTGTGCCACTTTCTTTGTTCCTCTGCTCAAACTCAGAAGGTTTGTGCTTTAACAGGGAAGCCTCACCCTCAACACGCACACAGGGTACGAGCCCCTTTTATACCTTCAGCACCTCTTCTTGCTCTAAACACCTCCAGATGTCATCTCCCAACAGCCTTTTCTCTCCATATTAGGGAGGGGAGCCACAGACACACAGAGAGGGTTAGCATAATTCTCCAAGAGCCACTTAAGGAGTGATAAGAAGGCAAGCAAATAGGGGAGACCAAACAAACTCTGTTCACATGGTGTTTTCTAGCCTTAATTACAGAGGCCCAGGTAGCAGAAATCTCAAATCCCAAAGCCAGAACACAGTTGGACAAAGGCCAAATCCCCAAAACAAAAACCATCCCAAAATGTCCAGCAATATGGTAGACGTAGCTTTAGGGTGAAAGAATGCCCTGCTCCCAACATCATCAATCCCATCACACCTTCCCACTTGCTCCATCAACCACTCAGAAACCACCTGCAGCCACCACCTTCTGTGCCCTTGGGCTGCCTGCCTTCTCAATACCCAGACTAGAATTGTCTTCCTCTATCCCAGGAAGATGAAAGTGAAGGGGAAATTCAGAAATCAATAAGACAGATGGTGGGTGGGAACAACAAACTCTAGAGTGGGGATGGGAACAGGTCCCACAATAGGAGTCAGGGTTTGAAAATAGCCCTGGGAGTGATTCATCACCCTCTTCTCTGGTCTGAAGACCTGGGTGCTTCTAGTGGGAAGGAGACAAGTCAGAGCCCTCCAGCCCAACCTCTGGGGCAGGGGTGGGGGTGGAGGTCTGTGTTGGCTTCACCCTTCTTCACCTTCAGTCTGGATGTTCACTCTCCCCACCACAGCTAGTTTCTAGCTGGCTTAGCTACATAATCACCACAAAGCTTTCCATCTGCATACTCCTCTTACCACAGGCATCTCAGAGACAGCTTTTTACCTGCCAGTTAGGACCCTGTACCCATGCACTAAGTCATGAAATGTCAGGCGGAAGAGACTGGCCCTTTAGATCCCAAAATCTAATCAGTGAACCACCTGAGTTGCAGTTGAAAACACCGTGGCACACACAAATTGCATGACTCTCCTAAGGTCACATGAATTAATGGTTGAACCCCAGTTTCCTGAGTCATAATTCAGTGCTCAACTTTAAAGAGTCTTTGGGAGAAGAGAAATTAAGAGAACACCAGACTCTCTAATTCGGAAATCCCCAAAACTTCTACTAAAAGGCTCAGGATTTCTCTAATCCAAAACCATTTTGAACTTCATGAGGAAACTGAACCCTGAAAGATGCAATTTATCCAAAGGTTTTCACTTGATCCCTGCAGCTACCCTAAGACCAGGAAAGTCCAGGGCATTTCTCAGAAGGGAAGGCACTGGCCAAGGGAAAGCCCATAGTGCCCGACCAGGGGCTTCCTGGAAATGCCTTCAAAAAAATAGAGGGAGGGGGGTAAGAGATCAACCGAAGGACTTGTATGCATGCATATAAGCATAACCAATGGACATAAGACACTGGGGGGTAGGAGAGGCTAGGGGACTGTCAAGGGCGGGGGGGAAAAAAGGACACATATGTAATACCCTTTGTAATACTTTAAGCAATAAAAAAAAAAAAAGGAAAGGAAAAAAAATAGAGGAAAGAGGAGAGGGTAGGAGAAGCGGCATGACCGGGTTCAGAGACAGGAGTCCCTACCCCCACCCCCCAGCTCCAGCCCCCTTCGGAAACCCCAGAACCATGGCCACAGGCCAGCCCTGGAATAACGGGCGGGCAGCCGTCTTCCACCACCCCACTCGTGGGGCTTCCCTGGGAGAAGCGTGGCCGGCAGGCTCAGGAGGTCCCCCAATTTAGGCGATTCCGACCCCAAATTCCAAGGGTGAAAGTGGCTTGGCTCGCTTCCCCTGTGTGGGTCGCGCCCCAACTCCTACCAGGAGGCCGCGTCCACCGCCTAAGGTCTGAGACTCAGACACAGTCACCAGCGCCAGCGAGCAGGAAACCAGCGCAGGAGGGACTGCTCCGTCCTGGGCACGCGCAGAGCCTGGGGTCCGGCGCGGGTAAAGGTGCCAGCCAGAGAAGCAGCTGCCTTGGCTGCTTAGCTGTTGTCAACCCGAGGCCACTCTCCTCGCAGGTGGGGAGGGAGCTGCAGCGAGTAGGGCAGTAGGGACGCCCCGCCCAAGTATAGGTCCCTCGACCAATGAGGGTGCAGTCCGGCCTACCAGACTCCTCAGAAAGTCCTACAAATTGTGGTGGGCGGGTCTCTGCCTTCCAGTTCCTCCAATCCCCTCACCCCTGCCTCTTCCTCAGGTCACACCAATGGGGGCACGGCGGGAGGTGGGGGTCAGGGCGGTAGCCGAGAGCCAGGGACTGAGTGAAGAAGCAGGAGCGAGTGGGCCAGGGACACAGCCTAATATTTATTGACGTCTGTAAGTGTCTGGTATCATGTAGGGGATTTAAGTACATATGCCATGTGCACGGGAAGGTTCCGCAGCTTGCTGAAGATAATTTACCAGGAGTTCAGAAAACACAACTTCTGTGAGATTTCAGATTAGTAGAGGCAACCAAGAGAGAACTGGGACGTTAGGTGTTTGAGCAGGAAGTTGCCATTTCCTCCTTGCCAGGCTCCAGCATTCTGCAATGTTCCCACTACTCCCAGCTCTCTACCCCAAGTCCAAACTGTAGGCATCTGCATTAATCCTAGCAGGAGAGAGCTCCCAAGAGTTGTGACAGCAAGTACCACAGAAAGCCTGTTTAAATTCACTAAGGAACAGTGTTGAGATTTGATTTCTCTCTTGCCTTTCCTCACAAGGGTCCAACACAAGTTCACAACCTTGATTTTATTATTGAATTGGGGACTCCTATTAGCCAGGGAAGGGAGTACACAAGAGCCCATATATCCAACCACCATCCTCCATATTTACAAGTACAGAAACTGAGAAGAGATGTTCACTCAAGTTTACCCAGTAACTCCATGGCAGGGACAATACCTGCATACTGGTTATTTTCTCCATACCTAACAGATGGGAGAAATGAAACTGAGGCACCAAGAAAGCAGAGACTGCATTAATGTAATTTGTTTGCTAGAGTACCCAACACAGATGAGAGCAAAAACTAGTGATTGTTAGGACAGCAACTTTCTTAAAGTCACCAGAGGCAATGGCAGAACCAAACTGGAATTCTCCTACCTTCTTCCCCTGCTAGCCCTAATGAGAATCAGAAGAAAAATGATGAAGCAAGGCTACCTCCAGTGTGTACCCCTCCTTTCCTCTCAATGGCAAGACTGTGGGTGGCACTTTGTTCAAGGTGAGCCACATCCCTGTGTATCTTGGATGTGTATGAGGCCTGTACACCGGAACTCACTCATGGATACAAAACCCTACCCAGAGTCAGGAACCCTTATGATGGGTGGGAAGGGAGCTGACTTTCTGAGTCCAGGCAGTTATATCTGTCAGCATCCCTAAGGCTTTGAGTTGGAGTCAAATTTGTCTTGCTTCTGGGGAGTGCTAGAAGGATATAAAAGTGTGCATCCTTATAAACTGATGAACAAAAATAGATACAGAGGCAGAGCAACATTGAACAGACTGTCAAACTACAGCGGGAAGGCCAGGGAGGATGGGGGGGTGGTGGTAAGAGATCAACCAAAGGACTTGTATGCATGCATATAAACATAACCAATGGACACAAGACACTGGGGGGTATGGGAGGCTAGGGGAAGGTCAAGGAGAAAAAAAAGAGACATATATAATACTCTTTGTAATACTTTAAGCAATAAAACAATTTAAAAAATATATTTAAAAAAGGAAAAAAATAAATAAAAGTGTGCATCCTGCAATGATCCTATAGCTTCCTTAAGGGTAGGAAACCATGCCAGAACCAATTCCTTCCACCCCATGGCACCATGCACAGCGGGTACAGCAGTTTCTCAGTAATGCTTACTAATAGGTGAATGAATGCCTAAAGATATGGAAGGGACAACCATGAAGAAATTACAATCATATGAATAATGAGCAAACCAAACTTATGTTTTAGTAAATACATTTAACTAAATCAGATACTTAGCACTTCTTGCTCCCCAAGCCACCACCACCTCCCAACCTAGCCAGAGTCTTGCATATAACAGGTATTCTGTGATGGTGCCTGGAATGGAGGAGGAAATGGTTCCTTTTCACAAGCTCCTTTCTGGGCTGCATCTTGAGTGGCTCTGGAGAAAACTGGAGCCTTTAGTTTCTTGGCATAGTTTTTTCCACAAGCCCCAACTCTATTTTTTTCTTGCCAGAAGCTCATATAATTAAGCCCCCACTCTTGAGTGTGTGTCCCATAGTTCTGCTGCTGTCCTGAATGCCTGCTCAGCCACCAGGCAGGAAAATGTAGAGTGCATGAGGGCTGGCTGAAAGCAGGTGAAAAAACCTTGGGTGTATACATGCATGCATGTGCTTCTATGCCCAAGGCATGGGGCTTCCCTCATTCTACTACAACCACAGTTCAGCTGTGTCATACAAAAGGCAGTATAATATATTCTGAAGCCAGATAAAGCCCAACTCTGCTACTAACTATCTGTGTGACCTTGGGAAAATTACTTTCCAACTTTCAGTGTCTTGATTTACTCATCTGTAAAGTATGGACAATAATCACAACCCTGACCTCACACAGCTGTTGAGCAGATCCACTGGGCTAAATCACACTTCGAATGGTGCCTGCCTGGCACATAGAAAGTGCTTCTAACTGTTAGACATGGTGACAGGCCTGGATCAGAAAGTAGGAGAGCTGGGTGTTAGTCTCAAATCTACCATTCTGGCTGTGTCACCCAAGGCAAGTCATTGTGTGCTCCTACCATCAGTCTCTTCACCTGTTAAATGAGAGTAAAGAACAATCCTAGCAGGCAGAGTTGAAACAGTAAATGTGAGGGTATACTGTAAAGGGTGGTGACAGTTGGCAGGATGTCACTGAATGTGTTGCAGAGCCAAGCTTTTGCCAGGGCTAATCAGCCCGTTTCTTCTAGGCGGTGGCAGAGAGAAACTCCATATACTATTACCCTGAGCCTCACTCCAAGACACTTGGGTTCTAATAAGTGCCTGAGTAATTACAACAGTCCCTACACCTTTCCCTGCCTAGGAATGGGAGTTCTGCAGACTGGTGCAGGCAGACCCATAGGCCCACACTGAAACGGCTGAGGGTAACATGGGAAGGAACCAAACAGACCCTTCCACTACTCTTTTCCATGGAGCTAAAGGAACAGCAGCAAATAATTCCAGGAAACTCAGCTGGAAAGGAAAAAGGGAGAGAAGATGCCTGAAGGGAAAATGAATTGCACTTGGACAGGCCCATCCAGCACATGATCTCACACTTGCACACACATCTCTGCATGCCTCATCAAAAGCCCACCAGTAAGGCTTGGGAGGGTAAAACTTGCTTCCTGGTTGTTTGGGGCCCCCACTCAGCCTCATGAAAAGGGGCTATTGATCAGACTCCCACAATGTGGGATAGTTAGTTACAGCTCATAAAAGAAATTCTGAGGAGACATGGCCATGGCAGGGGGTTTGCACTAAGAGGGGCAGCCAGAATAGGGCCAGACATGGGGAAATAGAGAAGTGGTAGTGGGGGGAGCTTGCAAAGGTGAGGGGAACACAGGCATTGCCCACTAAATGAGCATTGCTAAGTGGAGGTGGGGAATAGAAAACCAGCTCCTGAGAGGAGCACAAAGACTCTTTCTCAGCCCAGAACCCAGGGACCACCGTGATGGTGCTCACCCCACACACCAGAGACCCTGGAAGGGAAGGAGGAGATATGTGCTAGGCTGGAAGCCCTGGGCTGGTTGTGCAGGGAGCTGGAGCATTAGCCAAGCCAGGCACAGGCCAGGAGAGTTTCAGGGATCACTTACCCTCTGTGGGCTCCCCTTCCTTAAGTTAGGACAGAGAGGCACTCATTCCCTCCCACCTGCCTCCTAGAGCCATTGAGAGGAAAGTGTTGGGATGGCTATCAGGCCTCCAGGCACCTGGACTAGGCAAATTGGAGGCAGAAAGCCAAGGCCCACTCAGTGCCTGTCCCTGACTCTTTCCCCAGACACCCAAAAGCCTGTCCCCTTTCCCCCAACAAACACCAAAGTGTCAGCTTGATGATGGGAGGGCTCCCAGCATCCATGTAACAAACCCACCAAGCCATGACAGTGTGATGGGTCTCATTTCACACCCAGGATGGGCCCCTGACCTGGATTTACTGGCCCATCTCAAAGGGGCAAGAGGTTCTCTGCTGGAGGCAGATGGAGCACCCCACTTCCCACAGGGAGGTCTTCCTGCCTTGGCCTAAACGAATAGGTGAGGTCAACCTGGACAGAGCTCTTGGGAATTGTGGCACAGACACCCAAAGCAGGATATCCACCACCCTCCACACCCTACCTCAGAGGAAGGTCACAGGGTAGTGAGGGAAGATGAGTAAAGGCAAACCCACTTCTAACACAAACCCCCTCATACCCTCCCCATGCACACATACAAGCAGCTGAGGTCAGAGGAACCCTCTCTCTACTCTTCCCCAACAGGCCCCCTCTGCCTGATTTAGTTTAGGCCCTCAACTTGCTCCCTCCTGGCTAGGCTCCGTTTCCTAATCTTAAAAAAAAAAAAACACAACCAAACAAACAAAAACCAGAAAAACAAAACAAGGCTTGGCCCTGATTTCCAAGGCCCCTTCTTTCCAGCATATTCTCTGCCCCTGTGAGCTTCTCTGTGTGTTACCGTGAGGGTGGGCCCCCCAGAAAAACAATATTCATGGGGCTTCTGCAGAGGAAGGGGGTGGGGGGGAATGAGTGCTCTCTGAGGGTGGGGAGTAGCTAAGGGCCAGGCCAGAAAGAACAGAGGAAAAAAGGAATGGGGAAGGCTCAGGTGAAAAGCAGGGAAAAAGGCGGGGATCTTGAAGCCAACCAGGCCTAGAAAACTGGGGATCTGACCTCTGCCTCCAGCACTGTCCCCAGTTCACCCTGCAGCAATGAATACCCAGAGTCCCTGAAAAGAGTTCAGGATCCTTCCCCCTTGCCTAGGACCCTTACACATGAACCTCCAGGGAAGGAGCTCCCAAGACAAAACCTGGGAGGGTGAGGAGGAGATGGAAGAAGAGGAAAGATGGGGCTCTTCCTTCCTATCCACAGGCTCCCACATCAATCAGCCTGACCTTATGTGCAACCAAATCTGTTGCCCATGAAGCTAGAGGACTATGAGGGGGGCGGGGTGTAGTTTTACAGGCTATGCCCAAAGCCTGGCCCAGTCCAACCCTGTGATTATGGTGCTCCAGGACTTGGCAATCTCAATTCAAGCAGACACAGCCAGTTCCCTGGACACCCACCCACCCTGTCTCCTTTCCCTGAAAACAACCACAGAGGCCCCAGGATGACATCAGAGAGGACCTGGAATGTGTGATGAGACCTGAGTGCCACTCAACAAAGCATCTGGGCTCTTCTTGGTCTTGGAATTCCTGTCCCCTCTCAATGGGCCCTTCTCCAAGTACAATTATCCACCCCTACTCTCCAAATACCCTTTCTGTCCCTCCCTCCCTCCTTTCCTCCCTCCCTCCCTCTCTCCCACCCTCATTTACTCACTAAAAAAGTTCTGATCTGACTCTCAGCCAGGGCCAGGGCTAGGGCTTCCCTATACATATGTATCAACCTGTTGTCAACATGGGAACCCAGGCACCAACAGGGGACCTGGACTATAGACCAGGACAGATAGGCCCAATAGTTGGAGTGTCCCTGTCTTCCTGGCACTGCTATACCAGTAGAGGAGACAACAGTAGCCCCAAATGGAGAATGCCCAACCCAGGCAGGTGGGCAGCTAGGTCAGGTCGAAAAGGACAGGGAGAGAGGTAAGGCAGCAATGCTCTCAGGTTGGACACCTTATGTCTCTGGATCAACAGACCTCCCTTCCCGCCCCCATGAAACACCAGGAAGTGGCTCCTGGGTCCCACCCCCACCAAGGCTCCTGCATCAGGGGCAGGACACTGCAATTCTGGCTTCTGCCCTGCTTCTGTGGAGATGCTGTGTGACCTTGCTTAGAGTGTCACCGTCTCTGAGCCTCAGTATCCACATATATATAATCAGAGGGTCTGATCTGAGCATCTCCGCAGGCCCTGTCCGTTAGTTCGTTCATGTTCCATGACAAATCTATGTTGAGAAACCCAACCTAATTTGTTATTTCCTCCCTGCCATTTGGGCAGGGGCAAGGGATAATTTACTGGGGAAAAGGAATAGGCAGAGCCTGGAAATTTTTTTAAGTCCTCAAATAAATACATATTTGTTTAAAAGACAAAGTGCCAGGCACTCTGGGAGACCTGTTCGAGTGAAAACAGGCCTTGGGATACAGCTTTTAGTCCATTTGAGGTGACCAAATATGTGCTGCCAGGGTAGCTGGGCTACATCATGCAACTAGGGAACAGAGCTAGGCAGTAAGGGGCCATTGGAGTGATGGAGGGGGGAGCTACGGAATAGGTAGTGAGACCCAAGAATATGGAGACAAAAAGATAGGGCAGACAGACAAACAATGGAATGAAGAGGTGAAAATACAGGCATATAGTGGGACAGGAAGACAGGACAGTGGGAGTGCAACAACAGAGGTAGAGACAAAGAAAGTGTTGTAGGAATAAGGGGTTGGGGACATACTGTTTATTAAATAATGTTCTTTTTGAGTGGAGGATGAAGGCAGAGAGAGGTGGGTAGGAATGAAGTGAGAAAGACAGTAGGAATAAAAAGACAGAACACCTTGGGACAGAGCAAGAGCTGGCTAAGAATTAGAAGAAAGCAGGCATGCTGAGGTGGAAGGTCTGATAAACGGGGACTGATAGCCAGGGGTGGGGTTGAGACAAACGGAGGGACATAGGACTAGCAAATTAAAACAAGACTGGGACCAAAGACAAGGGGCTGGGAACTTAGCAGAGCGGCGGCGAGAACAGCAGCACCGAAGCTCTCAGCCAATTGCAGCGGAGCCCTGACCTCCCACCAGGGTCCTCCCCACTCCGTTCACCTTGTTTCCAGCCCGGCGGGTCGCCCCTGGTGCCTTTCACACCCCATCTCGTCCTTGGCGCCCAGGACCTTGGCTTCCGAAGCTGCCGTGGCTGCCTCCCCGCCCCGCGCCTCGGCCGTAGTAGGTCGGTGGCGGCTCCAAAGCCTGCAGGCAGCAAGCCGGATCGCTGGCGCCTCCGAGGTTGCATCCAGACTGAGCAGACAGCCCTGGAAGGGCCGAGGGAGGGCGGGGCTGAGGGAGCCAAGGCCTGGTTGCCCTGCCCCTCATAGCAACTAGAAAGTTCCATTCCCCCACCTTGAGCTGTAAACCGCCTGGTCCCCCCCCCAAACCCACTCCTTCCTACTCTTCTACCCCATTGTGAGAGAGTGAGGGTCTTCTTAGTCCCTGGGTCAGCCCCTCCACTGCTTCTCTAGCTCAAATCTCACCAAACATGTAAAAGGTGCAACAGTCAGATGGAGAGGGCCAAAGCAGCAGAACTCAGGAAATAGGGGAGGGACATGGCTCCCTCCATCTAGGCACTCAGTCACTTCTCATCACCCACCAGGGTTTCTGTCTGACCAGAGCAAGGGGAACTTGGATTCCAACAAGAACACATTGAAACCCTTCTAGTGCCAAGAATATCCTGAACTTTATGAACAGAAGCATGCCTTATAGACTTGCTTATATTACAGATGCAAAACTGAGGCCGAAGAATGCAGATGACTTAGCAATTATCTAAGGGGGAACAATTATCTTTACCTTGCAGGACTGCTGTGAGAATACAAAGGGGCTGAGCATGATGCCAGAATACAGTCTCTGTAAATAAAGATTTGTTTTTTTTTTCCTCAAAGATATCCACATTGGAGAGCTACCACACACAAAAAGTCTGGACCCAGGACCCTAAGTTACATAACTTAAATTCCCTTACTCCTAACCTCCATCCACAGCAAGCAAACTTGCATTACCTGATCTGTCTTTGTTTACAATGGAAGGAAGACAGAAAGTTGCCAACTGTCAGGTCTGGTCATTTCCATGCCACTTCTGGTGATGGCCAGTAAGGGGGACAAGGTTCTAATAGTGGTTTTGCATGAACTACAGCATAACCTGGGACATTTTTCCTCTCTCAGCCTCAGTTTCCTCATCTGTAACAAGATAGTAATCCTTATGACACAATGGGAATTATGATAAGAGGATACACAGGTAAAGGTCACAGTCCCTCCCTCTACCAGCTCCATATCTTGTGCCATGAGACTGGAGCTAAGCAGCCCCATGTGGGAAGGACAGGCTAGGAAAAGGAAGAGGAGTTTGTGAATTGAGGCATCCTTATTTATAAGAGATTTACACCCACTTTTTCTAGACTCAGTGTCAGAGCTGGAAGGGAATAAGGGATTAACATCTTGATCTCCATTGCCAGTCATCCTTTTCCCCCAAGGCAGTGGCACACAGTAGGTGTTCACAAAAAAACTTATTGAATGAACATATTCTTCACATGGGGCAGAGGACTTGCCCAAGGTCGAACAGTGACTCCACTTTAGAATCGAGACAGATCTCCTGTCTACTCCACCTTCTACTAGGCCATGCTGCTTCACGGACTTCTTTTTGTCTTTCTTCCACGTGATCATAAACCAGGGAAGCCCACTCTTCTCCCCCAGCACTCTCAAGACTATCAACAATCCCCATTCTGGACCAGCTCAGTCAGGATGAGCAGCCACTGGAAGACTCTTCTGTGTGCCCCGCTTGGTGCTGCCAAGCCTTTGACGTCTACGTTTCCAGCAGCCCCTGTATTAATCCTGCAAGTTCCCCTCTGGGGAAAAGGAGGCTGCAGTCAGCTTCCTGTGATCACAGGAGTTTCCCTTTTGCTCACTGGTGAAGCCGGAGTATAGGACACAACCCCTCCACAGCAGCAGCCTAGAAGGAAGGGCGGCAGCAGCCATTTCCTACCCTGCTAAGGCATCTCCCTCTCTGGCCAGTCCCTCCCCTATTTCCTGAGTCCTACTGCTTTGGCCCCAGCCAGGACAGTGATGTGAAAAGGCTCAAAAGTTAACTTTAATCGCAGAACCTGGAAACTAGAAAGAACCCCGAATTTATTCCTACGCCTTCACCACTGTAGGAATGCCCTACAAGGTCAAGTTCCTTTTTTTATAAAATCACAGGATGACACCCACCTGACAATGTTGTTGTGGTGTGGTAAGACATGTGAGAAGGGACTTAATAAAAGCTGATGTGTACTGAGTGCTAACTTTGTGCCTGGCATCATTCTTACCACAACCCTCTAAAATAGGTACTATCATTATCATTATCATCATCATCATCCTCCTCCTCATTTTATAGATGGAGAAATGAGGAATGACAAATGTAATGTAACTTGCTCAATTCACACAGTTAATAGTGGCGATGGCAGAATTTGAGCCCTGAAGCTCACTTTCCACCCTTGTAAGGGTGGTCATCATCCTTACCCCAAAGAATGATCTATCTTAAAAGTTCTAGGAGTTCACATGTCTCTGTGCCTGGAACTTTTGTACCCAAGTACCCCTAAGGGCCAAGGGGAGAGAATTTGAAGAAACCCTGGGGAAGAGGGGCTGAAAATGGACCCTGAAACTTCAGCTCCAAGCAGGGCATGTCTTTGAAGTCCCTGCTTTTATCTTAAACACCTGATTGAATTTCCCGGTGTCTTTGAGGAAAATTGGCACTCCAAGAAGATGGAACACATTGGTCCTGTGCATTCATATGTTCCATGCCACTGCCTTTTACCCCAGGAGTACCAGGCACTTGGCACATGGTAGGCCCTGCATCACTGTGAAGAGTTAATGTTTATGAAACATGTGATATTCAAGCCAGCATTCTAAGCACTTTTCACATATGATTTAATCATCATGACAACTCTATGAAGATGTCAAATTATTATCATCACTCTCATTTTTAGTGGAAAAGTGTAGCACAGATAAGTGATTTGCCCATGGTTACACAGTTTGGAAGTGACCACTGGGCTTTAAACCCAGACAGATGTCAGCTTTGGCTAGTAACCACTGTACATACTTCCCTTCAGGCCACAACAGAGTCTTTCTTACCTGCCCATCTCCACCACTCTCCACCAGAATGATTGGTTGATTCTTGGCAGAAGCAGGCCTTATCCCAATTAGGTTAGCAGCTCCTTGAGGGCAAAGATGTAGTGTCTATCCCCCCAACTCACCCTTCCTCAGAACAATGCTACGCCAGGGGTTGGGCCATGTACAGGGCTTGTCATTCATATGTACCAACTGACTGCTTCCTGGTTTATGGCACACATAGGGCTGGTGGATAGAGCATTAAAATTTCAGGCAAGAGTCCTCTGCCGCCCTCCATGGCAAAGATCCAGCTTCAGAAATGGCTACCCATCCATCTACAGGGACAAGTCCACACTTCTAAGATTGACATTCAAAGTGTTGCACAAGGTCACCCAGCCAAATCAGCTGGCATTCCTAGAACTTCATTAACTTCATCCTCTAAATGTCTAACATATGCTCTTCTCTCTCATGAAAATGCTAATCCTTATTTCCTTTGACTTATTTCCCGAACAGTTATTTGGTGCTTTCAATGTGCCTGGCACTGTTCTAAGCTCTTTGCACATTTTAACTTACAGACTCCTTACAGAAACCCTGTGGGTAATATCCCATTTTACAGATGAGGAGGCTGAGGCACAAAGAGGCTAAGTTATTTGCCATATCCCCTGCACCTGGCAAAGTCCTACATATCCTTTCTGGCCCTCCTATGAATAACTTAAGCCATTCCCTTTCTGGGGGCTCCCTCAGCTCAGTTGTACCAGCAATCATTCTATACTGAGTTTAGTTATCTAGTATATGCCTTCCTGCCCAATAAGAGTTTAAATTCTCTGAGAGCAAGGACTGTGTTTTATTATTTATGACATATTCATTGCTCAGGAAGGATTTGGCAATTAGGGAATATTTCTTAAAAGACTGAATGAAGAGTGAGTGAGTGGCCCAGAAGCTGCTTGACCAAACCAAATGGTGGCCAAGAGATTTGGGGTTTTCTTTCCCAAATGCCATTGGAGTAGAAGACTGTAAATATGACTCAGTGACTGGGCGTGAAATGCAACCACAGGTAGTGAGGAGAAGAGAAAGAAGACCCCTCCCATCCCATCCTGTTCCTCATGTGGCTGGACCAAACTTGGCACTCTGACCACAAAATCATTGGGCTGCTGGGGCACCTAGTACACCATGAAAGCCAGTGGCTCTGGGGTCTTCTCCGGAGAACTGAGCTTCTCTGTTGCCCCCTCAAAGGCCCCATGACTGCCTCTCCAATTCAGAGGGTTATATGAAAGAGAAGGGCTTAAATGTCACCCCAGGGGGTTAGGGTTTGTTTCTTTGGGCCTCAAACATTATGCTTCAGTGAACTTGCTTGGTCCTTCCCTTGCTGGTCAAATACACTTTATGAAAAAGTAGAGGGGAATTTGAGCACAACTCTGGTCTTGAGTCCTGTTTCCAGCATTCAGTAAACAAACAAACAAACAAACAAACACCCTGTGTAGCCTTTGGCAAGTTACTGACCCTCAGTTTCTTCACCTAGAAAATGAAAATAACTTTTTTCTGCCCTACAAACCTCAAGGTAATGGATCTGAGAGCACTTTGTAATTGGAAATGACCAACTGCAGAGAGCATAGCAGTGTTTTTGCAGCTTTGCAGTTGAAGGCAGAAAGGTCAAGGACCAGAGCCTCAGCCTTTCCCCATCTCCACCTGGCTATGTATGCCTATTGCCCAATAATTAGCCTTTTCTGGACCTTAGTAAAATGGGAAGGCTAATTCCTAGGCCCTTGCAGCCAAATCTTAGAAGGGCTGCTGGATGGACGTGTGGATTTTATCAGCTCTAGAGAAGGGGCCCCTAAGAACTGCAACTCTCAAAGCAACCTTGGCTTTGAACACCAGCTTTAACACTTACTAGAGGACATATCACTTCTGTGGTCTTCAGTTTCCTCACTTATTAAAGGATACAATAACTCCTACCTCCCTAAATTGTTCTGTAGATCAAATACAAAAGCTCTGATAAGATGCTCTTGTCAGTGGCAAACTTGATCTACTTAGTACTTTGCTCTGCCTCATCACTTTCATCCTATCTTTGTATCATATAAGCTGCTCAGTTCTAAAGTCCACCAATTCTGCCTTTGTCTGGGAAGTAGTTACAGCACCTACCTATAGTTTGCCCTTACCCTCAACTCACTGGCCTCAGTACACACACTTTCACCCCTGTCATTAACTGGCAGAAGCCTCTCCTCCTCTTCCCATCACATGGCAGAGTATAGCACCAACTCAAAGTAACACATACCCTTCAGTCTGGCTCAGAGGTCCAGGTCCAGGGCTCTGTCCATTAGAGCAGCTGGCCTGGCCATAAATGAAAGCTGCTTGGGGACATAGCTTGGGGGGGGTCAGTTATCTGCCTCCTGTATCCCTACCACTTGTGACTAGCCAGGAGTGCCAGCAAGCTATGACAGTGGGCAGGCTTTGTTTGCATTCATCACTTGGTACATTCCCCTGGAATTCCAGGCCAGTTATGAGAGAGTCCCTGAGTGGCTCAAAACTCCATGGCAGCCCAGACTGGAGCTGGTTGGTTCCCAGTGAGCATGGGATCCACACCCTCATGTTATAGTTGGAGATCCTGAAGCACATCCAGGGATGGGCAAGCAACTCAAGGCCCTACACCTGGGCTTTGCCCTCCAGTATTTGTGCCTACCTTGTCCTGCCCTGGAGATTCAGTCTCCCAGAGCCCTCTCTCATAGGCCCTGAGAAGTTCAAGCAATCAGGTCAGAAGAAGGGGTTCCATAGAAGTCCCAAAAACTTCTCTTATAATTTCTACTCAGTGTGGTGTCCTCAGATAACCCATGCCGAAGTCTAGAAACAAAAGTTGGCAATGCACAGGTTCTTAGATAAACAGCAGCATGCCTTGAACAGATAGGGGCACCCACACGTAGCTGTGAAAGGTGTGGAGAGCCATGCCAGACCCCAGTACTTCCCCAACAACGAGTTGGAAGCCAGGCTGCAGTCCAGGAACCCGGAAGGAGAAAGAGCCCTGTGAAATGTCCACCTGGGTCAGTTGGTAAGCAGGATTTAGCCCGGGTCAGCTGCATCCCCCAGATTGGAGACCTCAGGGACAGGGGTCCTTGTCCAAAAAGAACCCCAAACACTGTGCAGTGTGAGGCCCCATGAGGACAGGCCTTGTCTTGTTGTCTTGAAGTCTGGGGCAGTTCCAGCAAGATAGGAGGGTACAAAGTGGCTGCTCAAATTCACAGCTCAGGGTCAAGGCCTCTGGATCAGCCTCCCCTTTCCTCCTATTCACTCTCCTTTCCTAGCTCTTCTTTTCCCAAACCTGGATGTTCTGTGTTCTAATTTAACCAAAGGGGCTGTTCTCTTTGACTAGTTACTATCCCCCATGCTTAGTGGTGCCACCATACCCCTCTCTTCCTTTGACTTGCTGTGTAACTTGCCCATTCAGTGTCAATGAGCATAAAAAGGTTAGATGCACTAGATCACACTTATAAATTGTGCCTCACAGTGGCAGGGGAAAAGCTTCAAGGCCTACCTTGGGGATGTCAAGAGAGAGAATAACAAGGGAAGGCTGAGCCTGGGGACTCTAGACCCTGACCCTTACCCCACCTTTCTAAAATCAGAGTCATGCTACTTTTTTTCTGTTTTATACAGTATATTGGGGTTCCACATTGGGTTCAGTTTTGGGGGGAAAGAAAAAATTTAAAGAAAATGGACTAGATATGTTCTTCTTGTACCTGGGCCCCAGTTACCTTCTGAGTGATCATTACGTGCCATAATACAAGTAAAATGTTTAGGACAGTGCCCAGCACAGAATGGTGAGGACAATAATAGCTATCATGTATTGAGCTCCTACTATGTGCCAAGTATTGTTCAAAGATTGTACCTGGATCAATTAATTTGATCCTTCCAAATCTTCTCAAGAAGACACTATTATCCTGACTAGAGGTCCAGTGCATGAACTCTGTGCATGGATAGGGTCCCTAGGCCTGGCTGGCAATCGGGGCAGATCTGTGGGATGACTGATGGGGCTATTGGGAGCCCCCATTGGTACCCGCTTTGGCTGGCCTGGGGCCTGTGGGCTGAGGGCAACTCCTGCTTGAGCGTCTGCCCCCTGGTGGTCAGTGTGCATCATAGTGACCCGTCAAATGACGGGTCGTTCCACTGGTCGATCTGGCATTCAGTCAATTTGCATATTAGGCTTTTATTATATGGGATTTTACAGATGAGGACACTGAAGCACAGAGAGGTTAAGAAACTTGTCCAAGATCACTGAAAGGTGCAACTGGGATTTGAATACAGGCATTTTGGTTCTAGGACCCTTATTCTTAATCAGTACAACTATTGGTTCTCAATACATATTTAGTTATTTTTTTATTCCTCTGGTGATGGTTATTTTCATTGAAAAATTATGTTACCTTCATCTGTTAAATGGACAGAGTTCACCTTGCATTATGACTGTACCTGAAAATCAGATCATGGCTGGAGAATGGGTGTGTTCCTGCTTTGGCAACCAGGCCAGGCTGCATGATGCCCTCATGTGCCACATCTGCTGAGATAAAGCCTACAGTCTGGGGCCACTTCTCCAAATAGTGGGCAGTGGAAAAATGTTGAGTTTGCTAAAAAAATAAAGACTGGCTTGTAAGCACAAAGTCTAGAAGAAACCAAGCAGCAGAGCTGCTAGGAACTTATAAAGTGACTGGATGTCCTGCATGAGAAAAGACTACTGAAGTCCAGCATTCAGCCCTTACTGACCCTACCACGATGAATGTCCTCCATTCACCTGACTTAGCCTGCCTTTTTTTCAATTCTTCTCCTTTCCAGTCCCTTCTATTTTTCTTTTCATCGCTCCTCCTTCTCCTTATTCAGCAAGACCCATAATAACTTGCTAAACCGCAACCCTCATATTTCTTGTATTTCCACTTTCCAGGGGAATTTTGCAGTTGGTCCTGATTGCTTCACCCAACTGATCCTCCCTTTCTGGCCACATTCATCTTTTCTTGGGCCCCACCCACCTTTCCAGGATACTTCCCTCAACTTCAATGCCCTCAGACCAGAGGCTTGTCCTTTCCTGCCTTTACTTGGCCAGCAGAGCCACTAACTCTCTGAACAAGTCCCTTCCATTTTCTAGGTCTCAGTTTCTCTATTGAAGATTGAAGGGGAGTGATTGGAGTAAATGATATCTGAGGAGCTTTCCAGCTCTAATTTCCCACTATTTTACATCCATTGAGAAAATTTAATATTCTTGTCCACTTCTCTCTCTCTCTCTCTCTCTCTCTCTCTCTCTCTCTCTCTCTCTCTCTCTCTCCACACACACACATACACACACACACACACACACACATTTATGTGTGTGTGAGCTTTCCTAAAAAACTCTGAAAGCATTAGTTGGGGCCAGAATCTGAGGAAATGGGAGCTGAAGGAGGTAGAGGGTGGGAACAGTAATTGCAGAATTTTCAAAGTGGAACAGCATTTTGAAAGCCAAATAATTTTAGAAAAGTGGTCCTCTCAGTTCGGTTTGGTTCCAAATGAAAGTCAAGGAACTGTGTACCCAAAACCAGGACAAGAGCAAAGCCCTTGACCACTCTAGGTGTGGTGCACTCCCTGGGATTCAGCTCATGTCCTCGGCATTCACCACACCTGCCAGTTCCAGACAAGTCATCGGGACTAGGGCAATGGGGATCTGGCTCCAGATGGGTCAAGTTTCTGTTCTCAAGGTGCTTACAGTCAAGCCACAAAGATAAGCATGGAGATAAATAGAGCACCTCTTATTAGAGTTTCCAAAGCGCTTTCATTTTTTTCTCTTTGGTTCTCACAACAACCCTGTTAGGTAGCAGGAGAGGAACTGTTACCCTATTTTACAGAGCAGAGGACTGAGAGTCAAAGTGGAGACAGAATTCACCCAAGCTGATCTGAGCAGCAAGTGGAGAGCTGAGACACAACCCTAAGTGTTCGCTCTCCAGAGCCAGCACTCTGTCCAAAGCATCATGATCTTGCATTTTCAACAGCTTTGACAATAGAAGTTTTCTGAGACACTATTAAAAAACAACAACTACCTAAGACATTTGTCTTAGCAATATCTTTACCGACACAGCTCCTAGGGCAATGGAAACTAAGGAGAAAATAAACAAATAGGACTACATCAAAATAAAAAGCTTCTGTACAGCAAAAGAAACAATCAACAAAACAACAAGAAAGCACACTGCATGGGAGAACATATTTGTCAATGTTATCTCCTATAAGGGTTTAATCTCCAAAATTTACAGGAACTCATGTAACTTAACAAAAGGAAGATAAACAGACCAATCAAAAAAAAAAAAATGGGCAAAGGACTTAAACAGACACTTTTCAAAAGAGGACATACAGAAGGCCAAGAGACATATGAAAACATGGCCAATGTCACTAATCATCTGAGAGATGCAAATCAAAATGACAGTGAGGTACCATCTCAGACCTGTCAGAATGGCTATCATCAACAAATCAACAAAGGACAATTGTTGGCAAGGACGCAGAGAAAAAGGAACCCTCATGCAGTGCTGGTGGGAATGTACACTGGTGCAGCCACTGTGGAAAACAGTATGGCCTTTCCTAAAAAAATTCAAAATGAAACTTCCATTTGACCCAGTAATCCCATTTCTAGGAATATATCCCAAGAAATCAGAAACACCAATCAGAAAGGATATATGCACCCCTATGTTCATAGCAGCACAATTTACAATAGCTAAGATTTGGAAACAGCCTAAGTGCCCATCAGCAGATGAGTGGATTAAAAAGTTGTGGTACATCTACACAATGGAATACTGTGCTGCTGTAAAGTAGAAGGAATTCTTACCATTTGCAACAGCATGGATGGACCTGGAGAGCATTATGCTAAGCCAAATAAGCCAGTCGGAGAAAGATAAATATCACATGATCTCACTCGTATGTGGGATATAATGATCAACATAATTTGATGAACAAGAATAGATCCAGAGACAAATGGTAGGGGAGGGGGTGTTAGAGAGCAACCAAAGGACTTATATGCATGCATATTAGCATAACCAATGGACACAGACACTGGGACGGTGGGGGCTAGACCAGGGTGGGAATGACTGGGGGTGTGTTCAATTGGGGGAAAATGAGGCATATGTAAAACTTTAGACAATAAAAAAAATAAAACAAACAAACAAACAAACAAACAAACAATAAATAAATAAATAAATAAATAAATAAATAAATAAATAAATAAAAACCGCCTAACAGTGGCTAATTCTGAAATGTGGAAGTTAGGGGTTATGAAACTTTGGCTCTTCATTTTATATCCAGACACACAAGTAGACATGTTTCTTTGGAAAATGTATTTTATTTCTAATCTATATGTGAAAGGAAATAGCTTCAACACAAGGCATCACATGATCCATGCTGTAAGACAGATACACAATATGCTGGGGACTTGAAGAGGGTAGGGGAGAATATTTGAACTGAGCTTCATAGAATGGGAAAGGTCTAATCAGACTGAGATTGGTAGGGCAGTCCCAGAATCCCAGAGAGTGGAGCCGTCAGCTTTCCAACTCTGCAGCTGTTGCTGGCTTCTGAGGCAACAGACCTGCCTAGGAGCAATTCTTCCTGAACAATTAGGTACATATATTGGGCAGGATTTCCTTTTTTCTTTCTTTTCCTCATTTTATATTGTGAGTTACCTGAATCACAACCTGGGGCTTGGGAAACACCTGCATCATCCACCCATCACTCACCTAGGCTGTGATCATGGATTGCTCTGGAGATGCCTAGTTGGGCCAGTCCAGCCTGGCAGGGGCAGAAGGAACCATAGGAACCAGAAAACTTACAAACAGAAGGTGGGCCCAGCCAGACCTCCCCACACTACTTTTAACTGTTTTTTACTAGGGTTCAAGATTAAGTAGTTTTAAACAATCAGATGACCAGATTGATTACATTTTTTTCAAATCACATTTTTGGGAAATCAAGATCAAATCCCTTTCCAATTAAGGGTCACATAACCATCATGTGTAGGAGCTTAAAGGGACTTAGAGACTACCCTATCTCATCCTCCATTTCATGATGGGGAAGTTGGGGCCCAGACAGGGAAGGTACTTGCCCAAGGAGTTTGCTAGCAGCCAAGTCATCATGTCTGGTTATACTTTAGCCCTCACTGACAAATGACCCTTGCTGTGAGCCTGGCTTCCAAGGGGCTCCTTGGCAGACACAAGAAGGAAAGCATATCTGCTCTTTGAAGACCTCAGGTATATGAAACATATTGATTATTTCCATCACTCAATCCCTCTGGCCTACACACAGCCTCCCTGGAGTAGGGGTGGGACTCCAGAGCTATGATTCAACATGGGCCCTTCCTGTCCCATAGGCCCAGGGGCTCATTCCTGAGACCTCAGCTCCTGCCTTCTTAATCTCAAATCAGACTTTTAGATTGGATAAAACATCTCCACCTTCCATCATTCTGTTGCCTGGGCTAGTCATGGTAATCATTTTATAATCATTTGATAACTATAATTTGTGTATTACCTGGGAGCATATAGAACACACTCTCTCCTACTATCACACTTAGTTCCCACAACAACCCAAGAGTTGGGTATTTGGATCCTCAGTTTAAAATTGAGAAAACTGAGGCTCAGAGAGGTGATCGTACAGTTAATAAGTGACAGAATTCAGACCCAGAGCTGTCTGGTTTCTCCAGAAACAGCTCTTTTGGACAGTTTAAGGCTACCTTTTTTGCTTGTTTCTTGGCAAGGATGGATGGACAGATCGGTGGGTAGAGGGATGAACCAAATAGTTTCTAGCATTCTCTCTGGGGGGCTGGATCTGTATTAGACATGAGGATACAGAGAGGAATTAGACACAGTTTATACCTCAGGGAGCCCAGTGTGTCATTGAGTGCTTCTCAAATTTTTGCACCAAAGTACCCACAATGGTTGAACATTCTCCACACAGCCCGAAGGAGCTACAGAAGCCCATACAACTAGCCACAAATGAGAAATTCCTTTGAAGTCTCCACTTTCAGCTTATAATTCATGTAAATTTAGCATGCTATTTCATACCATATATCTATATTTATTTTAATATAAAAATGATGTTTTCCCAAATCTTTTAGGGAAAATGGACCATCCCTAGTAGGTAATTTTGAAAATATCTTCCAGGAAGATGTTCTGATTACTTCTGGCCTAGGGGAGACAAATAGCCCTCTTTGAGAAGCAAGAGACAGTAGTAAGATTTTGTGTGGTGAAGATGTTTTTACCCTTCAAAACTAAGAGTTTGGTAAAGAGGCTATGAACTTGCGCATATGTGACACATGTATATGTGTGCCTATAGAAGCTCCAGAGGTGGTCAGAGCTGTTTTCTTCAGGACCATATTCCTTTAGCAGCCAAATAATTCACACTTCTACTCTGCCGACTAGTTGTGAACTAGCCATGTACTGCAGCCCCAAAACCAGGACTGGAAGGGAATAATGGAGTTCTGGAATGATTTATTTTTTTCTAAAATACTTTTGCATTGGTTCTTTTAGTAACTGCAGTTGGGAAACAAGATGACACCCACTTCCCAGTGTCAGGGAGCTGAGAGGAGAGAAAGCCAGGCAAACTTACAGCAGGTCAGGCGGGGTGATGAAGTAGTTGCCCTGAGAGATATCTGGGGACTGGCAAAGAGCTTTCCTGCTTTTGCTGGCTTTCTTAAAACAACAACAAAAAAACCATGCAGTTTATAAAGCCTAAATGTTGTTCTGCCATTTGCTTGTTCTGTACTTAATTTATATTTCTTTTCTTCTTGATTTTATCTTCTTGATTTTAAAGGCATGTTCTGAGTCCCAGCCTGGGCCATAAGTTAAAGGAAGCAGGGCATCTCTGGGGAGGGGGGGGGGCAGATGTGGTGATAACAGCAGTGAGATCAAAGGATGACAGCCAGAAGTGGGGCATGGTGGGGAAGGGCTGGAGATTCTGAACACGACTGCCCTTCCCTCCTTGAGAGTCTACTTTTTAGCCTTTTTCTCTTTCCAAACCTTGGAGGGCTTTGTGTTTTGTTTTTAATAACAAAGCTGTTCCCTTCCCCTGTGGAATGTCCTCCCTGAAATAGCATGCTCCAGGAGCACGTGGACACAGAGTTGGAAGCCTCTGTTCTCGGGAGCTCTACTTCCTATGTTTTCATTTTTCTTCTCAAAAAACCCAAACCAAACCAGCTCTTCCTGTTTCTGAGTTTGGGATGTGGAAGGTCACACAGCAGGGACTCTCTAGCTAACAGGTCAGAAGGGGCTTTGAAAGCTGTCTCTTGGCTGCCCTGCATGGAAGGAGGGCTGCCTGAATGGAATTTAGTCTTATGGAACGAGGAGGAAGACAAGGAGAAAGGTTGTGTGTGCGTGTGTGGTGGGGGGGCAGCTCTAGTTCTGACAGTTTTCTCTCCTTTATCTTTGCACTTACCCCCACCCCCACTAAAGCCTGGGTACCAGTGGGGTTTCACCAGTTGAGATGCTAATCTTCAGACTTTGGTGACTGCCAACTGAGAGTAAGTTTAGGGAAAAGTCATCATGACTGTGAGTAATCATTTTAGGACCTGGAATGGTTCACTCTAGGGAAGAACAATTCTGGGGAGGACAATATAAATGAGTGGAGATTTGGGTTCTAGTCTAAGTTTCACCACCAACAAGCTGTCTGCTGTTCAGATAGATCACCTACTTTTTCTTGGCTTCAAATTCCCCAAGTGCAATGAGAGCATTGTACTGTATGAGCTACCAGGTCCCTTCCATCTCAGACTTTGGAAAATTCTAAATACCAGCAGTTTAGTCATAGAGAAGAAGGAACATGTGACTTTCATAAGACACCAAGGGGTGAAAATAGGACTGTTTAGTGGAAGTTGTGAGGCAGATTTTGGCTCAATATAAAAAAGAACTTTTGATTGAGTATAGAATGGAAAGGGATGCTTGACCATACCTGGAAAGTTTAGTGTGGGCCCCAGAGGGCACATAGTAGGAATGCTATAAAAAGGAGCTTGTTAGCCATTCGAGCACTGGACTAGGAAAGTGATCTCCAACATTTACTTTTATATGGCCAACTACAGCCTCCAAATGAAAACTTCATGGGATCTCAAAAATATATAATAGATGTGGTTGAGTAAAGGACCCCTCAACTCAGTTCTGCCCTCACTTCCTGCAAAGAATCTTGAGGAACTCAATATTAAACAGTTTTGAAAACCACTGCTTAATATCATCCTTGAATGCCCTTTCTGCCTTGAGATGTAGGGCAACCTCCAAGTTCCAAAGGTTTGGTGGAAATGTGTTTTACATGTATCTGAACTATTGGCTGAAACTACTGAGCTCTCAAGACTCTATCTCAAAACAATGTGTCATCTGGATCAAATGGGAACTCTGTGCCAATTTGTAATAGCTAGTTCAGAGCTGAAGTGATAGGGAAGAAACGCTACTGAGAGGAAGAAGGCACTAATATGACTACCAAAAACTCTTTTGCTATGCCATCATAAATAAAAGACAATCTTTGGCAGAGTCATTATTTATGTGAAGCCCTGTGCTTAGTTCTGTGAATACAGGGGTCAATCACATGTAGCTTTTGTACACAAAGAGCTAATGTTCTACAGGAGATACAGAAAAGAGGCAAATTCAGATGAGTATGATCTGTTATATTAGAAATATGGACAAGATGAGAAGGAATGCCAGAAGGCAGCTTGAAAGACCAAGTAGAGGGGCAAAGACACACCCAGTAGAGACCCTAATATGAGAATTCATTATACATAAAGAAAATAGTGAGTTGTCCCATGGGACTCAGAAATGTGGGGATATAGTAAGAGTTGAAGCAATAAAGATAGGTTGTTTAAGTTGTAAAGGACCTTGAATGCTAATGCAAAAAGGTTGGACTTTAAAAATTTTTAATTTTAAAGAGAGAACTCTGGCAGCAATATGGGAGGAGGACTGGAAGGGAAGGGATGGTGGCAGGAAGACCAGCTTGGAAGCCATAGCAAACATCCATGCCAGAGCTGCTAAGGGCCAAGATGGAGAGCTATGGTAGTGTTGGTGGAAAAGAAGGGCATATTTGGGATACATTGCAGAGAAGTTTCATGGGTATGATTTGGTGACTGGATGGCAACAAATGAGAGAGATGAAGGAATTCAGGTGATTCTCATGATTCTTGCTTGAGTGACTGGGTGGATGATATTGCATTAGCCAAGAAAGAGAGTCTTGGAGAAGTTTTCCAGAAGAATGATAAAAAATTATGATCTTTAGTATTGCATGTGAAGTATCTGTTAGATCTTGTGGTTGAAGTGTCTCATAGCACTTCCCAGGTCCTTTCCAGACCTGTCATTCCACCTGTGATTTCCATTCCTTCCTGAGTACCTTTGTAGCTATCCCATGCCAGCCAGCCCTTGCTCTGATCTTCTGGATTGGCCCAGGCTGTGAAAATGGCCGAGACTGTGTCTCAGAACATTTGCCTGATCTGTGTTTGTAAGCCTGGGCCTGACTTTGTGTTTTGCATTACTGCACCAGGATCCTGGGCTTCCAAGTGCCTTTTGACCACAAAGAAAAAGCTGTTACACTCCTCCAAAAGAAAGCTGTTACACTCCTCCACAGATCTGGAAATCTTTCCCCCATTCCAAAGAACATCTTGAAATTGCCCTTTGCACTGACCTTATCCCTGCCTCTTCCCCCTTTCAGTCTGACTCTGGCATGGTGGAGGGAGGGGGATGCAGTAGAGGATGACATAGAGTCAGAATGCAGAAGACCTTGGGACCTTCTAGTTTAACCTTCTCATTTTTCAGACAAGGAAACTGAGGCCCAGGGAAGGGAGACAACTAACTGAAGATCACAGAAGTTAATGTCAAATCTGGGACTAGATTTCAGAATTTTCAATTCACAGTCCACTGTTTTTGTCTTGGCGGAATTCACTATAGATCATGGTTGAAATATTTCCTGTTCCAAATGATAATCAATTCCAGATACCCCCCTAACCAAATAAATCTTTCTACTATTCCAACTTGCCATGTAAAATAACTGTCAAATGTTAGATAAGTTATGCCCTGCAAATGTTCTTCATACAATAGCAAATGCTAATTGACCAGATCTGTCAAGAATTAGTTACAAGAATTATTTAATTATTTTTAAAAGAAAAGAAATCAACTGAATTATTATTCGGATGATTTTCATAGGCTCAACATTTCAGTCTACTGCCCTCCTGAATCTTGGAAGTGCTACCCAATAACAACTTAAATAAATGTATTTATTTTTATATTTTCTCCCTTTTAAACTTGTCTCCATGTCCCCTCAGAGACAGAGGGAGGGGTTTGAGGTAGCTTATGGATGAAGTCTGGTACTGAAGCCAAGCCTGTAGCCAGGCTGGAGCCAGTTGGGTTGGGGACCCAGACCTCTTGTTACAAGCCAGCTATTACCCCGCCCCCCCCCACCACCACAGGTTGCCTCATCAGGAGCCTAGACAGAAGCCCTGAATGGCTCCGGACAACAAAAGGATCTTTGTGCACTGGGAGCAAGAGGCCTCCGGGAAAATTTAGTGCAAGGAAGGTGGGAAGGAAGGTCAGCAGCCTCCTCACTTCTATGGTTGCTAGGAAGGGGAGCTAATGGGTTAAGCAACAGTGTGAGGTTTGGAAGTCAAGAAGTCACTGAGCTCTGTCCAGTGTTGCCAAGCAGTTAGAGTGTCGGCTCACACACCACAGGGTCATGGGTTCAATGCCAGGTCAAGGGCAAGGAACCTGGGTTACAGATTTGATCCCCAGCCCAGGTCCAGGTGTGTGCAGGAGGCAACCAATAGATGTGTCTCTCTCACGTTGATGTTCCTCTCTCTCTCTCTCTCTCTCTCTCTCTCTCTCTCTCTCTCTCTCTCTCTCTCTCCCTTCACTCCCTTCCAGTCTCTCTAAGAAATCAATGAAAAATATATCCTTGGGTCAGGATTAACAAAACAACACAAAAAGTCATTGAATTAAAGAGCAGCAAGATCCTTTAGAGGTTATTTAGACCAAATCATTCATTTTATAACTGGGGACACTAAGGCCCAGAGAGGGGAAGGAACAGGCCGAAGGTCATACAGCTGGCAAAGGACAGAGCCAAAACTGAAACCTAGAGCTTCTGATTTCCCAATCAAGTATTGTCACTTCATTACCTTAAGGCAGTTCAGAATTGTGGATTTTGTTTGTGGGGAAGAAGCTCTAGAACCTATCTCTATCTCAGGAGAAATTCATGCTTAACAACACGATGTGAGGACTTGGAAAAAGTATGAAGTGATGCGGGAAGTCTGAGAGCACCTAGTGAGTATTGGAGTGAGCCCTAAATGCCGGAACCTCCTCCTGACCCCCTGGTTTGTGTTACCATAGCTATCTGTTTGTTTTCCAATGCTTGGTATTATTATATGCATGGGATGATTTGGAGATATACATTGACACTTTGAATTGTGACAGATATATATTGAACTCAATAGGTATTAGGAAAGATATAACTAGTACCTCAAACCCTAATTTCATAGATATTACAGTTTAGAGTAAGGCATGTGCCCTGACCAGGAATCGAACCATGACCTTCTGGTTCATAGGTTGACACTCAACCACTGAGCTACACCAGCCAGGCCAGTTGGACATTCTTAACGTTCTCTTATGAAGACAGTGCCAAAGGTTTGCTCTCTTAATGAGCTCACTTAGGACTAAAACAGTAGTGAGACCGAAAAACCTATGACTGATCTTAATAAGAAGATCAAATATGCAAATCACATGAAATTGTCAGCTGTGAGTCAGTGTCTCAGCTTTTTCTTATCTAAAAAGCCCCTTGAGCCTGTTGTGTTCTTATATGCCATTCTTACAAGTTCCACCAAAGTAGAACAGGCTCAAGGTGGAGATGGAACACTGAGGGCCAGATCATTCAACCATGAGAGGCACAATCCCAGATCTCTTGACTTTCAAGCCCCACATTTTCTATTTCATTGCCTTTTCTGCACACTCCCCTCAACCCTATCCTCACCCCAAGTCAGGCGCTATAGCCTCCACTGAAGTCTTGTCTGGCACAATTCACTTTCTTTAGACCTTCTGAACTCATCAAATATCCAAGAATCTGGTAACATTGGTCACCTCCAAGAGGATTGTGGGTGGTTAAGAGACAGGAGTAAGAAGACTATTTTTGTACCTTTTGAGTTTTGAAACAAGTGAAATCATTACCTAGTCCAAAAATAAATACGAAAACAAATCAAGAGTTTGGTTCCTTCCCTGAGCTAAATCTCAAAGCTAACCACATTTATTCAGTATTTTAAACTTATAATGTACTATCTCTTATGATCCGTATAAGAGCCCCATGTAGCAAGTAGCTCCATTTTATAGATGTGGATATTGATCTTGGGCTCACACAATGAATTAGTAATAAGATTTGGGCTACAATCCAGACCACGGATCTCCAGTGCCTTGATGCTTCCATAGCCACATCCACAAAGCTCATAATTTGTGCCAGATTATCCTCGGATCAGCCTGAACCAAAGTGTTCACTTTTGCCCTTAAATAGACATTTTCAAACTTTAACCTAAAGAATTAGCACAATCAGTCCCAGCTCAGCTCTGTAAGTGGCAACCTCTTCTGCCTGGCCCCACATTAAACCACACTCCTCTATCCTTTGGAAGCCATAGACCACTCAATCACCTGGTACCTAACTTTCAGGATTCAGAACTGGCAACTTAGCATGGCACAAATATTCTAATGAGCAACTTGGCAGCTACAAATGCATTTGTCTCGAGGAGAGGTCACTATTTCATGGCCTGAGGGATTCCCTTTTAGCCTTTGCAGCTGGTGTCTCTGAAATTCATCCTTCCCCAAGTACGGGCAGGCCACAGATCTTGTGCCCCCACAAGTTTCTGTTGCAAAGCAGGAACTGTGCTCAGCAAGAAGCCCTGGTATGATGAGGGAGGAGGCAGGGGGTGGGGTGAAGAAGCAGATGTATGCTGTGTGCTGAACAAAGCAGTGTTCCTGCTTCAAAATAGGTCCCCTCATCTGCTGTCATGGCAATGCAAATAAACACCTCATCCTGTTGGTTCTTCTTCCTTTTTAGCAGCCACCACCCAAGAACTCAAGGTCTTAAGCTGGAAAAGCCCTTGGGAGGTTACCAGATCTCCTCTCTGCCTCCTAGTAAGACTGTGCCCAAACCAACTGCAACTACTTGGGGAAATCTTCAGGACCTCACACAGGTCCTTAGCATGTCACTTGTTAATTGGTGTTTTTCTGTTCCACACAAGTCCCCAATCCTTATTGCCACCTAAAAGCCATGCTCACTCAAGTCACAAGTTCATTCTGATTAATTGGAGCCAATGGGAATGGCTGAGATAGGGTTGGAGCAAGGAGGATGACCTAGATGACTTCAGTAAAGCCAGGATGATGCCAGAAGTTCAGGCTCTGGCAGTAAATGCATTCCTGGCCAGTATCCTTCTTTCTCTTCCTCCCCAAAGCAGTCATCTTCCCCTATATGACTGTGTCCCCCTCAACAAAAGGAAGTTGCTCTCAGAATGACATCCACTTGTCCACACCCAAGTAGGAATCCAGAGGCAGAAGGCAGATAGGCAGTCAGGCAGTCAGGCAGTCAGGCAGTCAGGCTAAAATAAATTTGTTAGAGAAAAAAAGGAGAGAATTTTTTCTCTCAAGGCTATATATATGCCTCAAGTCCTAACTAAACTTCTTGGTAGTCTTCCAGATAAATCAAATGGTGGGGATACCAAAGACACTGACTCAAATGTCAGGTCTCTTTTCTTCACCCTCCACTTACCTGTTCCCTTTCCCAGTATACCTCCCAACTCTAATATACTTCCTAGTGGACAAAAGGCCTAGGAGAACAAGGGAAGTATATGGGTGGCTGCCACTTGCTGGTAGCTCTTCAGAGAAATCCTCCCTTGGCTCCCTAACAAGAGAAAACCCTCCATCTGAGAAATGAAGAAGCTCTGCATTCTCATTCACCTCCACAAGGCCAGGCCCAAGTAGTCCAGGAAACGCCCACTGGAGGGAGACAGAGAGGATGTCTCCAGATTTTACACCTAGGCCATTGGCTGTACTGCCCAGGAACCTAATCAGCCAGCTCATTAGGAGCACTGAGAAACTAAGTCCCATTGCATGCCACGTGTGAGCCCCACCTCACACACTTACCAGCATTCTTCCTCCCCTGCTGCATCGGGAAGCACTGCAAAAAAAAAAAACAGAAGAAATCAAAGCATTGCAGACATCCATGCAAGTCAGAACTGGAAGGGATCTTTGCAAGCAGCAAGTTCAATCTTCCCATTTTACAGAAAGCTACACTGAGGCCCACAGAAAAGGAAATGAAGTATAAGTGGAGAAAAATGGAACCTAGAAATCCAAACTCCTGGCTGCCCACACCATAATACTTTCTCCTACTCCACTGGCTGACTCCTCTGGTTCACTCTCATCACATAGGGAGCAGCCCCAAGTCAGGGTATTGGAGACAAACTTCACAGTTCATAATACTGTCCCAAGGTCTGAAAATAAGGATTATTCAAAGGAGCAGTTAGCATTGATTTAACACATACCAATCTTGTTATAGCAAGGTGCGTTGGTAGAAAGAGTAGTATTTAGAATTGGCAAGCCCAAGTTCAGGGCCACTTTCCTCTACTTACTGATTATGTGTCATTGATTACACAATCCCTCTTGAGCTTCAGTTTTTGAATCCACAATACTAGGATAGTAATAATACAGACCTCACAGGATTTGTGAGAAATTAATGTACCTGAAAGCACTTCTTAAAATTATAAAGCACATTATAAATTCATTCATTCAATAAATATTATAGAGTGCCAATGGCCTTCAAAGCACTGTGCTAGATATTAAGGATATAGCAGTGATCTAGGCAGGTAAGGTCCCTGTCCTCGTGGAGGAGGGACAAACACTAAACAGGTAAACCAATAAATAAATAAGGAATTTCTGACATCACTAAGAACCAAAAAGGATAAACATTATAAAACAGGATGAAGCCCTGGCCAGCATGGCTCAGTGGTTGAGTATCAACCTATGAACCAGCAGGTCACAGTTCAATTCCCGGTCATGGCACATGCCTGGATTACAGGCTCAATCCCCCGTGTGGGGCGTGAAGGAGGCAGCCGATCAATGATTCTCTGTCATCATTGATGTTTCTATCTCTCTACCCCTCTTCCTTCCTCTATGAAATCAATAAATGTATATATTAGTGCCCCAGTGCATGGATTCATGCACATTGAAAGGAAATTAATTAGAAGGTGGCCAGCGGGGTGGGACTGGGCAAGACATGCTGGACATGCCCTGAAGCCAACTTCCCATGGTCCCTCCTCAGCCGGCCCCATCTGGGGCAGCGCTGCGGCTCAAAAGGCAAAGGGCATCTGTGGAGTGAGCAGGTTCCCTCTGGCAGGTGGGGTCCCTTGGCCTGGCCTGTGGGGATCGGGCTGAAACTGGCTCTCTGACATCCCCTGAGGGGTCCCGGATTGCAAGAGGGTGGTTCTCAGGTGACGCACCCTGGAATCAGGCTCCCTCCTCTCTAGTTCCAGGGTGCATCACCGGAGAACTGCCTCTGCCAAGTCACCACAGCTCAGCAGCTCCTGTATTGAGTGTCTGCCCCCTGGTGATCAGTGTGTGTCATAGCTACAGGTCAGACGGTCGGACAGTCACTTAGCCTTTTATAGATATAGATAGATATAGATATAGATATAGATATAGATATAGATATAGATATAGATATAGATATAGATAGATATAGATATAAAGGATGAGGTAGGGAGTGATAGGGCAGGAGGAATAAAGGGATTGCTTTACTTTAGAAATGGTGGTCAGAAAGGGTTTCTCAGAGGAGCTAAACTTTGAGCAGAGGCCTGAATGATAAGAGGAACCAGCAATCTGACAATTTGGGTGCAGAAGATTCCAGGCAGCAGTTGAAGAGAACAGTGGGAACCAAATTATGCAGTGCTTTGAGGCCAGGTTGAGGATTTTGGCTTTGATTAAAATGACAGTAGGTAGCCATTGGAGGGTGTAGAGCTGGAGAATGACAAGATGTGATTTCTGCATTAAAAAGATCATTCTGGCTGCTGTGTGGGGAATGGATTGTAGAGCGAGAGTGGAAGCAGGGGGATCTCCTAGGAGGCTTTTGCAATAGTTAGATAAGCAATGTCAGTGGCTTTTTCTGAAAAAGTAGTGGTAGAAATGTTAATTCAATAGTTAAGAATGAAAGGAAAAAGGGTTTTCCTTATAGATAAGGATCTTCTTGCCTCTTCTGCTTTTGTGCAGCCAGCCTGTGAACCAAACAAAGGTTATCAGAAAAGAGTTTGCCACAATATTTTTTATCTCTCTTATCCTCTGAACAATGATTGCCACACCAGGTGCAGGCAACAATGATCTCTAATCCTTGGAGATTAGGCTCAGTCCTAGATCACCCTAAAATGACTAAAGGTCAAACCCATCCTGGTAGACCATAAGACAACCTGGTGAATCTTCAACCCACAATTAGCCACAGGAGAGAGCAGAGATAGGAGGCAACCCCCACCCCGTGTTCATTGACAAGGCCCTTGAGGGATGTTAGTGTGAAGCAAATGAAAAATTTTGGAATGAGATAAGTGTCAAAAGAGGAGAAAGACCAATCAAAATAGACAAATATGAAATTTCCCTACAAACCTACAAATTGGACCTATTTAAGATTCAGCAAGTCAATATAATTCTCACTAGTGGACAAAATAAGTAAAAAAAAAAAAAAAAGATAAAGGAGGAGAGTCCTAAATGTGACAATTCTAGGAAATTAGGGGAAGAATTGACGGGAGGAACAGACTGTTCTGAGGTCCTATTCATATTAAATTATCTTCTTTTCAACCCTGCCCCAACCTATCATAAGTATAACAGAATTAAAGAAGTTCAGGAGCTAACTTGGCTTTAAATTTACAGGATACAAATAAGTGACCTTGTTCAACTGTTATAATCAATCTGCATGGTAGGCTTTATTATCATCATGTGACACATGAGAAAAATGAGGCCCAGAGGAAGTGAAATGACTTACCCAAGGTCACACAGTTAGTAAATGTCAGAACCAAGCTTACACTAATTTAGATTTATGAAGCTGCTAATTTTATGTTATCCTATTTTTTTTTTCTCTCTGCAGTCAGAATAACCAGGACTGGGCCAGAACTATGAGTCCCACTCTACTTTGGACCCTGATCCTGGCACTATTTTGGTAGCTCAGAGACTTACAGGAAAAAATGAGGCATGCACTTTTGTATCAGAAATTTCTGCTACCAGGTAAAATCTATTTTTGTTTCCTGCTTGTAGACAGACATTCTGGAAGAATACCAGGATTAGTGGTGACAGTATTCCCATCCAGTGGGTCATTCATTCACTCATTATGAGCCTCCTCAGGGCCAAGCCCTGTACTGGGTACTCAGAGATTCAGTTATACCTGGCATGTGCCTTGCCTTTGAGGAATTCATGGCCAAGTTGGGAGGAGGGGTGTAGGGCACGTGCACAAATCATCACAGTTGCATGTGAATGCTGTTGGAAAGTATAAAAGTATAAAGCCTTGTGGAACTGAGCAGAGGGAGTAATTAGTTGCTGAGAGTGCAAGTGCATTGTCATGAGGACATTCGGGAAGAAAGCAGCATTTAAAACAGGTCTCAAAGGATGAATAGTAGTTCATGAGGCAGATAAAGAGGCAAAGAGTATGGCAGGCAGAAGGAAGAGCATAGCAAAGGGCAAGGAGATGTGGAAGCATGTGGTTTGAGGAACTATGTATAGTCTGGCTGGAGAGCAGAGTGCCAAACAGAGAGTGAGAAATGAGTCTGGAGCAGCAGGTGGGGGTCAGGTTGTGAAGAACCTTCTAAGTCACATGAAGAAACTTGAACTTTATGGTGAACCCATTGGGGAGACATTGAAGAGGTCTAAACAGGGGATTTACATAGTCATATTTATAGAATGTCACTCTATATGTTGAGTAAAGAATAGATTAGGAATGGGAGTGGGGAAGGTTAGACAAAACTAGAGATAGGGACACCAGAGCAGATCGCAGATCGGGCCAGTGGTCTGTGGGATAGAAAGGAGGGAACCTGGTGAGGTAGGGACGGCCCCGGTGAGGTTGAAACTGCCCCGGTGAGGCTGAGACGGCCCCAGTGAGGTTGGGACTGCTCCAGTGAGGTTGGGACAGATAATGGGAACCAGTATAGACTGATGAACAGGTGTAGATGCAGAGGCAGAGCTACATTGAACAGACTGTCAAACTACAGTGGGAAGCCTGGGGAGGGTTTTTTTTTGGGGGGGATTAAGAGATCAACCAAAGGACTTATATGCATGCATATAAGATTAACCAATGGACACAAGACACTGGGGGGGGGGGGTAGATGCTGGGGGAATGCCAAGGGTGGGGGGAAGGAGACATATGTAATACTCTTTGTAATACTTTAAGAAATAAAAATTATAAAAAAAAAAGAAAAAAGAAAGGAGGGACCCAAGATATGAACTATTTATACACTAGGGGCCCAGAGCACAAAATTCATGCACTGGGGGGGGGGGGTTCCTCAGTCCAGCCTGCCCCCTCTCACATACTGGGAGCCCTCAGGGGATGTCCTACTGACGGCTTAGGCCCGCTCCCTGCTCCCCTTGGGGAGCGGGAGTAAGCCACAGTCTGGCCTTCCTTTGTGGGAGGCAACCAGGCTGATCAGGGGAAGGCACCAGCCCCATCAGCCTGCTGCTTCAGCCATTGTCAGTCACCGCAGCCACCAAGGTGTTTTCATCAACACGGACTCTAGTCCCTTCACCATGAAAAAATGACAACTTTCTTTAGGCATTTTCAAGATGTGTCTTTCATAGGATATGCCATTTATTTATTTTTTTTTATCCTCACCTGAGGACATGTTTCCATTGATTTTTAAGAATGTGGAAGAGAAAGGGAAAGACAGAGAGAAACATCAAAGTGAGAGGAACACTTTGATTGGTTGCCTCCTGCATGAGCCCTGACCTGGGCTCCGGCCAGGGAGGAGCCTGCAACCTAGGTACATGCCCTTGGTCAGAATTGAACCCAGACCCTGCAGTGGGCAGGCTGAGGCATTATCCACTGAGCCAAACCAGCTAGGGAAGGATATGACATTTCTTAGCCCTCTAGCAGTGGACATTTGTTTTTTTCTCCAGGAGTGTGGTGGAAAAACCCTAGATCACCTTTTTGGATTCTTATTACCCAAGTTACTAAGAATATTACCAGTGGCATACAGGGAGCTTAGCCAATGAGCAGTCAGAAAAGGTGTTTCCTCTGTTGTTCACTCCGATCTCTGGCTCCTCACCTGCCCAGGCCTACAGCCTCTGGATGAGGCTGTAGGCCTGGGCAGGGGACCCCCAGACCCTTCTGATCGCCAGCTCCACCCCTGGATCAGGCCCTTCCTAGGCTGCTTAGGGCCCACACAGGGCCTACCTTGGAGTGACCTGAGTGCCGATGATGTTTCCAGGACCTAGGCCATTGGGTGCCTATGTATGCAAATTAACTGCCATATTTGTTGGGTTAATTTGCATACTCATCCGATTGGCTGGTGGGCATAGTGAGGGCCCATCAATTTGCATATTTCTCTTTTATTAGGTAAGATTAGAACCAAAGCCACTGATAGGATATGGAAGGATAAGAGAGGAGTCAAGGATGAATTCACGCTTCCTAACCTGGGCAACTATGATGGATGATGAGGCTAGTAACTGAAGTAAGGAATAGATGAAAAGGTGTGGTTGGGACAGGGGGTCTTTCTTTTGTAATGAATCTCATTTGGACCTGTTGGATTTGAAGGGTCTGTGGAGCACCTGCTCAAAATTGCCCAGTAGGTGCTATCTATGGTAGACCTGCAAATGCAAAGTTGCACAGAAGCAGATATGGTCCCTGCCCCTGAGGAGCTTGCAGTCTAGTGGCAGATAGAGTGACCAGACATAAAAAGACAAATCAGGAGTTTTTGAGAGATTAAGGTAATCATGTTGAAAGAGTGGAAAAGAGAGAGCCAAAAGGGGGATGGGGCAGAAGCTGGTTGCTGCAGAAGAAGCTGGGAGGTCTGAGAGGGGTGGCTTGGAGATAAGCTGCAAATACTACTAACAGGCTTTGTCCAGACCATGGAGTTCTCAGTCATCCTCTCTGCTAAACCTGTGTGCTTTATGACCAGCCCTTATCTTGCTGAGGGCAAGCCTAAAGACATTTTTTGTCCTTTCTTTGTCTGGTTTCTCTGCTTCCCCTCAGTTCCCAGCCAGCCCTATGCCACAGGCCCAAGCCTGAGGCCAGTCATGAGAGCACGTTCTTCACATTCCAGCCTCCCCCAGCCCTCTCAGCTGAGGCACACAAAGCCCTATTCACAGCACCCTCCCTTCCTCCAGAGTGAGTTCTCACAGTCCCCAGGCTGAGTCCTTGTTCTTCCAACACAGACTATGGCCACTTTGAGAATCAGGCTCCCCAGACTCCTCAGGAGCTGACTCTTCTGTCTCTTGGGGTCTCTCCACTGGGAAGGGGTGCAGCGGGTTTGGCCACTTGTGTGTGCGTGAGTGTATGTGTGTGCTCTATGCACTCAGCCAACTCCTCCAGGCTAGGCCTAGAATAGGGGCTGTATTGAGCTGAACACAGGTGTAGATAAGACAAAGACTGGGTCCTCAGAGGTGCTCAGAGTCCTGAGTAGAGACAGCTGGGTACATGGAGAGTGGTGTATGGACTGAGGCTGGATTGAGTGTAACACCAGGTCCTAAATTAGAGTACTAGTGTCATGGGGCCACTTTTAAATTCCATCCCAGTGTCCTGGGATCATGCATTAATGTTCAGGCTGTGATGTCTGTTAGGAGTGGGGTGCTACAGACCTGAAGGATGCCAATCTCTTCCCTGGAAAAGACAGAGGAGACCTGGTTCAGAGTAGAAATGATCAACACAGGCATTTGGCCTGATCATATGACTTTGACCAATTCTTTGCTGGGCTTTAGACTTGTTGCCTATATTGATAGGTGGGTCTCTGACAATTCTTACCCTTCCATTACAAGAGGATGAGGAACAATCTCAGTCAGGAAATGGCAATGGAAGAAATGTGTTCTAGAACTCAGGGTCTGGGATCACTTTTTTGAGAAATCCCCAGAGGGTCTATCTTCCCTTTATTTCCTCTCTGAGGATATGAGTTATCCCTACAAGTTTGGAGTGAGGGGCCTCTCAGAAGGCCTGACTCCCCTTGCCTACCCACTAAGGCTAGTGTGGTCTAATACCCACTCACTCACCCCCAAAAGAGTGCGTGACCTATAGCCTCAAGAATGCTGATCTGCATATCATTTTATAAATCTGTGACAGAAATCCCTGCTGCCTTAGACTCTTTTCACCTTAATTCCCTCCTGCCAGTCCGGGCAGGGCCTCCTTTCCATCTTCCCCACTCCTCATTTCCTCACCTGACGCACAGGGCTTCTCCAGGTCTAGTTTCTAACATTTGCCCCTCCACCGCCTCTCCATTTTTCCCAGCCTACTGTCCTCCCCGCTTCCACAGCAAACAAGAACTGGGCTAGGAAGGAGAATAAGCTAGCAGCTACAACCCCCAGGGGTTCTCTAGATAATCTCAGGAATGTCATATCCCAAAGATTTTACTTTCCCACTGGCCAACAGGGACTCTTTTTCCTGCCCAGAGCTTGGGAGTCCTTCCTGGAGAGGGGCCTTATACAGGGTGAATGCAGGAAGGGACTGGAGGGGAGCGATGCAGTGGTTCAAGGGTGGAATGGAGTCTTTTTTCCAGACTCTGGACTAGTTAAACCAGGTGTGAGGATATGAGGAGTGGTGAATTACCTAAACCACCCACTTTCTGAGCTTCGGGGTCCTAATATCAGTGTTTCCTACTGTCTTTCACTTGCACAGGATGTTCCCAATTTTAGGCTCTCCCTAGGAAAGTACAATTTCTCTTATGTTATAGACAAGGACACTGAGGGTACAAGCTATGGGCCCAGGATCAGGTAGAGCAGCCAATCAACTTTCCTCAAATTGAACCCACATTTGCTGAGCACCTACAAATGGCAGGTCTTTCCCAGATATGTCATTGTTGCAATCAATTATAAAGTAGGAAATCTTCTGCCCATGTTGTTAATGAGGAAACTGAGGCTAAGAGAGAGAGAAAGAAGAGGCCTAAGCTGGGCTAGCACATTAGTGTCCTATTTCTAGCAGCTACTGCATTATATCATTATACCACATTCTTCTCTCAAGTTCCCAGAGTGATCCAACCCAGGGTAGAGGGAAGGCCAGAGAAAGTCCGCCCATACCCATTTCTAGGGCCTCAAGCCCTGTTTCCCAAGTGCAGGACTTCCTTTCATCTGCTCCTTTGCAGCCTCAGCCTTTGAACTACATGTGCAATTGGACTCTAAGATCCCTGGTAACAGCCTACAGCCACAGCAGCTCAGAGGTGGGATAGGGGTGGGGTCAAAGAACTCCACTCCCCTAACCCACTGTGAAACCTCTGACCCCACATCCCAACCCAGGTGGAGTGAATTGTTGCTCCTTGTTATTGTTACTGGTGGCTTGGAAATGCAGACCAGGTCCTGGACCTGGTGGCTCCCAGAATTTCACAAACCTCCAGCTGTTCTCAGGACCTTGGGGCCACTGGGAGGGCTGGCCTCCAGTGCAGGCTCATTTCCATGACCTAGGCTTCCCTCTCCTCCCCAGGGACCTTGAGTGGAAATCACTGACATTTGGGGAGCAGGTTATTTTTTTTTCACTTGGCCTGGAAGTTTAGAGAAGTATATATGAAATATAATGAGAGTGCCAGACAGCAAAGGAAACCATCAACAAAATGAAAAGACAACCTAGTGTATGGGAGAACATATTCACCAAAGATATAGCTGATAAGGAGTTAATATCCCAAACGTATAAAGAACTTATGAAAGTCAACGCCAAAACAAACAAACAATCCAATTTTAAAATAGACAAAGGACCTGAATAGACTCTTCTCCAAAGAGGACATACAGATGGCCAGTAGACATATGAAGAGATGTTCAAAGTCACTAATCACCAGAGAAATTAAAATTACGATGAGATATCACATCACACATGTCAGAATGTCTACCATCAATAAATCAATAAACAACGAGTGTTGGCAAGGATGTGGAGAAAAGGCAAACCTCATGCATTGTTAGTAGGAATGCAGATGGGTACAGCCACTGTGTGAAAGAGTGTGGAGTTACCTCAAAAAATTAAAAATTGAACTACCTTATGATCTAATGATTCCACTTCTGGGAATATATCCAAAGAAACTTGAAACACTTATTCAAAAGAATATATGCATCCTACGATCATTACAGAATTATTTACAAAAGCCAAGATTTGGAAGAAGCCCAACTGCCTATCAGTAGATGAGTGGATAAAACAGCTGTGGTACATTTACACAGTGGAATACTATACAGCTGTAAAAAAAGGAAGAAAATCTTACCCTTTGGGACAGCATGGATAGACCTGGAGAGCATTATGCTAAGTGAAACAAGCCAGTCAGAGAAATACAAGTATCACATGATCTCACTTATATTTGGAATCTAATGAACAAAATAAACTAAGAAAAAAAATAGAAACAGACTCATAGATACAGACAACAGACTGACAGCTGTCAGAGAGCAGGGGCATTATGGGGCTGGGTGAAAAAGGTGAAGGAAATAAGCAAAAAATACAAAACCCATAGATACAGAGAACGGTATGGTAATTTCCAGAGGGAAAGAGGGATGGGAGGAGGTATAAGAGGTAAAGGGGATATAAATGGTGATGGAAGGAGACTTGACTTGGGGTGGCGAACACACAATACAATATGCAGATGATGTATTATTGAATTGTACATCTAAAACCTATATAATTTTATTAACCTTTGTCACCTCAATAAATCCAATTTTAAAAAGCAAAAAAATAGCCCTAACCAGTTTGGCTCAGTGGATAGAGCGTCTGCCTGCGGACTGAAAGGTCCCAGATTCAATACTGGTCAAGGGCATGTACCTTGGTTGTGGGCACATCCCCAGTAGGAGGTGTGTAGGAGGCAGCTGATCGATGTTTCTCTCTCATTGATGTTTCTAACTCTCCCTTCTTCTCTATAAAAAAAAATCAATAAAATATATATTTTTTAAAAAAAAAGTAGGAAAATATAATGAGAGTGCCAGAGCCAGAAGGACTCTGAGAGAGAAACCAATCTAATGCCCTCATTTTATAGGTAGAGAAACTGAGGCACAGATTACATAAATACAGTGGATAGAACATGGACTTCAGACCTAGATTACCTGGGTTTAAAATTCCAAGTTTGTCACGTAAGAGCTCTATGACCTTGGATAAATTACTGAACTTCCTGTGTTTCACTAAAACTAGGATGCTTTGCTGAGTTATTGTGATGGTGAAATAAGTTAATACATGCCAAGGGCTTGGAATAGTGCCTGCCACATAATATGTGCTCTATGAATGTTAGCTAATTTTGGTTCTAACTTTCTCTAGTGATTTGGGGGGAGAGGGGGAACAAACCTAGCAATACCGATCTGCAGCCTTTCCCACAAGCCATATTGTCAAGTATGGTCTTCCAATCCACCCACCCCCAGCAGCCCCCATGATATTTTTTTGGCACCAAAGAAGCTGAACTCAAAGTAAGAAATTCTGTCCAACATATGGACCAATGGAATAGAATAGAGAACCTAGAAATCAACACAAACCACTATACTCAATTAATATTTGACAAAGGAGGCAAGAGCATACAATGGAGTCAAGACAGTCTCTTCAATAAATGGTGTTGGGAAATTGGACACATACATGCAAAAAAATGAAACTAGACCACCAACTTACACCATACACAAAAATAAACTCAAAATGGGTAAAGGACTTAAATGTAAGATGGGAAACCATAAAAATCTTAGAGGAAACCACAGGTAGCAAAATCTCAGACATATGCTGAAGCAATATCTTCACTGATATAGCTCCTAGGGCCATGGAAACTAAAGAGAAAATAAACAAATGGGATTACATTAAAAAAAAAGCTTCTGCACAGCAAAAGAAACCATCAACAAAACAACAAGAAAGCCCACTGCATGGGAGAACATATTTGCCAATGTTATCTACGATAAGGGTTTAATCTCCAAATTTATAGGGAACTCATACAACTTAACAAAAGGAAGATAAACAGTCCAATCAAAAAATGGGCAACAGACCTAAATAGATACTTTTCAAAAGAGGACATACAGAAGGCCAAGAGGCATATGAAAACATGCTCAAAATCACTAATCATCTGAGAAATGCAAATCAAAATGACAATGCTGTACTATCTCACACCTGTCAGAATGGCTATCATCAACAAATCAACAAACGACAAGTACTGGCGAGGATGTGGAGAAAAGAACCTTCATGCACTGCTGGTGGGAATGCAGACTGGTGCAGCCACTGTGGAAAACAGTATGAAGTTTCCTCTAAAAACTAAAAATGGAACTCCCATTTGACCCAGTGATCCCACTTCTAGGAATATATCCCAAGAAATCAGAAACACCAATCAGAAAGGATATATGCACCCCTATATTCATAGCAGCACAATTTACCATAGCTAAGATTTGGAATCAGCCTAAGCAGATGAATGGATTAGAAAACTGTGGTACATCTACACAATGGAATACTATGCTGCTGTAAAAAAGAAGGAACTCCTACTATTTGCAACAGCATGGATGGACCTGGAGAGCATTATGCCAAGCAAAATAAGTCAGTCAGAGAAAGAAAAATATCACATGATCTCACTCATTTGTGGAATATAATGAACAACATAAACTGATGAACAAAAACAGATCCAGAAACAGAGAAGCATCAATCAGACACTCAAACCTCAGAGGAAAGGCAGAGGAGGGTGGGGTAAGGGGGAGAGATCAACCAAAGGACTTGTATGCATGCATATAAGCCTAACCAATGGACACAGACACCAGGGGGGTGCGAGCATGAGCGGGGGCTGGGGGGGAATGGGGGGCGTAAGGACACATATGTAATACCTTAATCAATAAAGAAAAAAAACTGAAGTGCCTGGAAATTTAGCGGTGGATTCTGGGGAAAACGATGTAGGCATATTTTTTAAAATAGCTTTATTGAGATTTAATTCAAATACCAGACAAATTACCCACTGAAAGTGTACAATTCCATGATTTTTAGTATAGTCATAGAATGTGTAACCACCATCACAATTTTAACACATTTGCATTATTTCAAAAAGAAAGGCAATGCCCATTAGCAGTAACCCCTAATTGCTTCCCACCCTACCCAATTCTCAGGCAACTCTACTTTCTGTCTCCAGAAATTTGACTATTTTAGAAACTTAATATAAGTGGAATCATGCAATATGTGGTATTTTATAACTGGCTTTTTTCACTTGGCATAATGTTTCCAGGGTTCACCCATGTTGTAGCATGTATCATTACTTCATTCCTCTTTATAGCTGAATAATATTTCATTGTTTGTATATACCCCTTTCATTTATCCACTCACCTGGGTTTTTTCTACTTTTCTACTATAATAAATAATGATGCTCTGAACATTTAGGTACAAGTTTTTGTGTATATATTTGTTGTAAGGGCATTTTAAAATAAAAACTGTGTAAAAAGTTAAATGAATTAGATAAATATTTTATAAGCATATAGCATTATATAAATAAAAAAGTATCTTAGCATTTTTATTATTTTATGTCTTTCTATTTTGTTTCTCTATACAATTAGTTATTTATAATCAACAAATATAAAAATAAATTATAGATACATAGTCATAGAAGAAAAACCAAAAAAAATAAAAAGATATATAGTTAATTATATTTTTAAAAAATAATTTGTGTCCAAGACATGTCAGAGTCAAAGCTTTGCTTCCTACTTCCCATCTTACCTACCAAGGGCTCATCCCCATCTCTCCCACTGCTCAAAACAAACATTGTCTAATCTCAGATGACTCTTGAGCAAGCTACACCCATTTTGCTGAGATGGACAACTGGGGAAGGGAGGCAAGCATTAGGAGTGAACTTCCCATACCCATACCCAGGCTGTGCTGATGCAGGAAGTACCCTGGATGCCAGTATTGCCATCCCTTTACCTTGCCAGCCAGGTGGGATTGCCACATACTGCTGTTAGAGAGACTACAAATGCTAACTAATCAGAAAGTTTCATGCCTGACATTTTCTGGAATAAATCAGTCATACCCACCTACAGGGTACTTGGGGGTTGTGAGTGAGGAAAAACTCTCATGTTGTATCTACTAGACAGAAAGTTCTAAGGGTAGGGACCTACAACAATTTTGCTAACCATTATAGATCTGCCCAGAGCCTGCCATATAGTAGAGCCTGAATCCATATTGCTTGGTTGAATGAGTAAAAGTATGAATTCCTGAAGGCTATTCTCAGCCCAAGGAACCCTCCCCCATTTCCTTCAAGATTTTAAAAAAAAACAAGAAAACATATCAACAAGCTTTACCATCATTATTTCATGTGGTCCTCACTACAGCCTTATGAGGTAGGAATTATAATTTTTCTCAGTATATAAATAATAACAATGGTTAATGCTTGCAGACCAGGTACTTTTCTAAGCTGTTTATACATATGAATTCACTTAAGCCTCATAACAATTTATGAGGTGGGTACTATTATTAGCTCCATTTTGCAGAGAAGAAACTAAAGCTTGGAGGATGAAGTAATTTTCTCAAAGGCACACAGCTAGCAAGTTGTGGCTCAGATGTAAAGGGCTTGACATCATGTCTTCTTATTCTAGAGGTCCTGGTCTTTTCACTGCATCAAGAACACCAAGGTCGAGCTCCCACACACAAATTTGCAAATGTCTCATTTTGGCCCCTTCTCCCATGACCATTCATACTCAATGCTTACATCCGTGGCAAGTCTCCTGGCTCTGTGCCTTCTACCTCTCCTATCTCTAACTTTACTCTTCCTTGAAGAACTTTCCCTTCTTCTTTCCTTTATGGATCATCCCTCCAGATTCCATTCCGATTTCCCATCTACCATGTGCCAGGCTTGTAGCAGTGGCAAATCCACTGAGGAGAGGTGGCTTGTTCAAGACTACTTAGCCTAGATGTGGCAAAGATGGACATTACATCCAGGTCAATCTAACTCCTTGTTCAATGCTCTTTCAGCCACACCAAGCTGCCTTCTGTTCTGAACCGGAAAACTCTACTGAGAAAGCTTCCTAGATCGCCCAGAGACGAACTCACAGCTCTCTTTAAGTCCATATATACGAATGCCTATTCTTTCCCCTCAGCCCATGGACCTGTGTTTCACAGATACATAGCATATGTTAGCATCTAGGTGATTTATAATTAGCCACACAGGAACAATCCCCAGTGCGAATTTTTCGCCCATGTCGGGAGCCAGTACCCAACACTCAACTGACACATTATTTGACTGGGCTGTGGAACCATACAGAGGGGTCCTGGAGGTGAAACCTCCTTCTTTGGGATATATGGCCCTATGCTGCTCTTGCTAAGTGGTTTTTCCATGACTTGAGGATCTATGTCAAAACTCCTTTCTTTGGACCCAGTAATTGAGAGGTGGCCATTTGTACCAGTCTCAGATATACACACCCAAACTCAGGCTGGTTAAGGTATCTATGGTAGTATCCTAAGATGAAACAAGCTATCTGAATAGGTGGTGAGCTCCACATCATTGGAGGTATACATCAATGGCTGGCCATCCACTTGGTAAAGAAGATGTCTACATGGAATGTGGGAATGGCATTCAGAAGTATTTAAGGGTTTTTATGCATTCATATGCTCTTCTAAATTCTCTACACTCCCTCCTGCCCCTCCTACAGAAAATACGCACTACATGTGGCAAATTGATCTTGCTTGGGATGACAAGGGCAAAGATCTGGAAAAGTAGAGACATCTTGGGAACTGGGAACAGAACTGCTGAATCACCAGTCATTGTCACACTCTCACCTTATATCCTGCCATGCTAATTCCAGGCAAAGATTGGGAATCTATAAGCTGGTCTGGTACAGTGAGGGCCCAGGGTGTGAACAAGCACACTTGAGAACATGTATTTATATGATCATATGTATGTGCATGAATATGAGCCTGTGGAGGGGTTGTAAAAGCACACACCCATGTGAACAGTTGCCCAGGCAGCCAACTGAAAGTCCCATGCACACCGTGGGAGCTCATGAACAGGAGAGGATACTTGAGACTGTGTCCTTGGGTGAATACAGGAGAGCCCTCATACACATATGCACTCAGATGTATGACTAAGTGTGTGAGACCAGTTTTCTGTACAGACTCCAAGGAGCAAACACCAAAGAGAAGGCTGGCAGCAGCAGAAAGAAATGCAAAGGTGCTACGGAAGAACCTCAGGAGGTTGCAGTCATTGAGGATGGGACAACAGAAAGCGGGGTCCAACTCCTAAAAGCCTCTGCCTTTCCTCCAGGCTTCAACATTTTGGAGATTAAGAACAAACAGTGGTGACACGTAATGTTCATGTGGTGGAAATAGCCACAGCAGAAGGAAAAGTTGGCAGCTAAGAAAAAACTTAAAAAAAGAGATATAGGCTCTTGGTAATAAGGCTCCACCAAAGTCTATACCCAACAACCACTGAGTGTATGATGAAACCACAGTAGACCCTAATTATGAAGAGGTGGCTTATGATGAAGCTACATATGAACTTGATTCTAACTGCAACAAACTTCTCCCAAGGTTGTCATTACAACATCAGCTAGACCTCATGGGAGAATAGTACGACTCTATGAACAGCTCTCCACAGTTATACCAAACTCACATGTTTATTACAGAAGACTGGCTCTGAAAAAAAAATAACACGGTGCATCTCAAGAGATTTCACAGATCTGATCAATATTAATGAAGATCGTAAAACACCAAGTGGATAAATTCTTAGTCACTTGCCAAATGGACCAAATGAACAGTGTTCGTCTGTATAAAGAAATTAAGAGAAGAGGCAAGGACCCCACAGAACATATACCTAAAATAATTCTGAATAATTTTACAATATGGCTGGATCATTCTGTTGGATGGGTGTTTGCATCTCTCTTTCCCCATAATTCTCAATTTATCAGAAGGCAGGTTGCCGCATTCCACAATCAATGGGATTATATCTTCCTCAGATTTCACAGATATTGAAGAGCGAAAAGAAAGTGGAAATTCAGGGACTTGGGCCATGTTTTACCTTAAAATTAAGATCTCTTCAGAAAGGAACCTTTGATTCTAAATATGGAAAATATGAATGGGTCCATAAGCCCCAGGAAATAGATACAAGTAGAAGAAAATTCCATTTATAAAGTACTGAAGGAATAGTATTAGATTTGGCTGAGCAGGCCTATCTTGAAATTGTGAGAGAAGACTCTTCAAAATGGCATTTATTTATTTCATACACCTTCTTTTGTGTCTAGACAAATTACCAAGTGCCATGAATTACCAATCACTGTTTCTGTAGGAAATATAAATAAAACTCATTTTGGTGAGAGGTGTTTTTTGTTTTTGTTTTTTGTTTTAAATGTGTGAGGACAATGACTCAGAAAAAGCATGGTGTCCCTTGTTGGACCATGACTTGGAGGCTAACCTCTATAAAACTTCCCTGTTTATCAGGGACTTTAGTGTGCATGATTTGCTTTGCCTCCCATAGAAGCCCTGTGGGTAGGTAAGACAGCGTTATTACCACATGTGTGGATGTATGCGTGTGTGTGTGTGGCATGTGTCTAGATGCCCTGCCTGTGATTGCTGTTAGATACTACCAGAGACAGGTTATGTTTAGATTTTGCCACAAAATAAGGGGAGATTACAGTCTATTACATAGACCATGTATAGATCCAGTTGTATCCTGACCCCCTGTATGGCCTTAGGCACATCTCTTCCCTGTTTGAGCCTCAGTTTCCTCATCAGTAGTTTGGAGGGACGATCAGATGATTTCTAAGGGCCTTTCCATCTTTGATATTGTGTGACTATCTACCTATCTTATAAGAGGAAAGAACTGAAGGACAGCAGCTAGTATTGCTCTCTCAAAGTCACCCAGAAGTCATGGCTGAGATGGAGCTCTAGCCCGATTCTCCACCTCCTAGGCCAGTCCTCTCCAGGAAATGATATGCCCATTTGATACAAGAGAGTAACATGAGAGAGGTTCCATGTTCTGGGTACTTGCTATATACATAACACCATGCTAGGTGCTGGAAGGGGGCAAAAGAACACATCAAATAAACAGTTCTGTGTGTGTATGTGTGAAAGTGTGAGGCTGGGATGGGGGCACTCATATGTGTGCTTGGTTGTTCTGAGAGACCATAGATAACCTCCGGGCCCACAGATCTCCAGGGAAGACACATCAGATATGTATGGAACTATTTATACGGGGTTCATCTCACATCCAAGCATCTTGTCCCTTGGCTGCCCCTAAACCCCAATGCAGCTCAAAGCAGTCCTGGGCCCTGGCTTGACTTCTTGCCACCTTCAATTATCCTTGGCTTCTAAGGTGTCATCTTTCAGCTCCAAAATGGATCGCTTCTCATCCTAGACTCAAGCAAGTCCAGAGTAGAGAGTTGGGGGTGGAGGCTGTAGCAAAAGAGCAGATATGACCTGAGACCTTAACCCTGGAGTTACCAAATATGGAATAATAGTTGTTCTTTGCTTTGGTGCTCTGTATACAGTTTGGAAATCTGCTTCTAACAAGTCATGTGTGTTGACCACCCACTTCATGCTGGTTACTTTAAAGACAACCTCCCCAAATCCTCGTGACATCTCTGTGAGGCAGGCACTGACTTTGCAGAGTAGGAAACTGAGAGGACTTGCTCAAAGGCACACAGCTAGTGTGTGTGTGTGTGTGTGTGTGTGTGTGTGTGTGTGTGTGTTGAGTCTGGGTAGGGATGTGGAATTCAAACCCAAGTTTCTGTTTCCCCACTCCTCATGCCTTCCCAGCTGAGGGAGAGCTCCATATGGTGTGGGATGCCAGGGACTCAGTTTCCCCATCAGAACTCCAAGAAGGTTGAATTAGATGATCTAAAAGGGCCCTTTCAGCTAAAGTGTGTGTGGTGGTCTGACAGGCTGCCTCCTTTCCCTGAGATCTAACCATGTGTTGATTGGCATCTGCCACAGCCCTCTGTGTGCATGTGCATGCACATGTCTTTGCACTGGGTGCGTGCTTCTGTATGACTACATAATTTTGTGTATGTTCCTGGGTCCATGTGTATCTGCATGCTGTGCTTGTGCATGGGAAGGCATGTGTTCATGTGCAAGTGTGCCTACTTCTGTATGTGCATACAGGCATTTGTATGTGAGTCTACATGCTTGTGGCTGTGAACTATCTGTGCATGTGCATTTGCATGTGTTTGTCTCTATGTGGGTGTGTATGCAAGCTTGAATGGCATGTCTATGCATGTGTATGTGGAACTGAGAGTGTGCACAAACACATGTGTAAATTCTGTTTGTGGCTATACACATGAGTGAATGTGTGTGTGAGTGCTAGTGTCTAGGACCTGGACTAGAGGTCTCTGGCCTTTCTTGGGGTTTTCTTAGCCCAACAATTTCTAAGAGGTTAGCACGGGCTGGGAGTGTTCGCTGGGAGTCTAAAAAGATTGGGGTAATGAGCATAAAGGGATTAAAATCTATGTTAAGCACCCAAAATGGTTGGCCAGGGTGGTGGTAGTGCCATTTGGGCATCAAACCTCTCAAGCACTTTCACTTTCCCCTTGCCCTGTCTTTATCGTTAGACCTATCTCTCATATCCTCCATACCCATCCTCACTGCCATCGTAGTTACCTTACTGGACTCCATATCACCATGTGGGCCCTTCCACATTGTCGCCACCTGAGACTGCTAGAGCACTTTTCTTAAAATCATCCATTTAATTATATCCATATTTTATTAAAATTTCCCTGGCCCCTAACACAACAGTCTCCAGACTTTGGAATTTCATGGATGGGGAAGACAATGTTTAAATAATTAAATAGGGCAACAGTCAGAGATCACAAATATTTTTATTTTTCTGAGATCAGAGAATTTTAAAAATCTCTCACTCCTATTTCATTAAAGAAAGATCATTTGAACCCCATACCCATAAGGACATAATAATCTCCAAATACAGAAAAGTCTTTTGAGTTGAATTAATTTAGCTTTCTGAAAACTGCACTACGTTATCTCCACTTTTCTCTCATTTCACTGCAGATTATTGAAAATCTCATTTGGGACCCCCTCTAGGTTAGGATTGCAAATGCACGGATCAATTCCAAACCCTATGGGAGGCAGCCCCTAGTTCCCCCTCTCTAGCTCCTCTTCCCTCAAACCCTGCACTTGAGGCACATCATGAAACCAGCCCTTTCCCCAACCCACCACCACTTGACTGCCTCCAGACTCTTGCTCATGGAGTTCCCTCTGCCAGGCATGCCTGAAATGTCTTTTCTCCTTTTTGGACTGACAAACTCTTCTCTCCCTTCAAGCCTCAGTCTCAGTCCAAATGTGACCTCTTATGAAAACTTTCCACCTCCCTTCCACTGGAAGTGATCTTTACTTCCAAGGGTCCCAGACTTCAATTTATCCTCTCATAGTCAAGCTGGTTGTTTGAAAGTCTTCCTACTAGGTTGAAATGTGGAAAGCCATACAGTGTCAAGAAGAGTGTGGACTTAGAAGTTCAGACCTCAACTCTATCAGTCATACCTGAGTGACATTGTAAACATTTCTGAGTAGCTCCCAAGGTCCTTTCTCCATCTATAAAAGCAGGAAAACAATGGTTTGCGGTGAAGATTACCACCGCAGTTAATGAATTGGCGGGAACATTGTTTAGACCTCACTTGGAGCATCATCCTTTCTACCTTATAGACCTCAAAGGCTTTCAGTTACCAAATTGGCATCTCCAAAATAATAGATGACTCTGGAAGGGAGCATAGGAGCAGCACTGACCCCCAAATGCTCAGTCACTGCCCAGCCAGCAGATGTTTGATAGCTTGACTTCCCCTTCTGTCTGGAGGCATGTTTAGCAGCTGCCCACTGGTCTTATTGCCTGAGAGATGTCAGCGGGCCCTCCGAAGGACAGATAACCATCAGAGCTTGTTCACTGCCAGTGGGACCCTCTTGATAAAACCATTTGGTAATCGTATCCATGGCCATAAAAAATTGGTCATACCCTTTTAGCTTAGAAATTCCATCTTTGGGAATCACTACAAAAAAAGGACTCAAACGATGTTTACTGCAATATTATTTAAAACCATGATTAAAAAATAAAAATTAATTTTAAAATATTAAGGCAATGATTAACTGAATTGCAGCAAGTGAACTCAATGACATACTACACAAACATTAAAATATGCCTTAGGGGAAATTTGAGCTAAAGGAATTTCAAATCAGAATAAAAATAATATATGTAATCCAAACAGCCTGGTACGGGCACAAGAACAGGCATATAGACCAATGGAATAGAACAGAGACCACAGAAATTGACCCACACCATTACAGTCAATTAATATTTGACAAAGGAGGCAAGAGCATACAATGGAGTAAAGATAGTCTCTTCAAGGAATGGTGCTGGGAAAACTAGACAGACACATGCAAAAAGATGAAACTAGACCACCAACTTACAACATACACAAGGATAAACTAAAAATGGATAAAGGACTTAAACGTAGGCCAGGAAACCATAAAAATCCTAGAAGAAAACACAGGCAGTAAAATCTCAGACATCTTATGTAGCAGACTTTTTGCTGATACATCTCCTAGGGCAAGAGAAACAAAGGAAAAACAAACAAATGGGACTACATCAAAATAAAAAGTTTCTGCACAACAAAAGAAACCACCATCAAAATGAAAAGGGAACCCACTGTATGGGAGAATATATTTGCCAATGATACATCTGATAAGGAGTTAATCTCCAAAATATATAAGGAACTCGTACAACTCAACAAGAGGAAGGCAAACAATCCAATTAAAAAAATGGGCAAAAGACCTAAACAGATACTTCTCCAAGAAGGACATACAAATCACCAAGAGACATATAAAAAAATGCTCAAAGCCACTAATCATCAGAGAAGTGCAAATTAAAACCACAATGAGATATCAGCTCACACCTGTCAGAATGGCTATCATCAATAAATTAAATTAACAAATAACAAGTGCTGGCAAGGTTGTTGAGAAAAGGGAACCCTAGTACACTTCTGGTGGGAATACAGATTGGTGCAACCACTATGGAAAACAGTATGGAGTTTCCTCAAAAAATTAAAAATGGAACTGCTTTTTGACCCAGCAATCCTACTTCTGGAAATATATTTTATAAACCCTGAAACACCAATCAGAAAAATATATAAACCCTTTTATTTATAGCAGCATTTTTTGCAATAGCTAAAATTTGGAAACAGCCCAAGTGCCCATCAGTAGATGAATAGATACAAAAGCTGTGTGACATTTACACAATGGAATACTATGCATCTGTAAAAAAGAGGGATCACTTATCCTTTGGGGCAACATGGATGGACCTGGAGACTATTATGCTAAGTAAAATAAGCCAATCTGAGAAAGACAAATATTACATGATCTCACTTATTTGTGGAATCTAATGAACAAAATAAATTGGCCAACAAAGTAAGACCCAAAGCATGAAAGCATGGGACAGACTAACATACCTCGATGTAGGGGTGGGGGGGGGATGAGGAGATATAAGCCAAAGAATTTATATACTTATGTGCATAGCCCATGGACATGGGCAATAAGGTGGTGAAGACCTGGGGGTGGTGGGGTAGAGGCTGGGTGGAAAGGAGTAAAGAGGGAGAAATGGGAGACATCTCTAATTCTGTCTACAATAAATCTTATCTAATAAAGAGGGAATGTGCAAATTGACCATCACACCATAACGGTCAAGATGGCTGCACCCACATCAGAGGCAGATATTCCATAACAAGATGGATGCACCCACAGTGGAGGCCAAGTTCCCATAATGAGCCTTAATGAGCAATCAGCAGGGACCTGAGGCTGCGTGGTGCTGAAGCTGTGCCCCCTGCCTGGTGGGGCTTGACAGGGACCTCAGGCCATGCCCCCCACTCACGGGGTTTGACAAAGATCCTCAAGGTACGACCCCACCCTGGCCCAGGCTGGGGGACCTCAGGCTGTGCCCCCTGCCCCAGTGTCAGGCCAGAGGACCTGAGGCTGTGCCCCCAGCGCAGCGGAGCTTGATGGGGACCTCAAGGCATGCCCTCTGCCCTGGCCCAGGCCGGGGGACCTCAGGCCGTGGCCCCTGCACCGGTGCTGAGCCAGGTATGTTAGGCCACGAGCCCTACCTGGTGGGGATTGACGGGGGTGGGGCCGGCCGGGTCTGGGTCTCCTGTGACTTCATGGCACACATGGGTGGGCGGGAACTTGACTCTGATTCCCGTGGCATGCCCCAGACTCTGACAGGAGGAAGATTTTCATATACATTTTATTAATTTTCTTTCATCTCTGACACTACTATTATAGAGAAAGGGCAAATAGTAATATTAAAATATTTACTCTAATTAATTTTCTTTTAATGTACATGAATTTCATGCACCAGGTCACTAGTCCTATCTAATAAAAGAGAAACATGGTAATTGGCGTACAACCGCTACCCTTCCCATTGGCTAATCAGGGAGATATGCAAATTAACTGCCAGCCAAGATGGCAGCCGGCAGCCAGGCAGCTTAAACTGAACATGAGGCTTGCTTGCTTCAGTGATGGAGGACTGCAAAGTTCCCTGCCTGCCTTGCCGGCCTCTGAGCTTGCAGTTTAAAAAACATTGTAAAAAATATAGAAGCTAAACAAAACCCCAGAAACCAGCTTTCAGAGAGCTGGGATCTCAGAGCTGGAGTTGATACAGAGTTTCGATTATAGAACCAAAACAAACCAGATACCTGTTTTCAGCAGCTGAGGCCTCAGAGCTGGAGCCAAGCCTCAGAGCTAAACCTGGCCCAGAATAAAAGAAAAAAAGGAGCAGTTGGGAGCTTCAGTCCCAGCCTGAAAACAGCCCTCAGCCCCTCACCCAGACTGGCCAGCCACCCCCGTGGGGACCCCCACCCTGATCCAGGACACTCTTCAGGGCAAACCAGCTCGCCCCCACCCATGCACCAGGCCTCTATTCTATATAGTAAAAGGGTAATATGCCTCCCAGCACCGGGATCAGCGGAGCTGAGAGGCCTCCCGGCACCGGGGTCAGCATGACAGGGGGCAGCGCTCAAACCCCCTGATCGCCCTGCAGCTCTGTGTGTGACAGAGGGCAGGGCCACAACCTCCCTATCGGCCCTGCTCTGTTCGTGACAGGGGAAGGCACCCCAACCCCCTGATCGGCCCTGCTCTGTGCCTGATAGGGGGGAGCTCCCCAACCCCCTGATCACCCTGTGGCTCTGTGTGTGACAGGGTGCGGCGCCCCAACCCCCCCACCCCACGGGCCCTGCTCTGTGTGTGATGGGGTAGAGTCATAACCTCCCCATCGGCCCTGCCCTGAGTGTGAGAGTGGCGGTGCCCCAACCCCCTGATCGGCCCTGCTCTGTGGGTGATAGAGGGCGGGGCCCCAACCTCCTGATCCGCCCTGCTCTGTGTGTGACAGGGGGTGGTGCGCCAACTCCCCTATCGGCCCTACTCTGTGAGTGACAGGGGGGAGCTCCCCAACCCCTTGATCGACCGTGCTCTGTGCATGACAGGGGGCGGCGCCCCAACTCCCCAATCGGCCCTGCTCTGAGCCCGACCAGGGGCTGCACCTAGGGATTGGGCCTGCCCTCTGCCACCCGGGAGCCAGCCTAAGCCAGCAGGTCGTTATCTCCCGAGGGGTCCCAGACTGTGAGAGGGCACAGGCCGGGCTGAGGTACCCCCCCCTCCCCACTGAGTGCACAAATTTTTGTGCACCGGGCCTCTAGTATACATATAAAGAAAAAGAAAATTTCTGTGGGAAACAACTGATTCTCAACAAGCCCTTGTCATGACAAGTGGATGTGTGGTTAAGCTGAATTATGAAAGATCTGGGTTCAAATTCCTACTCTTCTGGGCATGTGTCTGGGACTCTCATGACTCAGTTTCCTAACCTGTCATAGGATTGTTGTGCAAGGTAAAATGAAATGGCACACACAGATCACTTAGCACAGTGCGTGGCATATAGAGGGCCCCAAATAATCATTGTTCTCCCATCCAGTCTTCTAGCAATTCTACTTCTGGTAATGAAGCTTCTGATAATAAAATGATTTACAGAATACAAAAAAAAAAATTTTTTTTTTCATTTTATCGCTTCCTAGTATTGCTCTTTGTCCAAAGTCTACTCTGTAGTTTGATACATTCCATATGTCTATTTTATAGTGTTAAAATTAAAAATTGCCTTCAAAAATAATATATGCATAGTGGAGAATCACAGCTTTGAAAGATGAAGAAAAAACTGTAGATAAAAAAAAACTGAAAGAAATACACTAAAACGTTAATAGTGATTTTCCTGGGTATCTACACTAATAAAAGAAAAACTTGCAAATTGGTGTCACTCCGCTATTCCTACCAGCCAATCAGAGCGACTATGCAAATTAACCCAACAAAGATGGCGGTTAATTTACATTCGCAGGTGCAGAGCGAAGACTGAAGGCTCTGGCTGGAGTGAAGACTGAAGACTGCGGGTGCAGCAGAGAAGCCAAACCTTGCTGCGGCAGCAGTGGAGATGCCAAGCCTTGCTGCGGCTGGAGGGGAGAAGCCTAGCCTCGAGGCTTGGCTTCTCCGCTGCAGCTGGACCAAAGGCCTGGGTCCCAGGTGCCAGAGGAAAACCAGTGCCAGCAGCCAGGGGAAGGAAGGCCTATTGCACGAATCTTTGTGTGACGGGCTTCTAGTTGAAAATAATGATGGTAGTTCATTTTTCCCCTCTAGTTCTCTATTTTCAAAGTTGTCTCAGTAAGAAGATGCAACTATTTTTTTTTTAATTTTTAATTGATTTTAGAGAGAGGGAGAGGGGAGAGAGAGAGAGAGAGAGAGAGAGAGAGAGAGAGAGAGAGAGAGAGAGAAGAAAGAGATGCGAGAGAGAAACATAGATTGGTTGCCTCTCCCACGTGCCCCAACTGGGGTTCAAACCCAAAACCTCTGTGCCTTGACCAGGAATCGAACCCACCACCTTTTGGTGTATGGGATGATGCTCCAACCAACTGAGCTGGGGGCAATACAACTATTTTAATGAAGAAATCATTTAAAGAACCAATACCCAAAATGAAAAAAGTGCCTATGTCTGGTACATAGAGGATACTAAATAAATATCAGTTCCTTGGTTCTTGAGAGCAGAAATCATGCCCTACACAGCCTGTGGGTCCTGATGTGCTCCTGTATTCCCTGAGTCCAGGATATAGCAGTACTCAGCAAATATTTAACTGACTATGTAGCATAGAGTCTGGCATATAGTAGATGCTTGATAAATATTTGTTACTTTTCCTACCTTCTCTTTGGACATAAGCTATGTCCTTTTGTGCCTTTAGGTAACTCCTATGGTGCCGAACATAGAGAAGGTGCTTGATAAATGTTGATGGAAATAAGTAATAATAATAATCATAATAGTTACCATTGTGGATCCCACATACCAGTCATCACGTTAGGAACTTTACATACATTACCACTTATATTTGTAAACATTTAATATACCAATAATAACACCAATCTCTTCACCCTATAAAGTTGGTATTGCTGTTGTCTTCATTTTAAATCTGAGGAAACTGGGGGGGGGGGGGGGCTCAAAGTGGTTAAGAATATTGCCTTAAGTGGCAAGGCCAGGTAGGCAACAAAGACAAGTTTTATGAAAAAGAGCCAGCTAGCCTACTCATTTTCCTGGGAAGATTACAGAAGATCACAGAGCTGGTTAAATGACAATGGTGAGACTTGAACCCAAGTCTTTCTAGTGCCAAGGTAGTCTCAGAAGCCCATCTGCCTTCCAGCCAGCCTGCAGTTGTCCCCAGCTGCCTCCTTCTCCCCAGAGCAGTGGGTAGGCTGGGGCTGGGAAGCCACTTACCGTCACTTTCCTGAAACAAGCCCAGAAAAAATCCAGCAGAGGCATGGTGGGGCGCGGGAAGCTGGCAGGGCCCGGTAGAGTTCTGCTGGGAACAGGCCTCTCCCTCTCTGGGGACTAGGCTACAGGGGACCAGGGGTTCGGTGAAAGCCAGCCCTGGCCCAATGCTCCATCAGCCAGCACTGTACAGAGAGGGGAGAAGTTGAGAGCAGCGGCTATCCTGAGCTCAGCTTGCCTCCACTCCAAGCGCCTCCCAGAGGGTTAGCTGAGGGAGGGAGGAAAGAAAGGAGGGAGAGAGGAGGCTAGCTAAAGAGGAGGGACCAGGAGGCGGGTCACTGATTCAAACTGGGCACCGTTAACCAGTTGGCTGGGACTGGACAGCAATGACAACTGAAATTCCCTGAACATTACAGTTTCCAAGCTTGGAATGTCCAGCCTGCCTGCGTGCTCACCAGCCAGTCCCAACACCTGCATTCTGGCATGCTTGCTTACTTTCCAACTGCCCAGTGACACACCAGTTCTCCTTGGGGGCCTCTGGTTACAAGACCACACAGGGGCTGTGGAAAAAGTTCCAAGGAAAAGGCCCAGGGAGGAGAGCCCCAGGTAGGTGTGAAGGCAGTTGGTGGATGGGGAAAAGCTGTAGCCTTAGGAAACCTCAAACTGGAAGTTCTGGGCCCTGGGTTAAGGGGTCATTATCCAGCCCTGCACTAAAGTCAGGAATCACAATTCACTTTGGCACCTCCAGGATTTCCCTTCCTTTCTGGGTCTCAGTTTTCCGAGCTATATAATGAGAGCCAGGGTCACAAGTCTCTAAGTCTATTATTGTATGAATCCTGTTTGGGGTTAAGAAGAGGGTAAATCTGGAGAAATCTCCATTCTGGCCAACAATCACAGCTCCTCTCAGAACTCCTGTGCTGTCCTGGGAATCCATAGGAAGTCAGGTAATGCCCCAGTGAGAATCTGAGTTTTCAAAGGCCATATCCTCCATCCCCCTGACTCAGGTCATCACAGCACTCTCCTAGCTCAGATAGCCTAGGTGTATGTCCTTTTATGAACATCTTCTGAGGAGATGATGTCGTACCTCCTTTAGTCACTCCCATGCTCAGACCTCTCCAGGTCCAGAAGTTTAGCCTGCTATCTGAACCTGACACTCTGGATGCACTGAACTCTGTTCTTTCAGTAGAGTTAGCAGTAAGCAGTTCTAGAGACTTTCTGGGCAGGAAGCCATTAAGAAGCAGTGATTCCTCTTCTCCCAAGGCTCCTCAGGCAGAGTGCCATGGCTGGCAGCCAGAAGGCTCCCAGAGACCCCATGAAAAAAGGCCAGGCTTGGGTCTCTTGAGGCACATGTCATCACAAGGCCCAGAATAACTTACTCCCCCTGGCCTCACTTTCCTTTCAGAGACCCGAGATGATCAAAGGGCCAAATGCTGGGACCCTAGAAGGTCTGAAGCCTGCTTTGAACACGCCTGTGCCTATCTTTGAGGGCTTTCCTCATCAGTGCTTCAGAGATTTGTCCGGGGGTCGGGGGCGGGGTGCAGGAGGTGGAGGGGATCTGTAAGGATCCCTCCAGTTCAACTTAAAACTCACTCTGTGGTCCTTAGTTTTCCCATTTGTATCCTGGGGAGGTTGCTATAGCTGATCTAGCCCATTCTGTGGTACCATCAGGATGATAGTCAGCCAGCAGCAAGGCAATGGTTCCTTCCCACCCACCTCCAACTGGCTCCAGGCTTATAAGGGGAAGCCCCTTGCATGTGACAGGGGAGTAATATAAAGAGTCAGAGCAGAGCAATGTTCCCTCTTTTGAGCATATGCCCTCTTCCCCCACAGCCAGATAATCATAGCACCAACCTTGGTGGGAGGTTTAAATTAAACGAGTTAAAGCATTTAGTGCAGTGCCTGGTACAAATTATTCTCAATAAATGTTATTTGTTATTATTAAAAAAGCTGATGCTCTGGGACCAGACAGACTTAGATTTGAATGTTTGTTCTGCCACCTTCTAGCCATGTGTCCTTAGGAAAGCCACTTTACTTCTCCAAGCTTGTTTCTTCATCTGTAAATTGTGGTTTCACTGCCTATATAAGGTGACTACTGCTAAGAGTCAATGAGATGACACACTCACTCTTGCCATGCTTGACACATAGTCAGTGTTCATGTTAGTTCCCCTACTCGCTCTTCCTGTCCTGGATGTTCCCAACTCTCCCTGCTGCTGGTAAATTAGGAAGAGCATTGACTTGGCATCATCTAGACCTGAGTTCAAATCCAATTCCATGTACTTTCTGGCTGTGTAACCACCTTAGGCAAGATTCTTTATCTCTGGCACCCACCCTCAGTTTCCCTGGCTGTAACAAGGATAAAGATCCCTACTCATCTCCCAGGCTTGTCATTAAGGAAGAAGGACATGAAGAATCTGAGATATAGTGGGTTCTTTCAGTGAACACAAATCCTTCTTCTTTTCTCTTTTTTTAAAATCTATTTTTATTGATTTCAGAGGGAGAGAGAGAGAGAGACAGAAACATCAATGATGAGAGAGAATCATTGAGCGGCTGCCTCCTGCATGCCCCCTAATGGGGATTGAGCCTGCAACCCGGGCATGTGCCCTTGACTGGAATCGAACCCAGGACCTTTCAGTCTACAGGCTGACGCTCTATCCACTGAGCCAAACCAGCTAGGGACTTCCTCCTTTCTTTTCTCCTTCCATCCCAGACACCCCATGGGGGCTTGGAATCTGGGAGGGCCTCTCTTGCCTCACACCTCAGGCCTCCCATGAACAGCATAGCAGACATGAAGCCTGTTTTTCTGGTGGTGGGGGTCAGGGAGGGTCTGGGGGGTTGGAGGATTGGGGATATAGAGAGTATACCAATTAGGGTAGATGGAACCAGAAGGGGCTGGATAGACAAGCCGAAAGGCTATCACACATTAATGCACACTAGACCCCTGCTTTGTTTCCCCACCTGGGAGCTGGCACTGCCTGAGGTGGTGTGTTCTAAGGTCCGAGTCACAGTCTATGCAAAGGAAACAGGTGAAAGAGAGGAGAAGCCTGGTATGGCTGAGTTAGAAAGAATGCCCTCCCGCCCAAGGTCATTGTGTCACATATTGAACAGATTCCATTTGGAACCATTGGAGGAACAAGGTTGTACAGAATGAGACAGGAAGTTAGAGATCTATAGAACAGCAGCTCTCAAACTTTTTGCTCTCAGGACACCTTTACAGTATTAAAAGTTGTTAAAAACCAAAGAGGTGTTTTTTTGTGTGTGTGTGTTACATATATGGTAATTTATTGTATTAGATATTAAGGCAGAAACATTTAAAGGGTGTTGATTCATTCTTTCATTTATTTCTTAAATGCTTATAAAGTTGACATGTTAACATAAGTTACATATTTTACAGCATATTTTTAATATATTTTATAAAGAACAACGATCTTTTCTAAAATAAAAATAAATTTACTGAGAAGAGTGACATGATTTTTTGCAATTCTATTTAATGTCTGGCTTAATAGAAGCTGAACTCTGATAGCTGCTTCTGCATTCAGTCTCTTGTGATATGAATAAAATCCTGCCTCCCACAGATATGTAGTTTGAGAAAGGTCTAAAGGGACTCTTAGAAATTCTTGGGTCAAACTTAGAGAACCATGAACCTCTGTATTCCAATATCTTAATTAGCTCTCACTAGAGAATCCTGGAACAGATGAACTAGAAGAGTCTTGCAGAGCATCCAGTTTGAAACCCCTCATTGTGCAAAAAGAGAACATAATGAAAGGGGTTACCCAATTTTACACAGCAAGTCAATGACAGAACTCAGACTTGCACCCAGGTCTCCTGCTTCTTAGGAAAGTTCTTCTCCCACTTTCAATAAATATAGCTTCATAGTCCCAAGGACAGTGCAGTGGAGAGTACTCTTCTCTGGGTTATAGAGAGATTTGGGTTCTGGTACCAGATCTGTCATTGATGTAGTAGTAAGAGCTTTTCAGAGCCTTCAAAGATCATAGCCTAGACAAAAAGCATAACAAAGATTATAAAGTGGTGATCTTCCTGTCACTAGCTATATACAGTACAAGGGAAAAGTTGGCCTAACTAACTTCTCATGTTTCTATAAGCCTCAAGAGCCAAATAGAGGTGATTATAAATGGTACTTGCACCAAATTTCAGGGTTCTTGTGGCAGGCCCCAATCAGTCAGTTTTCCAGGTTTGACCAGGAATATGATAGGCAGAAAGAAGGAGTAGAAGATTTATTCCACATTTATTTTATTGGAAAACAATTTATGACCCTGGCCGAATGGTTCAGTGGTAGATAGTCGGCCCCCACATTGAAGGGTCACAGGTTTGATTCCCAGTCAAGGGCACGTACCTGGGTTGCAGGTTTGTTCCTGGCCCTGGTCATGATGCTTGTGGGAGGCAACCAATCGATGTTTCTCACATCAATGTTTCTCTCTCTCTCCTCCTCCTCCTTCCCTTCCCTCCCTTCTACTCTCTCCAAAAATCAATGGAAAAATATTTTTGGGTGAGGATTAACAACAAACAAAACAAGCACACAAACTATATATGTATGTATTTATTATACTCTGCCTTTCATTCAACAATGTCCATTCATTCATTCAACAAATATTTATTTGATAGCTACTATATAGCAGGCAATATGCTGGGTGCGTTGCTTCAATAAAAACATAAGTGATTTCAGATGAGAATAACACATTTCATTGCTCTACAAAACCACATGTCTCGCTTCCTTTTATTTCAATTTACCTGTCATTTTATGCTCATTTTGATGAATGCCATGGACACAACAAGCCCTCAACTACTGTATCTGTTGGGCAGGAAGGAATGGGAGGTAATAGTGAGGAATCAGAAAAATAAACCTGAACAGAACTTGGCACTTGTATTTCATTTTTCTTTTCATTGAGGTAACATTGGTTAACAACATTATAATTCAATATCTGTATATGCTATAGTATGATCACCACCAGAAGTCTACTTTCCATCCCTCACTATACATTTGACCCCTCCTACCTGTTGTGGCAGAATGCATGGGAGAACAATAAGCCAGCACTCTGAGGGAGGAAAGTTTTATCTTTATTTCTCAGATCTGCTAGTCCAGGGGAATTCCAGAGCCAAAGCCTGAACTGAACTTGTGGGGGAGGCTCTGACCTATATATCTCCTCCTGTGGCGAGTCCCTGAGGGTCCTTGCAACCCTGCCCAAGTCAGCTGTGGCGGGGCCCTGAGGTTAGGCTTTGCAGTTCCACCCAAGTCAGTCAGAGTTGGGAAGTAAGACTACAGTTTTAACCAGATACTGAACTAGGTTGCAAGCCCACCCCCCCCATTTTCCTTTTCATTCCCCCCTCTTGTTCCACAAGCTATTCCTAGCCTTGGGGATTACAAAAGACTCAGGAATTGGGGGTAAGATTGACGACTGCTCTAGCCACTTCCTGGTGAAGCGGGGGTGGGGGGGGGCACAAAAAAGGGAGTTCAGTATCCTGAGTCTTCACCATCTCCCCCAAGGGGGTCATCGGAGTAGCAAGGGCAGAGAGGTTCTCCTCCTGGTACCAGTCTGGGGTTCTGTTGACACTTGTATGAAAAACTATTAGAAAAAAAAACAAAAAAATATAATTATCCAGATTGGAAGGGATAAGGAGATTCAGGTCAGTCAGCCGGATCTGCCGTCTTCTTGAAGATGATCCGCAGGGGGTTGTTCAGGTCAGAGGTCACCTTCCAATCTGGATGCAGATTATCCAGCTGGTGGGCTGCTTTTACCCAAACCTTGTCCTCTGGCTTGTGGGGGTGCACAGCTGTTCCTAGAGAAATGGGCAATCAATCAGTAACCCATCTGTGGACTTCAAGGATAGTTTTCCCAAATCCTTGTAGCTGTTTCTGAATTTCTAAGTTCCCTATTTCCCCCCAAACCTCCCTTTGGCCGCATTAAGGGAGGGGGTCTTCCATATAGAATTTCAAATGGAGAGAACCCTAGCCTGGCTCTCAGGGCACAATGCACCCATAGGAGCACAAGTGGTAAGATATCTGTCCAGGGTAAGTTCATCTCCTGGCATAACTTAGACATAGTCTGCTTGAGAGTCCAGTTCATGCATTCTACTTTCCCTGAACTCTGAGGCCTGTAGGCTGTATGTAAGTTCCACTTAACTCCTAAGGCCTTAGCTACCTGCTATACCACCTCAGATATAAAGGCTGGGCCATTATCTGACCCTGTGGTTAACGACATTCTATACCACGGAATTATGTCCTTCAGTCTTACCTTTGCTATGCGGGCAGAATATGCCTCAACCCAGCCTGAAAAGGTGCAGACAAAAACTAAAAGGTATTATTTCCTCTACTAGGCCCTATTTCTGTAAAGTCTACCTCTAGATCTTCAAAGGGAGCTGCCCACAGCGCTGAATTCCTATCGGTCCTACAGGACCCTGACTTGCATTGTTCTGTGCACAGAGGAGGCAGCTCTGAGAGACTGGGGCGCATAAGGATGGGAGATGGGCAATTAGATAGTATCTGCTTAACAAGGCTTCTAGAGCCATCTTCCCTAAATGGGTAAGTTCATGCTGCTGGAGGACTACTCTATGAGCTAACTGTTCTGGAACTTAGACCTTATGATCTGGGAATATCCACCAACCTTCCTTTGTCCTCTTACCCACTTTTCAGTGGGCCCATTCTTCTTCTTGAGGGGTATATTTCAGAGGTTCAGGTAATTCAGGAACCAGCATGATCCACGATGGCGCCGCCTGCTCCTTAGCAGCTAGCCTTGCTTCTGTGTCTGCGTGACGGCTCCCTTCTGACACTGAGTCTTTTCCTTTATGGTGTCTTCTGCAATAGATGACTGCTACTTCCTTGGGCTTCCTGATTGCTTCTAGTAACTTCAAGATCTCATTCTGATTTTTGATTCTTTTTCCTCCAGCCATCAGGAGCCCCCTTTCCTTGTATATGGCCCCATGGATATGCAGAGTAGCGAAGGCATAGTGCGAGTCAGTATAGATGTCGACGCGCTTATCCTTACTGAGATTTAAGGCTCTGACTAGGGGACAAAGTTCTGCCTTCTGCACTGACCATCCTTCAGGCAGGGTCTGTGCCTCTATTATCTCAAAGTTTGATACCACTGCATACCGGGCTCGTTTTTTTCCTTCATCTAGGAAGCTACTGCCATCCGTGAACAATACTAAGTCTGAATTCTGTAGAGGCCTATCTGTTAGATCTGGCCGGCTGGAGTAAACCTCCTCTAGGACTTCTAGACAATCATGTTCAAGGGTTGTGTTCCTCTGCAATGGGTAGGAAAGTGGCAGGACTAAGAGTTCTTAGTGCCTCTAATCTTATTCATGGATTTTCACATAGGAGCCCTTGGTATTGAGTCATCTGAGCATGAGTCAGCCAATGTTGCCCCTTAGCTTCCATTAGGGTGACAATAGCATGAGGCATTTTAACATTTAAGTTCTGTCCCAGAGTGAGCTTGTCTGCCTCTTTGACTAATAAGGCCGTGACTGCAAGGGCCCTGAGGCATGGGGGCCAACTGGAGGCAACCAGGGTCAATCTGTTTGGAGAGGTAGGCTACTGGCCTCTGCCAGGGTTGCAACCCTGAGTCAGAATTAGGGCTACCCCGTTGTTCTCGTGAATGAAAAGGTTAAAGTCCCGTGTCACATCTGGGAGTCCTAGAGCTGGCACCTCAGTGAGCTTTGTCTTTATGGTCGCGAAGGCTTTTTCCTGTTCAGGACCCCAGTTAATGGGTGCCTTTTTCCTCTACTTTTAAGGCTTCATAGAAGGGCTTAGCTAGATCTGAGAATCCTGGGATCCAAATTCAACAGAGCCCTGCTGACCCTAGGAATTTTCGAATCTGTCGCCAGGTGCTGAAGACTAGTATGGCACATACTGCCTGTTTTCTTTCAGTCCCTAGTCTTCGTTTCCCTTGGGTAATTCAGAAACCTAGATATTTGACTTCCTTCTGACAGATTTGAGCCTTCCTTTTGGACACCGGGTAACCTGTTTCAGTTAAGAGTCTTAGGAGGGTTTGTGTTCCTTCCAAACACTGAGTTTGTGTGGAGCTAGCCAGTAGGAGGTCATCTACATATTGGAGTAGAATGCACTTCCTGTCCTGTCCTGGAAATGTGGACAAATCTGCTGCTAGTGCTCCACTAAAAAGAGTTGGGGAGTTCTTGAACCCTTGTGGAAGTCTTCTCCAGGTAAACTGTTCTTTAGCCCCTGTGGTTGGGTTTTGTCGCTCGAAGGCAATAGGGGCTGACTGGAGGATGCCAGCTGAAGGCAGAAAAAGGCATCTTTTAGATCTAGACATGTAAACCATTCCACTTCTGACTGAATGAGTCCCAGGAGGGTGTATGGATTTGGAAGCGCCGAAAGCAGGGTTATAACGGCCTCATTAACAGCCCACAGGCCTTGTACTGGGCAGTAATCACTGGTCCTAGGCTCTTGACAGGTAAGAGTGGGGTGTTCCATGGAGACTGACACCGCTTAAGAAGTCCCCATTGAAGCAGCTGTTCTGGGTGGCCCTGGGTACCTAGGCATGCATTCCTTGGAATTGGATACTGGTGAAGTTTTACAGGCTGTGCCCCAGATTTCAAGTCAATTAGCACTGGGGTGTGGTTCTTAGCCAGGCCCTGGGGATTTCCTTCTGCCCAGACCAGCAGGAATTTCTTCTCTAGCTCAGGCTCTAATGGTTAGTCCTTTGACTGGGAGGTATAAAGTCTCCATTCTTCCTCTCTAGGCACTGCAAAAGACAGGATCATTGGAGAGGTCTCCTCAGCTATGTGCAGTTGTGCTGAGGCGTCCAGGGCAAAGGTGATTTCTGCTCCCATTTTGGCTAAAAGGGTTCTGCCCTTTAGAGGGACTGGGAAATCTGGCAAGTACAGAAATTCATGAACCACCTGGTGGCCGCCTAACTGACATCAGCAGGGGCAGCAGAATGGTCTGTGGGTGTGGTCCCCGGTAGCTCCAATAATGGTGACTTCACGTCCTGAGAGGGGAGCTACTTTCTGAGTAACTACCAAGTGCTCTGCCCCTGTATCAACCATAAATTTCACAGTCTGGCCACTGATTTTCATTTTGACCATGGGCTCATGGGGCCTGTTGGAAAGAGCCCGGTCTGTCCTAGTTAGAGTCAGCTGCCACCAGTCTGATGAGGTCTGCCTCAGGTGGCTCTGGCCGATAATGGCTGGGTGGTTTGGATGGCCTTGCCTGCTTCTTCTGGTGGCTCAGACATTCATTCTTCCAGTGTCCCAATTCTTTACAATAGGCACACTGGTCCCATTTAAGATCTAAAAGGTCTCTGGATCAAAGGGAGTATAAACTGTATATGATTCACAGCGTCTCTCATAAAAGGCTGCAGGACTTTCATCAGGCCTCTGGGAAGCCTCAGAGGTTTTGGCCATATTAGTGGGCTTCTTAGCCCCAGCCCAGAGCCCCTGGAGGAAGGCCAGCCGATATCTCGCTAATCTGGCCCTTCTATCCTCCAAATTTGGGTCCCATCTGAGTTCCACATCTGGGAGATCCTGGCCCATCTGTCTATGTATAATGTCCCTGGCGGGGCCTGGGTCTGGAGCCATTTCAGAGCTTCTTTTTTTAAATATATTTTATTGATTTTTTTTACAGAGAGGAAGGAAGAGGAATAGAGAGTCAGAAACATCAATGAGAGAGAAACACTGATCAGCTGCCTCCTGCACACCCCCTACTGGGGATGTGCCCGCAACCAAGGTACATGCCCTTGACTGGAATCGAACCTGGGACCTTTCAGTCCACAGGCCAACGCTCTATCCACTGAGCCAAACTGGTCAGGGCCAGAGCTTCTGTTATTATTCTCATGTGCTCCTCAGTGTTAAAAAGCATGAGAAGGAGTTGCTTGCAGTGGACCCAGGTGGGCTTATGGGTCTGAAAAATTTACTCCAGAAGGTCAACCATGGCTTGAGGTTTTTTTGGAATAAGTGGGAGTCTGATGCTTCTAATTTAATAGATTGGTCATAGTGAAAGGCTGGCAGTAAAAGGCCAATCCCCGCTCTTGTGGGGTCCCATTTTCTCCAATTATATGAGGACCCTGCATTTCTTGGAGAGGCATCTGGAAAGCTAGAAGTGGTTTGGGTCCCTGATCAGCTGAGTGAAAACATTGTCCAACTGGCTCTGGAGAGTCCAATTGTGGGGAGATGGAAGGAGATGGTGTATCTAAGCTACCCTGGCTAGGCAAAGGGGCACTGAGTACCGCTTGAGGCACATCTGGAGGTGGCAGAACTGGCAGGGCTTCCTCAAGGGGGGTCCTTCAGAATAGGAGTCTTATTCTCCTTCTGAGGGGACTGCCCTTTTTCCTTATATACACAAAACCAGATCCAAAGAGGCTTAAGCTCTGCTGTTTCTAGCCACTGGTCAATATAAGGGAACTGGTCGGGATGACCTGGATCTACTGTGATAATTCAGTGAACCTTCCTTATTGTGGGGACATTCAGTGTGCCCTCCAGTGGCCAACCTACTCTAAAAGATGGCCAGTCTATTTCACACATCCTTTTTAACTCCCAGGGGACTAGTTTTACCCTGTAGTCCCCAATAAACCCCTTTTTAAAATTCCTTAACATACATTCTAAGACAGTAGAGTTTGGGGAGGAGCTATTACCCATGTTGCAGGGAGGGACCAGGTTGCCTCCTTTTTTAAAAAAAAAACAAAACTGAATAAAAGAACTAATCAAAATAAGGCTTATTTCTAACTTCATTTGTCCTTAGGTGTGGACAGCAAATGATACTAATCAGATTTCTGCTATCAGTCTCCCTGAGTACATTGACATAAGCTATTTAACCTTTGTTTAGGGAGACAAGATGCAAATCATTTACTCCCAAGTGTCCTTGGTTTAGGGAAGATATGATTTACAAGATGACTCCAATGTCCTTGATTTAGGGAAGACAGGATTTAAGACAGGATTTACAAGATGTCTCCAATGTACTTGATTTAGGGAAGACAGTATTTACAAGATGGCTCCAATTTGCTATTTAACCATCTCAGTTTCCCTATTCTACTTGTCCTGGCTTACTGGCCTGTTATTTATTCAACTTTCTTTCAACATTTCACTTTACCTTCCTCCATTACAATAAGGCCATACTTTCTTTCCAGTTAGTTAGAACTTTTAGCCTTAATTTTTAGGTGACATGTAAATAATTAACATTCTTCATATTAGCAATACATTCATATTTTTAAGAGACACAAACAGAAATTTCACTAGCTAAACAATTTAAACAAACAACAAAGAGACATATTCTATATAATAAAAGCCTAGGTGGCATCACGCCCTCACGCAACACCCTTGCACAACATTGTCACAAGATGGCTGCCACAAGATGGCCACGTGCACAGCAAAGGCAGGGCCTGGAGGCTGCTCCACGTGGTGAGGCCTGAGGGTCCCACAGCTCTGTGCAGCATGGAGGACACCAGTCCCAGCATCTCCGTTGCCTTGCGTGGAGGAGGTGGGTCCCAGGGGAGGAGGCGGGTTGCGGCAGGGGAGGGCAGTTGGGGGCCATCAGGCCAGCAGGGGAGGGCAGTTGTGGGTGATCAGGCCAACAGGGGAGGGCAATTGGGAGCAATCAGATCGCCAGAGGAGGATAGTTGGGAGCCATCAGGCTGGCAGTGGAGGGCAATTGGGGGCCATCAGGCCAGCAGGGGAGGGCAGTTGGGGGCCAGCAGAGGAGCACTTAGGGGAGTGGTTAAGGGGTAATCAGGCTGGCAGACAAAAGCAGTTAGGGGCAATCAGGCAGGCAGGCAGGCGAGCGGTTAGGCGCCAGTGGTCTCAGATTGTGAGGGACCTAAACTCACAGTCAGACATCCCCCGAGGGGTCCCAGATTGGAAAGGGTACAGGCTAGGTAGAGGGATACCCCCATGCACGAATTTTGTGTACTGGGCCTCTAGTTTAAACAATAAGACAAATAACATTCCCCACTAAAAACTTTGAATCACCACGGACATGTGAGAGAGGTTTAGAAGGGAAAACAAACAAACAAACATAAAACCCCAACAGTAAATAAACACTTTTACATCAGCATGCATCACATTTACACCACAGAATACTCCGCTTTCACCAAATCAGTTTTAATTGCACAGAGATACAGAACAAGTCCCTGAACAGAGGCAGTAGAAAACTGCCTAGGAACACTTCTCTTCTACCCTTTTCAAAGGCAGGCCAGACTTGGACCCTTCCAGTCCGAGTTTGGACTTCCCAGAGATAGTGAATACTTCCTCCAGATGATCCAAGCTATCCTGAGGTAATTACCTAGGTAGGGACCAGCTACCTCTTCTGTCCCATAGGACAGGCCAGAAATCAGACCCATTTCCCGAGGGAAAAACTTACAGTTTCAGACGTCTGATTTTGACTTCCATCCCGGGAACTCCCAGAAAGGTGTTTCCTGCCTCTTTTGGGTCCTCTGGAGTGCAGAGTTGTCACAATCCCTCCAGGCCGCGCGAGTTCAGGAACCTGAGAATGTGATGGTAGTGTGCCTTCCTTGGGTCCCAGAGCCCAAAGCAAGTGCCCCAAAGTCCGCTCTATCAGCAGTGGCCAAACCCAGTTCAATGGACTTTTCCCAGCCAATGTATCAAATGTGGCAGAATGCAGGGGAGAATGATCAGCCAGCACTCTAAGGGAGGAAAGTTTAACCTTTATTTCACAGATCTACTAGTCCACGGGAATTCCAGATCCAAAGCCTGAACTGGACTCATGGGGAGGCTCTGACCTATATATCTCCTCCTGTGGTGGGTCTCTGAGGGTTCCCGCAGCGCCACCTAAGTCAGTTGTGCTGGAGCCCTTGGGTTAGGCTCTGCAGCTCCGCCCAAGTCAGTCAGAGTGGGAAAGTAAGACTACAGTTTTAACCAGATACTGAACTAGGTTGCAAGCGCCCACCCCCGCCCCCATTTTACTTTTCATACACATTCTGCCCTCCTTTATCACCTTCCCCTTGTAACCACTAATCTTTTGTCTGTCATCTTTTTTATATTTTTCTTGGTCTCCAAGTATTTACCAATCTTTCAACCAATCAATTCCACTATAACAGAAGAAGAAAGTTTCTTAGCAGTCCACAGGAGGACAGAGACAAAGTGAAAGGCACAAGTCTAGATTTCCATTTCCAATAATTCCTGCAGAGAATAGAAATATAGAAGTTCTCTAATGAGACAAACATTTGTGTAATGTAGAGAGTGCCTGGGAAGGCACATGAGCTGATTGTCGGCTGAGTCCAGTGGCATCGGCAGAGCTACGTCCTGGAAACATACCATGCCAGAGGCAGGTATGTTGTCAGCCTGACCCTTAGCTCAGGTGCCAGGGGTTGGGTTTCATTAAGTTCAGCCAGGTGCAAGGAACGGATGCAATTATCCAGCCTCAGCCAGGAGTGACAATTACAAAGAAGCCACAAGAATGAAGAATTATAGCTTGATCTTTAACCATGATTTCACATAATTTTCTTTGTCTTAAACTCTAGTAAAATTTCCTGGAATCATGCTGTATATAATAAACACGCTGCACCAGCTCTGAGTCACTGTCTTTCCATCAGAGGGCAGCGTCCCACCTGGCCCCAGCTTTTCCTACTGTCTGTCTGTCTCCTTTTTTTCCTTTTCTCAATCTCCAGCCGCCCCTACATAGGACTCGTTTGCTCTCTAGCTGTGCTGGTCATGGTAAAGAGAGAAAACTTATAGTATAACAATCTCCTAACAGCAATTTACTACCCTAGAGAGGAATAATGTATTATATACAGCTCCTTGAGAGCAGAAACTTTCTCCAAGGAAACATGTTTTTCCAGTGCACGTGTATTTTCAATACGAAGCCACTCACATAAACATCTGCACTTTCTGTCAGTAGGGCACAGGATCTTATATCCAGGCCTTTTACTTGTACTCATGTATTCATTTCTTCATTCATCCATTCCTTCATTCACTGAGTAGACTTTACTGATCACTACATTGTGCTTGGCCCTGAAGATACAGATATAATGATTTACAATAGCTAACATTTACTGAGCACTTCTACTTTCTCTGTTCTAAATACTCTCAAAGCTTTATCTCATTTAGCTTTCACCATAATCCTATGCAGAAATTACTCTTATAATTCCCATTTTACAGTTGAGAAAACTGAGTCCCAAAGAAGTAGAAAATCTTTCCCAAGGTCACACAACTGTAAAATGGAAGAGTTGAAATCAAACAAAACTCATCTGACTCCAGAGTCCATGCTTTTACACATTATTCTCTGCTCAGATATAGTCCCTGTCTTGGCAGAGGGCTGGCTCATGCTCCACAGGAACCTTTAAGCCAAGTAAATAAAACACTATGGTCCTAGATAGCACACGAGGAAGTGGAAGTAGAGAGACAAATAAACTGTTATCATAGGCTAGAATAAGGTCAGCTCAAAGGATAAGAAAGCTTGAGAGGAGGCATTCAGGTTGAAGAATGGGCAGGATTTGGGGAAAATAATGGTATGATTATTTCAGACAGAGGGAACAACACAAAGGCCTAAAAGTAGGAATTCAGAAATTACATGTGACAAAGTTTATTCAGATGGTCTGTGGTGTAAGGTGTATAGAGTTTCCAGATTGAGCAAATATAAGTACAGGGTGCTCAGTTAAATTTGAAATCCAGATAGACAATACTTTTTTAGTATAAGTACATCTGAAATTCAAATTTAGCTGGCATGCTGTATCTTATACAAGAATCCTAAGGGTGCATAAATGAGATGCTAGAATGAGAAAAGGTAGACTAGAACCAGAACATGTCAGGTTAGGTAGTTTCCATATGACCTTGAAAACATGCCTCGCTGCGCCTTAGTTTCTCCCATTTAAAATGTGAGGGTACTGGCTGTACATCAGTATTTTAAAACATGGATTGCCAGGCTCCTCCTAAATAAGAACCTTATGGGATATGGTCTGATTCTCTGGTGATCCTGATGAATAGCTGGGTTTGGAAACCAATGGGCAAGGTGGCTCTGAGGGTCCTTCTAGCTCCCATCTTTCTTGTGACCAGTCTAAAATTTGATAATACTGGAGAGGCAGCATATACCTTTATACCTTGAAATCTCTGAGCCCCTTCTGTCCCCTGGGTTTCCTCAACAGAGAGGCCCAACACAAAAGACTTTGGGATTCCTCTTACAGAGACAGAAGACTACCATCTTAAATGCTCACACTATGGGGAGTTCTGGTAGATGGGAGACAGCTAATCTCTTCTTTGCTGCAAAATGCCCCTTAGCCTGACAGGAATTTCTTCCTCCCCCGAGGATGAGTTCAGAGGTGGCTCAAAGATGGAATTGAGACTGGGTTTCTGTGTGTCACAGGACCATCAAAGCAAGCAGCCAGAGACTGAGGCAGGCCTGAATATGACATCCAGAAAAGAGATTAGACACCTCTTGGAGAAGTGAAATTCCTGCTGTTGGAAAGTCTGGTCTTACAGTCACCAGGGCCTGTATGGGAAATACAGGCTTCCCAGCTCAGGACCACAGTGCCTCTGCCCATAAGTGTAGGTTAGCTTAGCACCTCCTAGTTCCTGTGGCCCTACCCCATCCACTGTGGTGTGCTGAGAATTAGAGAAAGGAAATTAGGAAACATGAGATCCCCAAGGAGCAAGCTCTGTTATGTTTTCTTTTCTTTTTTTGTTATGTTAACACATAATGGGCTTATTGATGCTTTTTTTTAATCTTTAAATTCTTTATTAGTTAAGGACTTACAAATGTGTCCTCATTCCCCCCCCAGGCCTATCAGCCCCCACCTTAGGCCAACCCACTTCTCCTGGGAGTCCGTGGTCCCTATTCTTAAGTGTGAGGGCTTCTTAGAATCAGAGCTGACTTGATGGGTCTCACAGGAGGTGGTGGAAACTGAGAGCTGAGCTTTTCTGCTGGTGAACGCCATGGAGTAAGCATCGTTGGAATTTCCCCTGTTGCAGTCATCATGTCTAAGTCTGAGTCTCCCAAGGAGCCGGAGCAGCTGCGGAAGCTCTTTATCAGAGGTTTGAGCTTTGAAACAACTGATGAGAGTCTGAGGAGCCATTTTGAGCAATGGGGAACGCTCACGGACTGTGTGGTGATGAGAGATCCAAACACCAAGCGCTCCAGAGGCTTTGGGTTTGTCACCTATGGCACTGTGGAGGAGGTGGATGCAGCCATGAACGCAAGGCCACACAAGGTGGATGGAAGAGTGGTGGAACCAAAGAGGGCTGTCTCGAGAGAAGATTCTCAAAGACCTGGTGCCCACTTAATGGTGAAAAATATTTTTGTCAGTGGTATTAAAGAAGACACTGAAGAACATCACCTAAGAGATTATTTTGAACAGTCTGGGAAGATAGAAGTGATTGAAATCATGACTGACAGAGGCCGTGGCAAAAAGAGAGGCTTTGCTTTGTAACCTTTGAAGACCATGACTCTGTAGACAAGATTGTCATTCAGAAATACCATACTGTGAATGGCCACAACTGTGAAGTAAGGAAAGCTCTATCTAAGCAAGAGATTGCTAGTGCTTCGTCCAGCCAAAGAGGGCGAAGTGGTTCTGGAAACTTTGGAGGTGGTCGTGGAGGTGGTTTTGGTGGAAACGACAACTTTGGTCATGGAGGAAACTTCAGTGGTCAAGGTGGCTTTGGTGGCAGCCATGGTGGCAGTGGATATGGTGGCAAGTGGGGATGGCTATAATGGATTTGGTAATGATGGAAGAAATTTTGGAGGTGGTGGAAGCTACAATGATTTTGTCAATTACAACAATATATCTTCAAATTTTGGGCTTATGAAAGGAAGAAACTTTGGAGGCAGAAGCTTTGGCCCTTATGGTGGTGGAGGTCAATACTTTGCCAAACCACGAAACCAAGGTGGCTATGGCGGTTCCAGCAGCAATAGCTATGGCAGTGGCAGAAGGTTTTAATTACTGCCAGGAAACAAAGCTTAGCAGGAGAGGAGAGCCAGAGAAGTGACAGGGAAGCTACAGGTTACAACAGATTTGTGAACTCAGCCAAGCACAGTGGTGGCAGGGCCTAGCTGCTACAAAGAAGACATGTGTTAGACAATACTCATGTGAATGGGCAAAAAAAAACTTGAGGACTGTATTTGTGACTAATTTTATAACAGGTTATTTTAGTTTCTGTTCTGTGGAAAGTGTAAAGCATTCTAACCAAGGGTTTTAATGTAGATTTTTTTTTTGCACCCATGCTGTTGATTGGTAAATGTAATAGTCTGATCATGACACTGAATAAATGTGTCTTTTTTTAAATGTGCTGTGTAAAGTTAGTTTGCTCTGAAGCCATCTTGGTAAATTACCCCAACAGTGTGAAGCTAGAATTCCTTCAGGGTGATGCCAGGTTCCATTTGAAATTTATTTACAAACTGCTTGGGCACAGAAGCCATTGTCTTCAGAAACTTTGGTGTAGTTGAATTGACAGTTACTGTGTTGTGACCTGGAGTTCACCATTAAAAGGGTCACCCAAGCAGAGTCATGGAGTTTATTTGGTTATTAATGATTGTTGGCACATCCTATGCAATACATATAAATTGAATTATGGTACCAGATAAAATTATAGATGGATATGAAGCTTGTGTATCATCCATTATCATGTGTAATCAATAAACGATTTACTATCCTCTGAAAAAAAAGAAAGAAACTGAGAGCTGAATCCTGTGAGCATCTGATTATTAGCAGGATTGTCAGGCATTATCAGTCCAGCACATGAACAATTTTCTGCATGAAGTGATGCCTCCAAATGCTCTGGAAGAAGGGCTGGTGTCTTGGCTCTCACAGGGAAGATAGAGCTTGGCAAGGCTAAGTGCAGGGTGGGAATGCTGGCAGCAAGGAAGGAAAGGGAGAATGTGTCAGAGACAGGGATAGGGAGACTGAGAAACATGGCAAAAAAATGAAACAAACTGGCTCAAAACAAGGTCTAGGTAGGACAATGACACAGTGGAGACCTCGTCCTAGGGCCCCAGGATGGCCTGTGGGAGGACCTCACAGAGACCCTGAGTCAGTGGCAGCTAATTCTTGGGAGCTTTCTCACCATGCTTGGCGGGTGAGATCAGATTCCTTTTCAGGGGATTATTTCCACAATTTGCTGAAGCAAACATGGATGCTCTGAGAAATGACAGGACCTAGGCAGGTACTATGTGATAGGTGGTACTTATACCTGCAGTAAGGCAGGTAGAATAGGTTTTCTGAAGAGCTGAGGTGAAAGCCAGAAGTGGGAACACCCAGGGGTGTGGGTCTTCAGCCTCATACAGTGCCTTCGAGAAGGGTATGGCAACTGGCAACGAGCTTGGGGATAGGTGATGACAAGCACTCTAGGGGACAGCTAGGCCTGTGGCAGCAGGATTTCAATATGGGAAAATAACCTAACTCTAGTCTGTGAGGGGATTAACAAAAGCAAGGCAGAGTTCAGCTCTCAGGTCACCAAAGATGGTACCAAGGTTCAGAGCTGGGGTGGGCAAAGTGGAGGCTTGGTAACTGTTATCAGTCAAAGCCCAGTGACTTGAACCAGGGCACAGGGCAGGCCAGGCCATAGCTTGGTATGAAGTTGAGACCAGCAGATGGGCCTGAGGCCTCCCCGTGTTAGTTTGGGTGCCAGATATGGGGCTGGGCCTGCAGGTAGAGTCAGAAGGTTTCAGTTATGGGGAAAGAAGACCAGCTGTACTGGGTCACAGGCAACTTTTAATAGACCCCTCACAGTGCTAAGTCCAGCACAGAAGTATCTGCCTCACTGTGCTTGACACAACTCAGCTTGTGCAGCATGACTCAGATCTTGTTGTAGTAGCAAGAAGGCTTCCCCAGTGACCCAAGCTCAACAAATGCAAGCCGTGAACTGAGAAGCTGTGGCCTTCATGGTGACTTGGTGAGCTATGAGACCCAGAACAAGCCGCTGCTTAGCTTCTGTGCTTCCATTTCCCCATTTACCATCAATCCTTAGGGCAGGAGGGAAAAATGCATAGAATATAGGAAGGAGAAGACAGAAAAGTAAAATAAAAAAGCAAAGCTGAGGATGGCAAAATAAAATAAATAACAATAGAATGCCGGGACTGACTGGCAGACCCTAAGCGAGGGATGAATGGATTGCTCTGACACATGTTTCTGTGAAAGAGAGGCTAAAGGACTGCTTGGCTATAGGAGCAAGCAGCCCTGTTTGCCTGCCTCCTTAGGCTTTTATTGTAACAACAGTTTGAACTAAAATTAACTATTAGATACTATCAGTAAGGTAAGCATCCTTGAGAAAACATATGCGTCCTTTAAGCAAGGATGTTTTGAAGTCTAAACATAGATTCCAGTAAAACAGACTGGGGGCTCAGACTTGTTTGGAAAAGTCAAGGAAGGGTCTGCCGCCTTAAACAAGGTCCCTCTAGAGACCCCTGACCTTTCAGAGATTCCTCCTTACAGACTTTCTAACCAAGTCGCATGCTTCCCCACAATAGAACAATAATAATAAGGAAGTATAATAATGAATTGTAATAAAATAACCACAGTCATGGATCACATGCATGACTTTGTACCAGACACCCCTCTAAACACTTTTCATGAGGTGCCTCGTTAGCGCAGTAGGTAGCGCGTCAGTCTCATAAACACTTTTCATGGATTACCTCATTTAACCCTCGCAGTAACCATGTGTGGTAGGTAGAGATGAGGAAATAGAGGCAGTTCAGAGATGTCTGCCTGAGGTCATACAGGTGGTAAGTGGTAGAGCCAGCTTTCTGATCCTGGCTGACTAGCTCCTGGGCCTGAATAGGTAACACAAGGAGGCTCGTGGAGAGAATAATAATAAACAAGCCCTGGCTACTTTTGCTATCCCATCTGCAGTTAGCCAGAATGTCTCCACCAGTGGGAAAGGGTTGGTCATCATCCACACTCTCACCCAGTCCCCTGGATCACTGGGGGGTGCTATCTGGATAAGGGGCTCAGTTTATGGCTAAAGCCATAGCTCTCCTCTGTACAAGGCAAACAGGCCTTTCTCAAGGTTGTAGTGATTGGCATCCACCATAACCACCAAACCCAATGCCCCTCTTCATTGTCCTGGACCCCAAATCAACAGAGTGGTTTTTGAGCTAAGCACTGTCCTGGGAGTCAGGAGAGAATGAGGGACATGGGATCTAGTCCTGTCTGAAGCTGTGACTGACTGTGTGATTTGAGACAAACCTGTTCTCCTTTGTGGATATTGATTTACCCATTTATAGATTTCGCTTATTCATTAGACAAATATTTACTAAGCTCTCATCATATGCCAGATACTCTTCTAACTACTGGGGCTTCAATAGTGAATGAGATGACCACAGTCCTTGCCCTACTGAAGCTTGCATTCTAGTGGGGAAGACAAACAATAAACAAGTAATCAGGTCAATATGCAATGAAATAAAATGTCAAGCAAGTAATAAGGGGTATAAAAATATGGGGAAGAAGATGAAAAATGATGGGGTATGGGTTGAGGGCTATTAATTATGTGGAAAGCTTTGTCAAATAAAAATTAATAATAACTATGTTCTATTTATATACATATATTTTGTTAAAATAAATGTTATAGACATTCAGTCTGCTTCAGAAAGGAACTTGCAAAGATTCAGAGCCAAGTTTAAACAGGAAACTCTCAGGGGTAGCAGGTGTCCAGTCAGGGACACCAGGCAAGCCAAGAGTGATGATTCCTTGTGGGGGCGTCTGCCAGTGATACTCTGGATATTTGTGTTTCACATATTTGGAGTTTATGAATTATTTTCAGTGCTCAATACACCCCTTCAATAAGCCATGTGCCACATTTTAAAATCTTACATATTATTTATTTTTATATGCTGAAATTATATATTGAATCTAAATATATATACAGACTTTATATTATTCTCTATTTCTTTTTACAGTAATTATTATTTATCAAGAAATTGTTGTCTTGGAATCATATCTTATAGAAAAGCAAAGTTTTTTTATCAATTGCATTATAATCAAATCTATAACCATGCCGTTTTTAAGTTTTATCATTCATGGATAGTCATTACTTTACTCTGATGCATTTGCGGGTATATTATATCTTTAGAAAAATCCATGGAAAGGACTCTGACCTATTCTAAATTGCAGGCTTCTAAGAAGGTCATATCTTTGAACTGGATGAAGATTTATAGAACTTCAAGGAATAACTGAATTTTTAAAAATACTGGCAAATAACCAAGATAAACAAATAGTTATGGGACTACTGAACTGAGGATAATTATTCTTATGACTGTTTAAAATATTGTTAATTTTTAAATCTTTTGTTTCCCAATATAAGGAAAACTAAAAAGCAGACATTCTGCATTATGAAAACTAATAAATTAGTAACATTCATTTCACAGTACTCCCAGGAAAAAAGAGATTCAAAGACCATGACAACCTGGAGATTTTTGTCCATTGGGAAGTACATTAATGAAAGACTCTCTCCAACAGTGTTAAAGGCACCTTATCTTATCAGATACCTAACCACAAATGGACATTGCCCCTGTCTCTGACACTCGCCTTCATCTCAAGGATGAGAAGCTACCGACTATGGAGGAGGTAGACAGCCATCCCAAGACATCAACAAGGCCTGTATGCTCACAAATTGATGCTGCTCAAACTTTGTTCTTATATCACCTAACTAGAAGCCCGTTGCATGAAGATTCACACAATAGGCCTTCCTTCCCCTGGCTGCTGGCATCAGTTTTCCTCCAGCACCCAGGACCCAGGCCTTTGGTCTGGCCGCAGCAGCTGCAGGGAGAAGCTAAGCCTCTTCAGTCTTCAGTCTTCAGTCTTCAGTCTTCAGTCTTCACTCTGGCCGGAGCCTTCAGTCTTTGCTCCTCCGTTCCTGTATATGCAAATTAACCGCCATCTTTGTTGAGTTAATTTGCATAGTCACTCTGATTGGCTGGTGGGCGTAGTGAAGTGACACCAATTTGCATGTTTCTCTTTTATTAGTGTAGATTGTTATTGATTGAATGAATATAAAATTATTTTTATATTGTTACTAGAGGCCCAGTGCACAAAATTTGTGCAGGGACAGGTAGGGTCCCTAGGCCTGGCCTGCAATCAGGGCAGATCAGGTTCCCTGCCTCCTTGCCTCCTCCTTCCCTTGCTCTCTCAGCGCCACTGCTAGTAGCCTGCCGTGTTTCATGTCGCCCCCTGGTGGTCAATACATGCCATAGCAAGCAATAGAACTCCCACTCTCCCGGTCAAACTTCTGAGGGGACACTTTGCATATTAGCCTTTTATATATATAGACTAGTGGCCCGGTGCAAGAAATTCGTGCATGGGGGCTGGGGGTGTCCCTCAGCCCGGCCTGCAACCTTTCCAATCTGGGACCCCTCAGGGGATGTCCGACTGCCGGTTTAGGTCCGATCCCTGTACTGGCAGTCGGACATCCCTCTCACAATCTGGGACTGCTGGCTCCTAACTGCTCACCTGCCTGCCTGCCTGACTGCCCCTAACCACTCTGCCTGCCAGCCTGCTCACCCCCAACTGCCCCCCCTGCCAGCCTGCTCACCCCCACTGCTCCCCCTGCTGGCCTGCTTGCCCCAACTTACCCTCCCTGCTGGCCTGCTCGCCCCCACCTACCCTTCCCACTGGCCTGCTCTCCCCCAACTGCCCACCCCACCAGCCTGCTCACCCCCAACATCCCCCTGCCAGCCTGCTCACCCCCAATTGCTCCCCTCTGCCAGCCTGCTTGCCCCCAACTGACCCCTACTGATGGCCTGCTTGCCCCCAGCTGGCCCCCCTGCTGGCCTGTTCACCCCAACTCCCCCCCCCCACCAGCCTGATCACCCCCACCAGCCCCCCCCCACTGGCCAGATCACCCACAACTGCCATCCCATCCTGGCCTGATCACCCACAACCTCCCTCCCCTCTTGGTTCCTAACCACCTTTACCTCAGCCCTGCCACCATGGCTTTGTCCAGAAGATTGCCCGGAAGTTCTCCTGGAAGGTCTCTCAGTCGAATTAGCATATTACCCTTTTATTACTATAGATAAAGGCCTGGTGCACAGGTGGATGCCGGCTGGTTTGCCCTGAAGGGTGTCCCAGATGAGGCTGGGGGTTCCCTTGGGGGGCAGGGCAGCCTGGGTGAGGGACCTGTGGTGGTTTGCAGGCTGGCCATGCCCTCACTGGGGTGGGGGTCCCCACTGGGGTTCTTGGCTAGCCTGGGTGAGGGGCTGATGGCTGTTTTCAGGCTGGCCATGCCCCCCAGCAGGGACCCTCACCCTGATGGTGGCATGGCCAGCCTGGGTGAGGGGCTGAGGGCCATTTGCAGGCCCCTCCCACGGAGGCAGGCCCAGGCGACCCAAACCTCCTGCATGCTCAGGCCGGCGCCATGACCACCACCCACAGGCTCCTCCTTCAGCAGCCAACCCAGGCGGGCAGGAAGCTTGGCTTCCTCCATAGCCGGGGGTGACCCAAGTCTCCTACGCACTCTGGCTGGCTCCATGGCTACCACTATCTTTGTCCCACTAATTTGCATATCCCCTCCTGATTGGCTGTGGGGTGTAGCAGAGGTATGGTCGATTTACATATTTGTCTATTGTTAGTGTAGATTATCTTCCTTATGGTTTCCTAGTGGAAACAATATCTGTGTCCCCAGACCTCTCTCCTTACTAGACACGAAAAATTTAACTTGGGTACCTGCTAATCTTTCCCACTTACTAGACAATGATACTCTTATTATCAGCTATGATAATGAAGTTAATGTTTTGTTGGCCACACACTGGTGGTCTTCCACTATCAATACAAGCTTTGGTACATTTTTCAGGCTATATCTATTATAAAGGACCTATCTTGGATAAACCTCTCCAAGAACACCTCCCTAATAATTCCCCTGGTAGAATTATAAATGGATCTAATCTAGGTGAATATTTTAGATGAATATTTTCTAAATATAGAATGGATGTAATTAACTGCCCAGAAGAAAAATTGGAACTTCTGTATAATAGTAGATACTTGTTTCCCCTCAGATCCTTCCTTGTCTAATATTAGACATTTTCTGTTCCTAACCAGTGTTACTGGTTTAATATTATTGCTTTTGTTCCTTGTATGTAAATGTTGTACTAGATGCAGAAAAACAAAACCTAAGACAAGCAGCAAAAAATTTGGATCATGGTGGCTCAAAAATTAGAAATGATCCAAGATACTTTTTAACAAGGACATACAGGATCTGACTGCCTCTCATTTATCTGTCTTTTATTTTGAGTAATAATAATTCGACCTTAAGTGCCATCTAAGGTTATGGTCTTACCTCATCCCCAGTGGTCCACCCTGTTCAGCAAGACAAATGCTGACACTGAGGCATCCTGGGAATGAGGCTTCGTAGCACCATGGGACTCTGAACTCCATTATCCAACCAAAAGGTTGATCATCAAAAGTTCTTTACAGGTTTGAATGTTTTTATGTTAACAGTAGTCAGGAAAGTGGGGCCTGGAGACCTGGGGATTACAGCCCCTACCTTCAAGGGCTGCCGTTGAGGCTCAAAATATAAAGTGGTTAATAATAACTGCCCAGATGGAAGGAATGGTTCCTACTCTTATTCTTAGTGCCAGGAGGGCCTGCCCTTTGCCTTTTATTTTCTGTCACATTAAAAACCCCTATCTCCCAGCTCCTGTCTCATAGGTGATTCTCTTCCCACTGCCAGTCCTGTGATAGTTCCTTCGCAGAGACCTCTGAAGTTCTCTTTTATACAAATGACACTTCTTGAGAAGAAGGCAGAGCAGATAGCCTGGGGTGTGCTGCCTACAAGCATTGGAAGTGGCACTTCCGAAGCCCTGTGGCTTCCACTCAGCAAGGTCACAGAGCCAGGGTGTGATTAGGGAGGACAGTGGCAAAGAACCCTCCCTAGATAGCCATTGTGACTATTGGGAGTAGAGTAAGAGAAGAGCTTGAAGGTAGGCTCAGAAGGTGCCCTGTGAAACCCCTTACCAAAGACTTCTGTGAAGAGGCTGGGGCTACATTGCTGGTAGGGCACTTAGCAACAACCCAGACCAGCAGTTCTCACACCAGGGATCTGCAGAGGAATCAGCTTGGGAGCTCTCTTCAGAGATGAAATGGTTGCGCCACCTCCTGGAGTTTCTGCATCAGTGCCTCAGTAGATTTGGAGTGGAGGTCTTGGGGCTTGTGTGTTTTGAAAAAAGCTCCTCAGACTATACTGATAAGCAATTCTTCTTATGAACCACTACTCTGGCTTAACCTCCTATTTAACAGAGAGGGAAATTGAGGAGAGTAAAAAGTGTCTGCTTAAAGTCACACAGTAGGTCAAAGCACCAGGGCTGGGTCTCTATGCCATCCCAGGTTCCCTACCACTGTCTGACTCTGTCTCCTCACTCTCCAGCCCACATATTCTCAGGAACAGAAAACACATTTGTATTAGAAGGGGAGGAGCCAGAGGCTGAGATGCAGCAGATGTACCTAATTGTCTGGCAGGTCAGGACATTTTAGCACCAAATGTGAGTGCCTTGTCACAGTAATGGGATGGAATGGGTTCCTTGGGCCAAGCTGAGATCCACAAAAAAGGAGACCAAGAAGCAGTAGTTTGGACCCTGGCGAGGAGACTGACAACTTCCTCACAGAGAAAAGTCCTCAGGAGGAGAGGGACTTGATCTGGCAGGGTAAAGAATATCTCATTTAGTCCCTCTCCCTGGCATTTAGAGTATAGTGATCAAAGGATACAGGGGTGAGGGCAAGACCAGCAGGCCTTAGAGAAACCACATGACCTCCTGTGCTCATGTCTGTGTGAAGATGTATCTTCATTGGGAAAAGGATGGGGAAGAAGTGGGAGGAGACATGTGAAGTCTCAGGAGCTCAAAGACTTCAGACATTGCTCACTAATCTCTCATGTTCAATTGTTTTGTCTGTTCAACTCTCTTCTGATAAATGTGTCATCCTCCATCTATATAATAAAAGCCTAAGCAACCTTTACAGTGGAACCACCAGAATGACCAGTCACTATGATGCTCACTGACCACCAGGGGGCAGACGCTCAATGCAGGAGCTGCCCCCTGGTGGTCAGTGCACTCCCACAGGGGCTCGCAGCTGGCAAGCACAGTGGCGGTGGCAGGAGCCTCTCCCACCTCCACGCAGTGCTAAGGAGCAGCGAGCCGAGTGGTAAGGAGCAGCAAGCAGGCAGGCGGTAGGGAGCGAGTGGTCCCGGACTGCGAGAGAGTGCAGACTGGACTGAGGGACCCCTCCCTCCCATGCATGAATTTCATGCACCAGGCCTCTAGTCCTATATAATAAAGAGGGAATATGCAAATTGACCATCACTCCACCACAAAGATGGTGGCAGGGGGTTTTCCATAACACAAGATGGCTGCACCCACAGCAGAGGCTGAGTTCCCGTAATGAGCCTTAACGAGCAATCAATAGGGACCTGAGGGGCTTGACAGGGGAACTCAGGCCACACCCCCCACCCTGGTGCCAGGTCAGGGGACCTCAGGCTGAGCTACCTGCCTGGCGGGGCTAGACGGGGTACCTCAAAGTGCACCCTCCACCCTGGTACTGGGCCAGGGCACCTCAGACTGCTCCCCTCGCCCAGGCCTGGGAAACCTCAGGCCGCACCCCCTGCCCAGCAGGGCTTGACAGGGGACCTGAGGCTGCACCCCCCACCTGGCAGGGCTTGACAGGGGACCTCAGGCCGTGCCCCCTCCCCAGTGCCAGGCCAGGGGACCTGAGGCTGTGCCCTCCACATGGCAGGGCTTGACATGGGGGGGGGGGCGGCTGAGTCTGGGTCTTGCACAATTTTGAGGTGCACGTGGGTGGGTGAGGACTTGACTCTGGGTCCTGTGGTGCACCCCAGACTCTGACAGGAGAAAGATTTTCATATACATTTTACTAATTTTCTTTCATCTCTGATACTTCTATTATAGAGAAAGGGCAAATAGCAATATTAAAATATTTCCTCTAATTAATCCCTTTTTAATATGCATGAATTTCGTGCACCTGGCCACTAGTTTTTAAATAAAATCTGTCATATTCTTAGATACCAAATAATATTACTGCTTTCAAAAGCATACTTCCTGACCATAGTTTATAGACCCAGAGATGGGTCCAGGGATGGTTGGTTGACCTAAGCCTGGACCATCAAAGTGACTTTTCTAAAGGGATTCAGTCACTGTCTGGTTATACAAGGCACAAAGGTCATGCTATCATGTAAAGAGGGCCAGTCTGCAGTAGGAGTTACTGAAGATGACATGCAGAAAGAAGCTGATTAGTGAGATCCAGATTCAAGTCCTGACAGTGTTCAAGGTCTTGGTTCCAGTTGTTCCTAAGGCCCAGCTGTATTCCTGTGTCTTCTGAGGTTTTGTTGTTCAACTCTACACATTACACTTTTGCCTAAGCTACTTTTAATTAAGTTGGGGTTGGGGCTCAATTTCTAACAGAGTCCTAAAAATTCTCTACCCTTGGTTTTTTATTCTCACATCATTTATAGCCAGCACTGTCAAAGAGCCCCAAGGGAGAAACCAAGGCAACTCACTTTTAGTCATTTTCTTATTTGACATCTCTGCTCCAATTGACTACTAATTGATCTCTCTTTTTTGAAACACTTCTCTTATGTTGACTCCTCATTCTCCTTATTCTCCCCCTTGTGCCTCTGGTTCATCCCTTCCCCCTCTACTACAGATGACATCTTTCTCTGATTATTCCTTCACCACTGCTTTTCTCTAAAGCTCTACTCTAGGCAAATTCTGTACTCCCCAAATGAAATCACTCATTTTCAAGATTTCAGTCAACATTTATGTGTTGATGACTCCCAACTTTTGTTTTCATGCTTCAGAGCCATGTATCCAGTTGCCAATTCAGCATCTCTGCCTAAATGTTTACAGACACCTCAAATGCAACACATCCAACATTGAACTCATTGTTTTTCTTTATCCTGTACTCCTCACCTTAATGACTAGCACGCGCGTGCATACACACACACACACACACACACACACACACTCTCTCACACACACCTAAGCTAGAAATCTGGGAATCCTCCAAGCTTTCTCTCTCTCTCATTCTAATATTCAACCACCATGTTTCATCAGTTCTACCTGCTGCTCTCTCTTGGTTTGTCAGATTTCCCCCTTTACTTGATATTAATGGTAAGGGAGTTATTTGTCATAAATTAGAAATAGTCCAAAATGCCCCTTCTTACTAACAAAATTGTAACAAACAGTTTGTAATTGACTATGTGAGTTATTATCATGACTGGTCTAGTAAGCATATTACACACACCTAACTCTTGAATCTTAGCCTCTCTCTCTAGCCTTTCCATCTTCTGCCTGGGTCAGGCCTTGGTTTCCACCCAGGGAGGGATTCAAAATTCTTTGTGGAAGTATGTCATGCCTCCATGAGAGAAGAGGGACATCATCAAAAGCTAGGGCTCTTGACTCCACTACTGCTTCAATCAGAGCAGTGCTAATTGATTATTTGATTTCTATACTGGGGCCCAGGAAAATGTCATTAGAATAAAGTGTTCCTTTTGCCCAAAGAAAGAGAGGGGGAGAAATTTTATTTTTTAATTTTTTTAAAACTGTTTTTACTATAATTTTTGTGAACAGAAAGATAACTACAGAAAGCTAACTATGGACATAAAACTATCTCCAGCTGCTTCCTTCTAACACACAAACTGTACCTGAGTAGAAAGGGGTAACAGTTAAAAGTGCTACAGTTCAAAATCATTCTGATTAAATTAGGTCCTGATAAATTCTCCTGGGTTAAAAAATGCTAAGTCAGAAGAGGAGGCAAGTGTACACAATCTCCACTTCTTCCCCTTTTCACACTGTTGCACCCTGACTTCACTGACTTGCACTTGAAGTAAACCTGTACCTGAATTCTGGGAAATGTCACAAACAACAGACCTTCTAAATCCAAGGTATTGCTTTAAGCCCATTATTATGAGTTTATAGTAGGTGGTTTAACTTTGGGGTAGACTTCTTTAGATATCAGTGCTAATGATCTATTAAACCTTTATTTTTAATTACAAAAAATTTAAAATTTTTCAATTATGGTTGACCTATTAATCATTTTTATGACTAATGGCTGTTCTAATGGTAGTCAAGAAACGACCAAGTGGGGTACCTCAACTATCAGTGTTTCCTGTGTGCTTTTAGTGAAGTTAACACTCTGCACTATAAAATCTTATGGTTTGATTGAAAGGCTTGTTTTCACTGATAACTGATATTAAGATCAACAAAATGATTCTGAATCCCTCTTTGCTACAGAAAAATTAGATGCAAATTTGAACGGCCTGAGCTAATAAAATTATACACCAATCACTTTCCTTCAGGTTAAAGCAGCCAGCAGTCTGCCATGGCATTTCCTATATAGAAATTTGTGTAACTTTGTGACAGATAAACTGATCATAGCTACATTTTATTGAGTTAAGTCCATCAGAAATCCAAACCTTAATTCATATTTTGTCCTTATAGAAAAATACAATCCATTTTATGAGTTTCTATAAATAAATTATGGATAAAAAATAGACACTGTTTCTAATGGTCTCCTTGGGAAGATACCCATGCAGACTGTAACATTTAACTTCAAAATATATTTAATTCTTTCCTATCCTTTTTTGTTTTCCAAGTAACTAGTAATAAATAAACTAATGATTACTGTGTGGTAGGGAAAAACTTTTTAGTCATTTTTCCATCTAAGAATTTCATTAAATGAACATGTGGCATATCTCGTAGTAATATGAATAGACGATAACTGGAAATCTAGTTTTACTTTTTAAACTACAAATGGTTGGCAACTGTTTCCTTAATAGTTATTGCAGGAGTAGGTCCAACATGAGTCCATATATAGCCCTTTTCTGGTCTGTTGGGAATTGTGGGAAATGGTGATGAAAGTGACTTGAAATATTCAGAGGATGCATGATAAACAAACTCCAAGTATTCCATCTTCCTGGGAAGATCCTCCTCTGGTCCTATGATGTAGGATGCAGGATCGAATCGGTCCTGTCCATGGGGCTAGAAAGAGTGGGGATGAGCCACGTCAGTGCTGCGCTCTTCTCACAGTACTGGTCCTGGATAAAACTCCGGACCTGAGCATAGTAGGATTTTCCATCTTGCTCATCAATCACAGAAACAACATCTCCAATTTGGTAATATACCCCCTTGTAGAAGATTTGCAAATTTGAACGGCCTGAGCTAATAAAATTATACACCAGTCACTTTCCTTCAGGTTAAAGCAGCCAGCAGTCTGCCATGGCATTTCCTATATAGAAGTTTGTGTAACTTTGTGATTATGGTGGAAACTGACTCAGGCGCTTTGATGGGGTTTTTTAATTTAAAAATATGTCTTCTCCCTTTTCCTTTAGTGGAAACCTTCTTCTCAGCAGCTGGAGCAGACTTGTACTTAGTGTTGCGGAGCCGAGCAGACCTCCGGTGAATTTCCTGCTTACTTGCCGCCCCCGCCCCCGCCCCCGCCCCCGCCCCCGTTGCTCTGCGAAGGGGCGGCCGAGGTGCTGGAGAAGGTGGCCGCCCGCCCCGAGGCCCCCGCCACCGCCACCGCTGCCCCCGGTCCCGCCGGCGGCCCCCGAGCCCGAGCCGGCGCCCCCGCCGCCGCGCGGCCCGAGCAGTGGAGGCACAGGATGTCCCCCTGCGGGCTTTTCTTCCACATGGAGGACGACGTGGTCTTGCAGATGCTGCAGGTGGGCTTCAGGCCCAGAGGCATGGTGGCCGGCTCGGGCGGCCCCCGCGGGCGCAGCGACACGGGAATGGCGACCGCCGGCCCGGCCGCCCGATAGCCGGCCCGCCACGTCCAGCGACAGTGAAAGCGACTGGGCGCGGGCGCTACCCTGTCCACGCCAGGACCGGACTGCGGCCGCTGTCCCCGGAGGCCAGAAGCGAGTCGCCCCGCGCTGAGCCCAGCACCACCCCGGGTGCCCGCGGCGCCAGAGGCGAAGCCTAGAGGGGGAGAAATTTTAAAAAAAGTTATGAAGGGAGGGAAAAGAAAGAAAAATGAAAACCACTGAATTAACTATTGCAACAGCTTCCTATCTGGTCTCTCTACCCCCAGTCTTTATCCTTCCAATCTGCTTGGAAATGTTGCTATGAATTGTGGTTTATGCATTAATGTTTTTAAAAACATTTTAAAACATAAATACTACATGAATATGGTTTTGCAGTAAATAGCCCAAACAATAAAGAAGTCTCTGACTGTGCTCTTCCAGCTTCTGCACTAGTGATATTTTGGATTCAATTCTTTGCTGTGGGAGTTGTCCCATGGATTGTAGGATGTTTAGCAACATCCCTGGCCTCTGTCCACTAGTTGTCAGTACTTCTCTGCCAGTTGTGACAACTAAAAGAACATCTGGAGACATTGGGAAATATCCTCTGGAGAGTAAAACCTCCTTCTTTTGAGAAAAACTGCTAAAGAATAAAAAGTGCATGCTCTCTTCACCTCCATCAATCCCACTCCCCTCCTCAGAGAAGAGCATTAATATCAGTTTACAACTATCATTCCAGACCTTTTCACTGTATTTACATACATATGTATGTATATAGCATGGGTGGAGAATATCTGACCCATGGATCATATAAGGCCCAATAAATCATTTGGTCTGGCCCTGCCAAGACATCAGGGTTATTGATTAAATGTTTGACCAAATATAGCAGGCTAGTTTTTAAGCTGACAATTTGGTATGGTCCTTGAATGATGTTATAAATATCCAAATGGCCCTTGGCAGGAAAAAGGTTCCCCACCTTTGGTATATAGCAATGTGATTTTTCCAAAATGCAGATTTGATTATATCACTTTTCTGATCCAATTTCTTCCAAATAGTCTGTAGGAGAAAATGCAAAATTCTTAGGCATATACTGGTAAGGGTTTCTTTAGGTTCTTTTCCTGCTGTCCCTTTTTTAGGCTCTTTATGCTGTCAGCCCCTTCTTGCAGTTGAGCTTCTCACTATAGAAGCTGAAAATGCCATATACTCATGTTCCCAAACTCCCTTGCCTTTAGGGCATGGGCAGGGGACTGGAAGGGATGTCTGATGGGGAGCTTCAGGGAAAGGATTTCTTGCCCACCAAAAGGTCACATGTGTAATAAAGTGGTCCTCTTGTCCTTCCCTGGATGTGGTTGTGCCTACCTTTGACACAATAACTATTTTGCAATCCAGAAGAGAGAGATTGTTGACAAACTAAGGATAATAGAACAGAAGGATAAGAAAGTCTCTGGGTCCTTGATAACAACATTGAACCACTGAAGCTGCCTTGGAATCACCTTGCTCTGGGCCTCTTATCATGTGAGATAATAAGCTAATTAATGTTCAGGTGTCCATGATACTTTTACACAAATATCCAGTTACTTGCAATTGAAAGTACTCTAATACATACCATATTTAACAAATTATACTTACATGACTACCCTAGTTCATTTTTTGTGCCTGCTGGTTTCTCTGTTTGGAATGCATTCTCCATCATATCTGCATGACAAGTACTCATATACTCAGTTCCATCTTAAGTGTCATCTTCTTCCCGAGATAATAAAGATTAGAGCAGAAATAAATGACATAGAGACCAAAAAAACAATACAGAAAATCAATGAAACCAAGAGCTGGTTCTTTGAAAGGATAAACAAGATTGACAAACCTCTAGCCAGACTCACCAAGAAGCAAAGAGAGAGGACCCAAATAAACAAAATCAGAAACGATAAAGGCGAAATAACAACAGACCCCACAGAAATACAAATGATTGTTAAAAAATACTATGGACAGCTCTACTCCAACAAACTAGACAACCTGGAGGAAATGGACAAATTCCTAGAAAAATACAACATTCCAAAACTCAATCAGGAAGAATCTAAAAATCTCAACAGGCCAATAACTATGGAAGAAATTGAAGCAGTCATCAAAAAGCTTCCAGCAAACAAAAGCCCAGGACCAGACGGCTTCACAGGGGAGTTTTACCAAACATTCAAGGAAGAACTAAAACCTATCCTCCTCAGACTACTACAAAAAATCCAAGAGGAAGGAACACTTCCAAGCTCATTCTATGAAGCCAGCATCACCCTAATACCAAACCAGGTAAAGACAACACAATGAAAGAGAATTACAGGCCAATATCCCTCATGAACATAGATGCCAAACTCCTCAACAAAATCTTAGCAAATCGGATCCAGCAGTACATCAGAAAGATCATATACCACGATCACGTAGGATTTATCCCAGGGATGCAAGGATGGTACAATATCCGCAAATCAATAAACGTGATACATCACGTAAACAAATTGAAAGAAAAAAAAACCACATGGTCATATCAATTGATGCAGAAAAAGCATTTGACAAAATTCAACACCCATTTTTGATAAAAGCTCTCAGCAAGGTGGGAGTAGAAGGATCATACCTCAACATAATAAAAGCCATATATGACAGGCCCACAGCCAACATCATACTCAATGGACAAAAAGTAACACCATTTCCCCTAAGAACAGGAACAAGACAGGGATGCCCACTCTCACCACTCCTGTTCAACATAGTACTGGAAGTGTTAGCCATTGCAATTCGGCAAGAAGAAGAAATAAAAGGCATCCAAATTGGAAAAGAGGAAGTAAAACTGTCCTTATTTGCAGACATGATATTATACATACAAAACACTAGAGACTCCATCAAAAAGCTACTGGACTTAATACATGAATTTGGCAATGTAGCAGGATACAAAATTAACCCCAAGAAATCCGAGGCATTTCTATACACCAATAGTGAACTTTCAGAAAGAGAGATTATAAAAACTATCCCGTTTGCCATCGCACCAAAAAAATTAAGCTACCTAGGAATAAACTTAACTAAAGAGGTAAAAGACCTCTACTCAGAAAACTACAGGACGTTGAAAAAAGATATAGAGGAAGACATAAACAGATGGAATAACATACCGTGTTCATGGATTGGTAGAATCAACATCATTAAAATGTCCATACTACCCAAAGCAATCTATAAATTCAACGCACTTCCCATTTAAAATACCAACGGCATACTTCACAGATCTAGAACAAACTCTCCAAAAATTCATCTGGAATAAAAAAAGGCCCCGAATAGCTGCAGCAATCCTGAAAAAGACCAAAGTAGGTCGGATCTCAATACCAGATATCAAGTTGTATTACAAAGCCACTGTTCTCAAAACTGCCTGGTACTGGCACAAGAATAGGCATGTAGATCAATGGAATAGAATAGAGAGCCCAGAAATTGGCCCGAACCAATATGCTCAATTAATATTTGACAAAGGAGGCAAGAACATACAATGGAGCCAAGATAGTCTCTTCAATAAATGGTGTTGGGAAAATTGGACAGATATATGCAATAAAATGAAACTAGACCACCAACTTACACCATACACAAAAATAAACTCAAAATGGATAAAGGACTTAAATGTACGACAGGAAACCATAAAAATTCTAGAAGAATCCAAAGGCAACAAAATCTTAGACATATGCCGAAGCAATTTCTTCACTGATACAGCTCCTAGGGCACTTGAAACGAAAGAGAAAATGAACAAATGGGACTACATCAAAATAAAAAGCTTCTGCACAGCAAAAGAAACCATCAACAAAACAACGAGAAAACCCACTGTGTGGGAAAACATATTTGCCAATGTCATATCTGATAAGGGCCTAATCTCCAAAATTTATAGGGAACTCATACAACTTAACAAAAGGAAGATAAACAATCCAATCAAAAAATGGGCAAAGGACCTAAATAGACACCTTTCAAAAGAGGACATTCAGAAAGCCAAGAGACATATGAAAACATGCTCAAAGTCACTAATCATCCGAGAGATGCAAATCAAAACAACAATGAGGTACCATCTCACACCTGTCAGACTGGCTATAATCAACAAATCAACAAACGACAAGTGCTGGAGAGGATGTGGAGAAAAAGGAACACTTGTGCACTGCTGGTGGGAATGCAGACTGGTGCAGCCACTATGGAAGACAGTATGGAGTTTCCTTAAAAAACTGAAAATGGAACTCCCATTTGACCCTGTGATCCCACTTCTAGGAATATATCCCAAGAAACCAGAAACACCAATCAGAAAGGATATATGCACCCCTATGTTCATAGCAGCACAATTCACCATAGCTAAGATCTGGAAACAGCCTAAGTGCCCATCAGTAGATGAATGGATTAGAAAACTGTGGTACATCTACACGATGGAATACTATGCTGCTCTAAAAAGGAAGGAACTCTTACCATTTGCAACGTCATGGATGGAACTGGAGAGCATTATGCTAAGTGAAATAAGCCAGTCAATGAAGGAAAAATACCACATGATCTCACTCATTCATGGATATTAGAGACCATTATAAACTTTTGAACAATAATAGATACAGAGGCAGAGCTGCCTCAAACAGATTGTCAAACTGCGGCAGGAAGGCCGGGGAGGGTTGGGGGGCAGGAGGTAGGGGGGTAAGAGATCAACTAAAGGACTTGTATGCATGCATATAAGCATAACCAGTGGACATAAGACATTGGGGGATAGGGGAGGCTAGGGGACTGTCTAGGGCGGGGGGATAAAATGGACACATATGTAATACCCTTTGTAATACTTTAAGCAATATATATATATATATATATATATATATATATATATATATATAGTCATCTTCTTCCCTATGAAAACTTTCTAACTATCAACTTATACCCTGAAATGACAACCATCCCTACTTCATGAATCTATTTTATCTTGTTCATATTTTATTATAATTGCAATTTACCTATGTGTCTACTTTCCCATTAGACTGTGATCCACCTTGATGGATGAGGCTACATATGATTCAATTCTGAATGAATGTGCTCATCATAAGGCTTGACAGAGAGCAAAGACTTAGTAAATGTTTATTGAGTGAATGGATGGTTAGGTTAGATGATAAGTGAATGAATGAAGTAGCTGAGGTAGGAAATGGTAAATAGCCCATTTCTTTGAATGTCCTACTTTAGCCCATGCTGGTTTAGACCTTCAAAACTCAGAAAGGGGGAGGGTTCTATGGATAGTAGAGGTCCTCAATCCATTTCTACTGAAGATTGCTACCACTGCTCTAGCCATGTTGGGGTCCAACCCCAGCAGGTCCAGGGGTCTTACTCAGACTGTCCTTGCTTTAGAAGAACATGGTCTAAAAATAGCCCCAGAAAAGATTCAGACTAAACCTTCTTTTTCCTACTTAGGCAGAATATTACATACCTCTACTATCACCCACCAGCCTTCACAATTAAGAAAAGATCATTTAAACACATTAAATGATTATCAGAAACTATTAGATGATATCAACTGGGTCAGGTCATATCTAAAAATAACCACTCTTGACTTAAAACCTTTATTTGACATTTTAAAGGGAGATTCTAACCCTAAGTCTCCCCAACAATTAACTGTAGAAGGAGAAAGGGCTATAGCAAAAATAGAACAGGCCATCAATAAACAGCAACTACAGTATCTAGATTATTCCAAATCTTGGGCCTTAATTATTCTATCCACTAAATATACTCCTACAGGATGCTTATGGCAGGAAGGACCATTAGAATGGATACATTTACCTGTCACTTCTAGGAAGGTTGTACTATCCTATCCCTCCCTAGTGGCCACTCTCATTATCAAAGGTAGACGACGGAGTATCAAACTCTTTGGAAGAGAAGTTACTGAGATAATAATACCTTATAAAGGAGAACAATTAGACACACTATTACAATTTGAAGAAGAGTGGCAAATAGCTATAGGTAACTTCCCAGGACAAATTTTACATCATTTGCCAAGATCACCTATATTGCAATTTCTCTCCCTACATCTGTTTATATTTCCTATTAAATGTTCAAAAGAGCCATTATCACCTCCTGCCTCCTTAGTATTCACAGATGGTAGTTAATTGTAGGGCAGTAATAATCATTGACTCAATAACCCATGTTCAACAAATCCTAGAGACGTCAGCCCAGAGAACAGAGTTTTTGGCAATCATTTATGCTTTTGAACAATTGCAACAGGTTCCCTTTAACTTCTACACTGACTCTCAATATATAGTTAAATTATTTCCTCATATTGAGACCGTGACTCTCCCACAAGGAAGAACAGCCATTTTCTCTTTGTTAACTCAGCTACAAACTTACATTGATAAACAAGAAAAGGCTTTCTATATTGGACATATTAGAGCTCATTCCTGCCTACCAGGACCCTTAAGTGAAGGAAATTATCAGGCGGATCTAGTAACTCTCCCAGTAGTTTGTACAGCTCTAGAAGAAGCCCGGTGGTCTCATACTATTCACCATCAAAATGTTTCTGCTCTCTGTCTATATTATCGCATATCTAGAGAAGCTGCTCGAAGTATTGTGCGTGGCTGCGGCCATTGTCCTACTCATTTTCCTAGCCCTGCTACTGGAGTTAATCCAAGAGGACTTAGACCCTGTGACTTATGGCAGATAGATATTACTCGTGTCTCATCTTTTGGCAAATTTTGCTATGTGCATGTTTGTATTGATACCTTTTCTCATTTTATCCTTGCTTCTGCACGTACAGGAGAAGCCTTTAAAGATGTAAGTCAAGGTTGGAGAAAATGGAGACCAGCAGGAAGGTAGGGAGGGAGAGAGTGTGAGAGCGCAAGGAAGTGATAGAGGAGTGTGTGGACGTGTGTGGTGTGTGTGTATGAGCTAGGGACAGTTAGATTCTGCAGGTCTTCTAAGGGGCTGCTAAACCGGGCAGTCTTAGGCGGCAGAGTCCCGCTCCCTGAGCGGACACTCCTGGGCGGCCAGCACAGGCATGGCGACCATGCCATCTTGGGAAACAGAGCTGCTTGAGACTACGATCCTGGCCTCAGCACCACCCAGTCTGATCTCAGACGCATACCAGGACCCTGCAGCCACTTGGGACAGAGACCTGTGACCACAGCTACAGACCTGTGGACTCCAAAAGTTCAGAAACCCCCGCGGCAGATCCCTGAGTAACAGAGCCCATCCCCTCTTCCAGCAGGCTTGTGGGCAGCGCCAGAGTAACTAACTGATAGACCCACCCCTTGCCGGGGCCTCAGCGCTCCAGGAACTTTGGCCTGGAAGTGCGCAAGCACCTTGGAACTGACCCCGCATAGGGCCGGGTTCAGGAGTCCTGGGCTGGGAGCAATCCTGCAAACACTGGGAACTGGTCCTGCTCGCACTGCCAGCTCCAGGAACCCTGGGCTGGGAGCAAACACGCGAACCCCAGGAACTGATCCTACGTGCACTGAGGGCTTCTGAGCCCTGGGCTGGGAGCAATCGCACGAACACCGGGAATTTGTCCCGCTTAGCACAGGCCCAGGGACCCCGATTCTCTGGGCAGGAGGCAGCACCAAGCACCAGTGACTTGACTGTGTTTCTTATCACCTGCGCCTGAGATCCTGATTCCCTGTGCATTCATACTAAGAGCCAGTGACTCCAATTCCTGGTGCAAGGGCACACAGGGACCCTGATTCTCAAGGCAAGGTCGTGCGAAGCAACAGAGACACTGATACTGGATTCTTGGGGAACTCTGTCTCCTGGCGCACGCTAGGGGGCTCTGGTTTTCAAAAAGCTTCAGGGGGAAAAAAAAAAAAAAAAAGCTGCAGGGGGGTCTCTGTTCCAGCACAGTGCAGGCAGGGTCCCTGATTCTAAGGGCGCATACGAGGCCACATTAAGTGCTGACAACACTGACTCTGAGCGAGCCTGGTTCCCACCAACCCAAAACAACCACACATCTTAGTGTCAGAGCTCGTCAGTGACACTAGGGTGGTGGGAGGCTCCCACTGCACACGGCCCAGGCCCATGTAACTTGACGTTTGAACCATCAAGAGATAATCAGAATGAAGAGACGAAACAACACCCAGAGGAAAGACAATGAGGAGTCGCCAAGAAAGGAAATTAATGAAGTTGAAGCATGCAACATGACAGAAAAAGAATTCAGAATAATGGTTGTACAATTCATTCACCGGATGGATGAGAAAATCAACAACCTATGCAAGAATCAGGAAGAAATGAAAAGTGATGTAGCTGCAATCAAAAACATCATGGAAAGTTTCAACAGCAGACTAGAAGAAGCAGAGGACTGAATTAGTGAGTTAGAAGATAAGGCAGAGAAACAAGCTCAATCTGAACAGCAACTGGAGAAAAGAATTAAAAAGCAAGAGGAGAGCCTAAGGGAGATTCGGGACAACATGAAACGAAGTAACATACGCATAATAGGGCTGCAAGAAGGACAAGAAGGGCAGCAAGGATTAGAAAATCTATTTGAAGAAATAATGTCAGAAAACTTCCCAGATATGGGGAAGAAAAAAGTTACACAAGTACAGAGAGTCCCAGGCAAGATGAACCCCAAAAGACCCACACCAAGACAAATCATAATAACGATGGCAAATGTACAAGACAAAGACAGAATCTTAAAGGCTGCAAGAGAGAGACTGAGAGTTACCTACAAAGGATCCGCCATCAGACTATCCAATGATTTCTCAACAGAAACACATCAGACCAGAAAAGAATGGACAGAAATTTACAAAGTGATGCAAAGCAAAGGACTGAATCCAAGATTACTCTATCCAGCAAGGCTATCATTCAAAATTGAAGGGGAAATAAGAAGCTTCACAGACAAAAAAAAAGGCTAAGGGAGTTTATCACCACCAAGCCAGCAATGCAAGAAATGCTAAAGGGACTGGTGTAAAAGAAGAACTAAAAAGCCCAGAAAGAAAACAGCCACAAAAAAATAGAAATGGCTACAAACAAGTACCTTTCAATAATAACTTTAATGTAAATGGACTAAATGGTCCAATCAAAAGACATCAAGTGGAGGAATGGATAAAAAAACATGACCCATATATTTGCTGTCTACAAGAGATCCACCTCATTAGAAGGGACTCACACAGACTGAAAGTGAAAGGATGGAAAAATATCTTTTAGGCAAATGGAAAGGAAAAAAAAGCTGGGGTAGCAATACTTATATCGGACAAAATAGACCTCTAAGTGAAGGCCATAACAAGAGATAAGGGAGGCCACTTCATAATACTAAAGGGATCAATACAATAAGAAGATATAACCCTGATAAACATATATGCACCCAATGCAGGAGCACCACATACATAAGAAAACTCCTGGAAGATATCAGGGGGGAGATCGACAACAATACAATCATAGTAGGGGACTTTAATACACCACTGACATCACTGGATAAATCCGCTAGACAAAAACTCAGCAAAGAAACAGCAATCCTAAATGACTCACTAGATAAGATGGACTTGACATCTTCAGAACACTTCACCCCAAAGCCACAAAATATACGTTCTTATCAAGTGCTCATGGGACATCTTCAAAAATAGACCACATATTGGGTCACAAACAAAGTCTCCCCAAATTCAAGAAGATTGAAATCATACCAAGCATCTTCTCAGGCCACAAGGGCATAATATTAGAAATAAACTACAATAAAAAACAACTCAAAAATACTCAAACACTTGGAAGCTGACATAGCATGTTATTAGATATTGATTGGTTACCAATGAGATCAAAGAAGAAAGTAATAAAAACATCCTGGAAAACTAATGAAAAACAAAAAAACAACAATCCAAAACCTTTGGGACACAATGAAAGAAGCAGTCCTGAGAGGGAAGTTTATAGCTCTCTACAGGCCTATCTCAACAAACAAGAAAAAATGGTAGTTAAATCATATCTAAATCTACAGCTCAAAGAAATTAGAAGAGAGCAACAAGAAAACCCCAGAGTGAGCAGAAGGAAGGAGAGAATAAGA